>NC_054840.1:21953126-22256126 GCF_018345385.1 Vulpes lagopus
TGCCACGCAGATACAAAAATGAGTAAGAACATCGTAGTTTAGCTCTTTGGGCCAGCCATATGTATTATCTATGGCTGCTTTCCCTCGACAGCTGCAGCATTGAGTAGTTCTGACAGAGACTATATATCCTGCAAAGCCAACCATACTTATTACGTCATCTGTCCCTCTACAGAAAGTGTGTTGATCTAATTTATACCCTAGTTTAAAAGTTATTAAAATGCACTGGAGAGAGTGCCATGTGGGGTGAGGACAGGTTTCTATGGGAGACCTACGCAATCTTGGAAAACCAAGGAAAGCCTCTTGGGCTAGGACCCTAAGGACAGAACCCACATGTCCCTTGCTTACTGTTCTATTAAAAGTGCCTGAATGGTGTCCAGTGCACAGTAGGTTGCTCAGTAAGTATTTAATGAATGCATGAAAGAATAAAGTCACTTCTAAGGTGTGGAAGAGTGACTGGAGTAACCCAGGATATGTGTGGAGAGATGGATAGAGAAGGGGGCAGCGCATGCTATGGCCCTGAGGCAAGAGAGAGCCAAGTGTCATGGAGAGCAGATGCAGTGCGGCTGGCAGGAGCATAGAGTGTAGGAGTGGGGTGTGGGAATAAGGAGGTAAGGCTGGAAGATAAGAAGGATCCAGACCAGGCAGGACTTTTTAAGCCTCTTTTTGGAGTTAGGACTTTATCCTGAAGTTCATAGAGAGCCACTGATAAGTTTAAAGTAGGACAGGTACAAGTTCCAAGAGTTGTTTCAGAAAGACCACTTTGGAGGGCAGGTCCAGGGCATAGCTGGTTAAGTAAGATTTGTGGCAGAAACCCAGGGGCCTTCACTAAGATCATGACACTGGTGATAGCTATCAGTGGAGTCATGCTGACATGACTTGGTGGTTGAATGTGAGGGGATGAGGAATCAGAGAGAGGGAGGAGTTAAAGATGATGACAAGATTTCTATCTCGAGAATCTGGGTAGAAGGCAGGGTCCTTCACCGAGATGGGGAACACAGGAAGAATAAAAGATTAAAGAGGAGGGAAAATATTGACTCGATTTGGGGCATGCTGCATTTGAGGAGCATACAAGGTATCCACAAGGAAGTTAAATATGTGGGTTTGGAGCTCGGGTGGGTAATCCAGTCTGATGATGATCTAAAATTGGGAGTCATTAGAATCTAGACAGTAATTAAAGCCATTAGAGCAGATAAAATTGGCCTGGGAGAGTATGTAGAGTGAGAAAGGAAGGGTCAAAGAAAAAAACTTGGAAAACCTGAGGCATTCCAACATGAATAAAGGAACAGAACCCAAGCCGTTCTTCCCAAGGATTAAGACAGCATTTAGGATGATAGGAAGAAAATCAGTACAGTTTGGTGTCGTAGAACCAAGACACATGATGTAGTGAGGATAAGAGTTTCAAATGATTAAGAAAGGTCTACTGCAATAAATATGGCAATTTATTGTTTTTTAAATTTTATTTATTTATTCATGAGAGACACACAGAGAGAGGCAGAGACACAGGCAGGAGAGAAGCAGGCTCCATGTAAGGAGCCTGACGTGGGACTCGATCCCAGGTCTCCAGGATCAGGCCCTGGGATGAAGGCAGGTGCTAAACTGCTGAGCCACCTGGGCTGCCCAAGATGGCAGTTTAGACAGAGGCAGGACAGCTTTGCTATTGCCTATCGTGACGTGATGGCAGCTTGGGTAGGAGAGGGGGGAGCCGAAGCAAGGTGCAGTGAGCGAGCCATGAATGGGAGATGAGGAAGCCCAGCCAGCGCACAGTGTAGGAAGGAATTGGGGTGCGTAGGACAGCTGCTGAGAGGGGTGGAGGGAGGTTTCTTTTCTTTCTCTGTCTTATTTGGAGTCAGGAGATCTTCGATCATGCTTACACATTAACTGGGAGCAAACAATAGTCTCATTTTAATCAATCACTGGGAAAACTTGGCTTCTGCAGAGGACTTCACATGTTTTGTCCTGTTAGAGAAAGAAAATTCAGTAGCCCAGGGTGTTCTCTTTTTATACTTCGTTTCCAGGAAGCTTGGAATCAAATTCAGTTCCCCTCAATGTCTGGTAGTATTTGGTACCACTTCCTTCACTTGCTTTCTGTTCTGTTTTATATCTAAATACCTTGTTTTTAAAGAATAATGATCATGAGCAGCTTACAAGTTGACAAGCACAGCATGTGTCCCCCATTCCCCTCACGTTTTCCCAACGCCTCCGTGGTCAGGTCCTCTGCTTTATGTGGCAGACACAATGCTATGGGAGTAACAGGGTTGCTGCTTCTGCAGTCCAGTTGAGACAGACATGAACCAAATGATTGTGCTCCTAATTGCAACTGTGATCAGTGGACCAAAGGAAAGTACTGGAAGCCCTAAGAACTTGAGGGATCAGGAGAAATGTCCTTGAGACTGAAGGATGAACTTGGAAATGGGCAGGATAACCTCCATTCTAAATGAAATCTCTTTGGAGACCTTGTTAAGCAATCATTCGGCTCCTGCCTAGACACTTGCAGTGGTGGGAACCAGCGCTGCATTTTGGGCAGTGCCAACAGTCAGGGCAGAATTTGACTCATGTAACCTCCACCCAGATGTCTATACTTGAGTCCACACAAATAACCTGAACTTCTGTCTTGCACGGTGCTTCACGACTGGAGATGGCAGTGATAAGCCCCACCTACGCACACCTATAGGCAGCTCTGTTCTCTCATAGTTAAAAACAGGTTTTCCAATTTTCATTTTCCTTGTTTCCAGATGATGTCATGTTTATAGTGACTTCTAATGGTTTCCAAATATCCCTTTGTAGCTTCCATCAAAATACAATTCCTCGTTCCTGTATATAGAATTGTTAGCTAGAAACGTGGCTGTCATGGGCGGGGGGTGTGGGGGGGTGTGGGGAAAAGACTATATTTTCCAGCTTCTCTTGCAGCTAGGTGCAGTGGATTATTGGTAAATTTTTATCACCTCTTCTAGAAGGAAAAAAACAAAAGCCCTGATTATTATCTGTAGTGTTCATTCTCTCATATCCAATTTTAAGCAACTAACCATGACTCACTGAACATGGACTCGGAAGGAAAAGTACACAATGGCCACTCACATGCCATACGAGTGGACTCTAGCACATCCCCAGCTAAGTGGGACCACAGGATGAAGTTCTCAGTGGGATATGAGTGGAAGCACTGTATTATTAACTGTCCAGTTGTGCCTTAAATGGAAGTGGGGGACCTCTACTTCCCCTTCTTCTTTTTCCAGTGGCCTGGAATCCAAGCATGGTAGATAATCTACCAATCTACCATGTTGCCATAGATAAAGGCAACGTTCTCGAGATAACAGAGCAACAAGATAGGAGGAGCCTGGCTTCCAAATATTTTAGCGCTACCTGGCTAGACCTAGTTTCCTTGTGGGTGATTTTTTATATAAACAAGTAAGACGTTTCTAGCTTGTTTCAGCCATTATCATTTTAGGTCTCTGCTAGCAACAGCTGAACCTGTATCTGACATGACAGAGTCATCCATCACAGAATGGCAACCAGACCACTGCTCCAGCATCATTGAAAAACCCTGCTACTAACAAGACATGGTATGAGCAGGTGAATTAGACATTCCCCCTGGTCTGGGGAGGCCAGCTCAGGACAAAAAGGTGGCATGGACTCAAGTTGCTGTGAAGTAAGGTGCAGGTCATGAGGGCTCAAAGTCAGCATGGATAGGCAACCACACGGAATTACTCTTATTCTGAATGAGGCAACATTCGAACCCAGCCATCAAAGATCATCAGAATTTTGACAAGTAGAAAGGAGCAGCAAAGCATTCCAGGCAGAGGGATTGTACTTCTCATTCAGATTTTAGATTCCAATCATTCTGAAAATGTGATCCCTCAAAAAATCTCTAGACTGTTATTTTTTCCCTTGTAATAGAACAAATTAATATTGTAAAACTATGACAAAAATGTTTAAAATATTGAAGAGAATCAATTGTTTTCTGAGTTTCTGATCCCCCCCCCATTTACAAAGAAGCCCTTGATTTGTTCATTTCAAAGCGTTTTGGTGGATTAATTAAAGCATTCCTCTAAGTGCTTTCCTAGGCAGCACTTTCTGGGCTTATTTTTGAATTACTAAAGGTGCCTAAAGACACTAAAACTTCATTCCTTAAAAAAAAATCTATAATGCAACCTTTTCACTAATGCAAAGGCCTCTTTTCCAGTTAGTTTTTCTTTTTTTTTTTTTTTTTTAAGATTTGTATTTATTTATTCATGAGAGATACAGAGAGAGAGAGAGAGGCAGAGACACAAGCAGAGGGAGAAGCAGGCTCCATGCAAAGAGTCCGATGTGGGACTCGAACCCGAGAATCCGGGATCACGCCCTGAGCCAAAGGCAGGTGTTCAACCGCTGAGCCACTCAGGCATCCCTCCAGTTAGTTTTTCTTAAGGAAGAAATGGCATGTTTCTTTTTTGTTGCTTCATAGTGCCCGCCACAGCAGTGAGCACAAGAGAAGGTCTCAAGAAATATTTACCAGTGTGAACAGGAGTCATAGAATTTAAAACTATGAAGGGGGATGCTGGGATTTTGGGTGAGGATGGGACTTCATAAAGGGTCGGGAGATGGGAAGAACAAGTCTGGCAGGTGCATGGTCATGTTAGGAATGAGCCTCTGAGATCCCCCAGCAGATCCTTCCAGCAAAGCTCCTGTCTCCTTTTCTCTTCATTGCATGGGTCAGAAAGCAGAGGCCCTGGGGGGAAATGGCATTAATGGAAGTGTCAAAGCTACTGCGTCTTAGAGCCAGCCAGCTTTCCAGTGCTTTTCCTAGTTAACTGATCCTTGTTCTCAATTTGGTTTTCAAAGTTGTGGTACCCAAAAAACATGATAAGAAAGAATCCTATGGAGTTAATGACATGCACATTCACATTGTGTTTTTTTCCTCAGAAAAATAATGCATAGATGAATATATAGTAGTGGGAGAGCAAAGTCACATCGTGAAATCCCAAGGCTTGAAGATATAAATCCTTTTCATGAGAATAAAGTTTGGGGGTTCCCCCAACTCATCTGAACATCCAGGTGCTATCTTCCTAGCTTCTTCCTCTCTGTAGAGTGAGAGGAAACAAGCCAGGCAGGCAGATTCCCCAAGGAAAATCAGACAGAGCAGAAAAACTTGAATTGCCATGGGGCTACGTGAGGCTAAGCCTGTGAGTCAAAGAAAGAGGAGCTCAAGGAACCAAGATGGTGCAGTCAGGACAGCACAGATGGGAGCTAGTTCTTGTTAGATGCTAAAGAAATGGACAAACTTGGGGTTCTTAATTGGAGCAGCCATAAATAATCTACTTGAACCCCTCTACATATCACCAGCAAGGTATATTTATAAGGAAAACTTTTTATGCAGGAGGCAACATGTGAGACATGTTTGGATCAGGTTCTGGCCCAAATTTTAGTAACTTTTTTGTAACTTGGACATTTTATCCTCTTTCTGAGTCTCAGTTTCTTTATCAACAAATGGGATCTCTCTTCCACAGCCAGTGACTGGTACCTCTTTCCTATGTTTAAGATAACAATACTTAAATTCCCAAGAGAAACTCAACTTTTCTGATCACAGTTACTCTGCATTATCATTAACTTCTGTAGAGTCCTGAGAGTTATTTTCTTTTGCTTCTTTATTACTTAACAATTGGCTAAATTATTCAATTCATAACCCATTTAATGATTCAAGTCCTACAAGAACCAAGAAAAATGATATACAGTGTTACTTTAGTTTTTGCAGTTGGAAGGAAAAATTGTCCATATACTTAGCAAAGATAATATTTATTTGCATTACTCTAGAGAGGTAGAAGGAGTCACATAATTTTAAATTGAGTTTACATTTTCCTGAACTCTCATTCATCGTTCAGGTCTTTAAAGATAAATTATCCCTAAATTTGGCCCAGAGATTTCTCTCTATATTGGGCCAATGTCATATACGATTATAGTTCAAGCCACAATCATTTCAAGCTTAAACTCATGGAATAGCCTATTTATCCATCTCCCTTCTCCTCATGTCCACCTCCCTTTACCGCCCGCCCCACCAAGTCTATTCTGACCACAGTAGCTAGGTGAGCCATTTAAAACCTAAGTCAGGTCACGTGACACCTCTGCTCAAAAAGCTTCAGTGACTTCCTGTCTCACTCAGAGTCAGAGCCATAATCACATTCAGGCCCTGGCATGCCATTAGGCTCCCCTGTTGCCTCTCAGACTTCATCTCTGAACGCTTTCTCCTCATGGACTCTGCTCTAGTTGTACTGGCCTCCCTGCTATTCTCAGGCACACTCCCATGACAAGATCTTTTCAAAAGATGTCCCCTTCATCACTTCCCCTCCAGATGGCAATAAGGTGTGTTCCTTCCTAAAGACCTTGGTTCAAATCTCTCCTCTACTAAACAGTAATGCTCTGCACTCATGGCTTATTTCTCTTCACCCGATGTATTCTTCTACATAGCACTCAGCACCTGTTATATTTCCTATTCATGTCTTTCCTGTCCGTTTCATCCCACTAGAATATACAGCTCTCTGGGCTCAGAGATTTTGTCTATTGGATTCATCCATTTTGTATCTCTAGTGCTTAGAAGTATGTGTGGCATATAGTAGGCATTCAATAAATATTCATTTAAAAATATTCAGAGTGATCTATTTTTCTTCATGTTTTGACTATTTTATTGAACAAGGTACTCTCCCTCTGACACAATCATTTGAATTAAGAAAAATTTATTTTTGGAGCACCTGGGTGGCTCAGTCGGTTAAATGTCTGCCTTTGGCTCAGGTCATGATTTCAGAGTCCTGGGTTTGAGCCCCACATTGGGCTCCACACTCAGCAGGGAGCCTGCTTCTCCCTCTCCCTCTGCCCTTCTCCCCCCGCCCCATGCTCCCTCTCTCTCACGCTGTCTCTTTCTCAAATAAATAAATAAAATCTCTAAAAATTTTTATTTTTTCTCAGATATAGAAACAATGACCACAAAAAAGATCACTCTGAGATCATTACCAAGAATGGCAAAATTCAGGGCAGCGTGGAAGGGCCGAGAGAGCAGTCAACTAGATGAAGTTCAGGAGACTTGAAGGGCCAGAAGTCCTATCCTGTCACCCGTCACAGGGCTGTTTCTATCATGTTTAGAGACATACAAATAACTGATTTATATCTGTCCTCCTGGGAAACGTGAGCAATTTTACAGGCAGAGGTGCTAACTGTGTCATCCATGAAAGTTACTATACTGATGTGAAGATCTCTTTTTAGATAGGAAGGCTGTCTTATTGAGTCTCTGCATGTTCACATTATCAGCTGGCTTGGGCTCATTTGGCTGAGATGTCATGAGGTGTCAGAAGAAAAAGCACACCAAGAACAGGGCCCAGAGCCTCAGTGGGAGATTTCAAATCTGAGCTCAACCACTCCACACTGAGTGAGTCCAGGCAAGCCACTTAACTTCCTCCAGGCCGTAGTTGTTCTCTTCAGCAAAATATGAGTCACAAGCAATCCCTGCTTTGCCACCTCATGGCATGATATAACCAGCGTGAGAACTTCTCTAGGTATATAGGACTCCATGCGAACTGCTCCATAAATGACTAAATGCCATTACTTGAGTCCTTAGGCTGATTCCTGAAAAGACGAATAGGCATGTCTAAGTAAATAGTCCCATCTTTTCCTGCCCATCACCAAGAGAGGGGAACCAGGGAAGGTCAGTCTTATGGCATCAGATTTTAGGTTCTGTACTTGGGGATTTGTTCATTTATTCACAACACATCTACTGAGCACCTACGATGTGGGAGGTGTTGAACCGCAGACTTTGTAGGGAGAATAGACTTCAATGTAATCCAGTCTTGTCCTTAAGGTGCTCACACAGAATAGTGAGGAAGACCACACACACATACCCCAAAACCTGTCATATGACATAGAAAGAGATTTGTCAAAAGAAAGACCCCTGGAATGAAATCAATTCACACAGCCTTGGCAGTCACTTTAGTTCTCCGGGCTTTAGTTTCATCTTCAGCAAAAGTATCATAATCACAGGGCGATTATGAAGATCAAGATGGGATATTATTTTGTTTAGGTGCTTTGTTAACTGTGAATTGCCATACGTGAGTCAGTTCTTCTGTCTCTCCTCTTCTTTTTCCTCCTCCTCGTTCTTTTCCTTCCTTCCTTCTATCCCTCTGCTTCTCTCTCCTTGCTCCTTCTCCTTTTCTCTGTTCTCTCTTTGCTTTGGTAGGAGCCCCACTGTGCATCACTGAGACATTCTCACAATTAGCTGAATCTGGTTTGATCGTTAAAGTGACAGCCCAGTTGGAAATCTTTGATCCACCATGTTTCCTTATTGTATTACCTGATAGCTAAGAGTTGCTAATGGATCTAACCCTAGCCTGACTTAGATGACATTTTTTCCCCAGTCTGTTGCTACACATAGGATATAGAATTGAATGAAGGTGAATAATGATCTTTATTTCCTAAAGGTTTGAATATAAGTGGAGGTGGGGGAAGTGTTTAGACACAAAATGTAAAGTGCTCAATATTTCAAATTGATTAGCATTTAGGAACAAAACAGACATACCCACAACTTCTCAGTTCAACCCTTTCATGTTCTCTTCTTCCAACAAAGCCTTGATTCCTAGAAACTGTGTCCTAGAAAGGAGAGCAATCTGATGAAGGTCATGCAATTAAATTAGCAACAAAAAGTCTAGAACTCAAATCTCCTGATTCTCATTCCATTCTTGTCCCCTACCCCTTGGGCTAGCCTCCAGGTCCCATGGGATGAGTAGCCACAGGCTCTTACTCTTTCCATAAGCTCCCTCCTCTTCCTCTTACCTCCCCCAGGAGGTTTAGACATTCTTCCCACTTTCCCTACCCTTAATCCTCCCCCACCCCAAACTTCTTTTTGAGTCATACCTTCTGATAACTGAGACTCTGAAGTTGAGCTTGTGTATAGCCAGGTGTCACGCGACCTGTGCTCCACATTTCTGTCACCGCAGTAAGCACTGTTTCACATAATCTTCACAAAAATTGGCAAGGTGTCATTCTGACCTTACAGACTAACCAACTGAAGCTCAGAGAACTGTTTTACTTGCCCCAGGTTACACAGTTAGAAAGTAGTAAGGCCAGGATTTGCATCAGATCTAGTGCCAGAACTGATTATTGCCTTATTGCCCCCTCGGCACAGCTCTGACCTTGCAAAAGGTAACCCAGTGGTTTAAGTAAATACCAAGGGGTAATTGACTCCTAGCTCTTCTGCTGTGGGGGGGAGATGGCACAATGATCCTGGACTCCTGAACATTTCTGAATCCCTTAACTACATACTAAGCAATAAGAACTACAGTGAGTCACTTCACTCCCCCTCAGACAGGATAAGTAATAATGCCTCCATAACAAGAGTTGTGAAAATTAAGGATTAGAATGGATAATGTTTGAGAAAGCATCAGGTAGTCTGTAAAGAACCATATAACTATTTGATTTTAATAAACGGCTTGTGATTTTCTTAATCCAAAGGTTAATGATGATATTGTTTACACTATTTTATTGTAAGCCTCCTCAAATACTTTGATTAAGTGGGTAGTCTAAGATAATAAGGGCATGAATAATTAAAATATTTTATTGGATTTTTTGTCTCACTTTTTCCATTAAAGAAGTTGGCTTATAGCTTATAATGCATACATATCATGCATGCATTTCCCTAGACCAAAAAAAAAAAAAAAGATAACTGTTGTCATCTTAATAAACATTTACTGCGCACATACTCTGTGCCCTAAAACTGGTCCAAATACTCTATTTCTCATTATCTAATTTAATTATAAAGAGGTAGGTACCATTACTATCTTCATTTTATAGATGGGAAAACTGAAACTCAAAGCACCTAAGTGACTTGACTAAGGTCACACAACTGTTAAGTGAAAATGACACAAGTTTTTAGAACTACACACAATATATTTGACATTACTTTATACCACTTCTGTCAAAATAAAACTTGTCAAAAACTTGAGTCACTAGCCGTCAAAGTATCTAGCAAAGTAGAACATAGGCAAAATGTTAAAACTAGTAATGTGTGTGTGTGTGTGTGTGTGTGTGTGTTTATAAAAGAGACAGAAGGGATGGAAAACAGGTAAAAAAGCATAATGAAAACTTAAGCTAAAGAAAACCACTGTAATTGACCACAGAGTATAGGCCTGTACCTTATCACATAGAGAGACATTGCATGCTACTGGTTCATTGGCCAACAAATGATTGAGCACTTACTATGTACAAGGACAAGTGTTCAAGTCTATAGAATAAGAACACAAAATCACAGAACCTCCTTCTTGGACCTCATAAACGTCTAGATAAGTTGTCAGGTAAATGCACTTGAATTATTTTGTGTGTAAGTGTGCATTTACCACTTAAGTAAATTGCCTCTGGGGTGTGCTCAAAATTGGTTCTTATCTGAACTGCTCTTTTATACAACTGTTTAAGGAAAGGAATAAGGAAGAATGTGCAACATTGGGAAACAAAAGAATAGGATTTGGAGAATAACATGAGTTACTTAAATTGGTCAAGACATTGGGACATAGATACTTTTATTTTCAGTAGAACTTGGCAAAAAAAAAAAAAAAAAGGAAAAAGAAAAAAATCCAATGTCCTGAAAGCTAAATAAAGCAAACTGGGCCTCTGATTCCCCAAGGTTCAGATTAAGAGCCCAACTCTTCCGTGGAGGACGGGAGGAATGAGAGACTGGGTTTCCATTATAAATAACCCCAGAGTTCAGTCAATAGCAATTTCTTTTGAAGCCTTTTAAGAAACCTGGGATGGGGCCAGCAGAGAGGTACCCACTGGGCCAAGCCAGGAGAGAAAGGAAATATCTATAGCTGATATCACTTTGTATAGCACTTACTGCTGCATCACAGCAGAAGAAAGCACCAGTAGTGGCAGAAGTGTCCCTTGGCTGGAGGGCCCTTGTCATCAAAATTTCTTTCCTCCACCATGCAGGCAACATGGCCTCAGCTCTCCTCTCGTAGTATCTTTGCATTCCTCGACCTCAGAAAACAGAAAGTCTTGGAGTTAGAAGCCTTGACATTGACATCCCAGTCCATCCAGGCAGCTCTTGGCACAAGCAGGTTATCCTACCTGTTCATGTGAGATTCCTCATCTCCCCCTGTGACCCACTTCACAGGCTACAGAGTCACTCAGGGGACATGACAAGTGCTAAAGCACATTAGGATGTGATCAAATTTGTAACATAAAGGAATAAGTTAAAATGTAAAGTTTTAAATACAGCTGTCCATACTCGCCCATAGTTGAAAACAAAAATGAAACTAGTGAATTAAGCACACAAATTCACAGATACACACCCAGTCTACAAAGCATGGAACTCAAAACCCTTGACTGGTTTTCAAAGTCCTTCCCAACGCTTCTCTCTAGAATTGTCTCTCTGTGTACTCTTTATGTCTCTTCTAGTCCTATCAAATTAATCACCCAGTCACTCAAGAGTCCAGATTATGGGCTTATTCTTTAATATCTCCATTTATTTGTTACATTATTTCTACCTCTTAGAGTGCCTTTCTCCTTCATAGCTATACATCCAAACCTGCTGAAATGCAACCTCCTGCAGGAGAGAAGTTATCTCCAATTTTCTTTGTTGTAAGTCATGTCTACTTAATCTGAGCATCCCTAGTTATTTTTATTTGTGCCTCATATAATAATGTATATGCTTGTGATTTTTCAGTTTTCTTGGGAAGGATTATGTCTAATTCTTCATTTCATCTACCAAGGAAATGATAATAGCCAGTGGCTAAGATGTATTGAGCACTCCTTTAATCCTCACAGTTAACTGAGGATGTAGATACTTCCATTTTCCTCATTTTGTAAATGAGAAAACAGGGAACAGAGAGGTCAAGAAAGCTTCCCAAGCACTCAGCTCTTAACTGGTCAAGTTGAAAAATGGGGATTTCAGGTGTAAATCCATTTCTCATATATATGCCTTCCATTATTGCATGTTATTAGCATAGGAAGTACCTAATAAATACTTATTAATGGAGTAAATGAACAAAGAAAGAAAGAGAGAAGGAAAGGAAGGAAGGAAGGAAGGAAGGAAGGAAGGAAGGAAGGAAGAGAAGAGGAAGAAGAAGAAGAAGAAAAAGAAAGAAAGAAAGGAAGGAAGGAAGAAATTAAAGCATAAGCATTCTCTTCCAAGCATAGGACTTTACCTTCTCTTTCCAGTGGTGCCACTCAGTGAGCATTTGTTGAATTAATGACTGAGTAATCGGCCCTAGAACAGATGTCTGGGGACTGCTGAGTCTAGAAAGCTCTCAAAGGGGAGTCATTCACTCATTCTTTCAGCACTTACTCATCATTCATTCATTCTTTCAAGGTTTATTAAAAGGCTACTATGTGCTAGGTAGATGGTGTAGGAATAAAAAATAAATCAGCCATGAGTCCTGGTCTTTGAGTGCTTACATTTATTTTTTTATTTTTTTTTTTAAATTTTTTATTTATTTATGATAGTCACACAGAGAGAGAGAGAGGCAGAGACACAGGCGGAGGGAGAAGCAGGCTCCATGCACCGGGAGCCTGATGTGGGATTCGATCCCAGGTCTCCAGGATCGCGCCCTGGGCCAAAGGCAGGCGCCAAACCGCTGCGCCACCCAGGGATCCCGGGTGCTTACATTTTGATACCATGAGAATCTGCTAGTGTTTTTCAAGTCTAAGAACAGACATTGGCAGAGTAAAGAGGACTGAAGCTCAGGGGATGACCAACATAAACTTCAGAGGCGACTGCTAAGGACAAGTCTGGTGCCAACCATGAAGAAGCCTTCCCTTAAAGAGGAAATTCTGCTGAAGATCATGAAGAATAACTGCATGACTCACCTATCAAAATAGGAAGCTCTGTCTGATAAAGAAGATGGTGGCATTGAGGTGGGAGAAACCACAAAGATCCTGCTCAAACAATCACCACAGTAGGCTTCACCCTTGCTACTTGGGCTTTACCATGTGTAGAGTGGAGGACCTACTTGTTCAGTAGCCAGGGCTGGATTGAGGTGGTGCAGCACTGTGGTAGGGGATCCCAGGCTCTGGGAGGCACTGCCTCACCCTGAACAAAGGCTCCCTCAAATAGAAGCTCTGCAAACTTAGGCATGTATAAAAATGGAGATAATAGTGATCCCACTTTCATGAAGCTGTAAAATGCACAGAGCAATGCCTGGCTCATAGAGAGTACTCACAAAACATTTGCTACTTTTACTGTGCTTCTATCACTGACTCTAATTGTTTGTATATTTGAACTGAAAAATCCCCAGTGAATTTTAGAAAGAAGAGAAGATGCTCACATTTCACTTGGGTATGAAGTAAGAGTATAAATCATACATCTTACATCTTATGAAAGCTTTATTCATCAGATGACAGTTCTTCCATCAGTCCAGGGGCTGGCTTCTCTGAACTGCCATATTATGGTCCCCCACAGCAGAACTCCAAATGGATCATGATGCTTCACATCTGTGTACTTTAACACAAGACTTTAAGAAGAGCACAGAGTGATTCTGCTAAAGCCAAGTGGTTACATTTTCTTTTACTTTACCAGACCAGGGCTCCTATCAGAATCTGATTTCCATATTTGGTATATAAATGTTACTCTAACCTAGAAAGTAGATCTTTCTTTATAAAGGCAAATATTGACTTAATCCACGTATTTCTTCCTATTTAAAAAAATAAAAATATTTTAAAAATATATGCATTAAAATTATTTATTTAAGCAAAGAATTTATAACCAAGTGCTGGATTTTGCTTTACTACAAAAAAGTTCTGATTTTAAATTTTGCAGTTAGTTTTTTTTTTTTTCAGTGATTAGTCCCATCATACACGCACACAAAAAACAATCTCTCATTTTACATAGGCTTTGATCAATAAAACAATGGCTCTCCTACTGGCAACTCTTAAATAGTCAAGATTAATTTCAAAGACATAAATTTGAAAGTAGCAAAACAACACTTAACTTCTTGGAAGTGCTGTCAAAGAAAAGACAAGATTTTCATACTATATATATTTTTTACGTTGATAATAAAGTAGATTTCCTTTTTTTGTTAATTCAATATTCCTGTTGCAAAGAATAAGAATCATACACTAGACAACTCAGAGGCTATCACTTAAAAGATTTTCAGTCTCTTAATAGAAACATGTCTTAGTATAACAGTTTTAAAAATTATGACTAATGAATAAATATGTTCAAAATGTTATTTTTAATTAATTAATTTATTTATTTATGCTTACATATCAAACATTGTAACTTACCAGGAAATGCCAGGGTATTCCTTTGCCATGTTTTCTAAGAGATGCATTTGATAGGAAGAATATACCAGGAAATGGGGGAGATACTTCCCAAACTGACTGATGAGATATGTAAGTTGAACAGTCAAGAAATTCCACACCAATATCTCAAGTTCATTCCACACCAGTGGCTGCCATCTGAGATATTTGAGGCTTGTCAGTGGATGGGGCACAGGAGTGGGTTTGAGATAAGCTATAGGAAGGTGGCAACTGTCGTGAACATGGCACTAGCTTTGGAACCAGGAAGACTGGGCCCCAAATCTTGACTCTGCCACACTTGGTCCTGTGCCTTCTGAGCCTCAGTTTATTCACCTGAGAAACCATCATATCAACATCAACCTCACAGAGTCATTGGAAGCATTAGAATATTAGTAGATGCTCAGTAATGGGCAGTTCTTATGAGGGGGGATAATTCTGGTATATTTACATACAGATGTAATTAGGTGGTGTTTGCAGTGTATTTATGTCTAGTGTATGGATATTTTAAAAGGCATGTTAGCAATCCTTACTCCACGAGGTTGCCACATGGATTGCAGAAAGGCTGGCACATTCTCCTGTTCCATAGAACTTTCTGTGATTCCAAAGCACACTGGAGACACCATCACTCCCTGAGCATACTCAACATAGTATCATCAAAAATGAAGAGTTGAGCAGTCAATTAGAAGTAGAGAGACCTGTGATTTAGTCCTGGCTCCATCTCAAAAGAGCTCTTGACCTTGGGTCAATTGCCTCCTCTCTCTGGGCCTCAGTTTCCTAGTTTGAAGATGAAGAAATCACTTCTAGTTCTAAAACTGTCTTAGGCACTGGAATCTCTGATTTTCTGACTGAGGCAGAGGTTCAAGAAGAAGAAAACCTGTAGAAATGACTAAGGTAGTGGGAGAGATTGACTATTCATCTCATGTCTGAAAAAGTGATATTGACCGATTTTTACATGTTCCTTAAAAGCTAAAATTAAAGTAGATCAGAACAAGTTCCTTTCTTTGTGACTAAGGATGACAGGGAAATGTTACAAAGGTTTCTCTAAACCTAGCAATAGATGCATGCGACATGCAGCATACAATTTTGTCTGTGCACAGTCCTAACCAAGCCTTCAGTAGGTGTTGGGATTTGGGGTGCAGTCACCACTGGGGTCACCAGTCACACACAGCCCCAAATATCTTTGATAAGTGTTATTTTGCTGTGGTGAATCTTTTCCTACAATTGAACCAATAAACAAATCCAAGTTTAAATGGTCCAGTTTCTAAGTCTAACCAACCATGGAACGAGCCACATTGGGAGGCCGAGAGCTCCAGGCTAGGAGTCCAATGGACACTTTGTTAGGTGTGTTATTATGTCAAGGACTCAGTTATGGAGTGATCTATAAAGACCTTCTGAGCTCCAAAATTTTATGGTTTTTCCGGTTCTATCAACTCTTACCAGGCCAATTCTGGGAATGCATGTGATGGGTTTTACCTTCATGTTTATATTAAAAAAAAGAGAGAGAGAGGGAAAGGAGTTGTTCAAACCTATTGAGGAAGAGAAGGCTGTACATGAGTCAGTTGAGTGTTTTAGTGCTAAAGACACCAATATTCCAGGATTCTGAGCCATCGGGTTCTGGGTAATGAATTTTTATTAAATTTGGATGGCAGCACTGTGCAAAAAAGTTCAGCGGAGGTGACAGACATGCCCAAACCTGGACCTGGCAAACAGGAGGAGGCAGGATCACCTTGCCCGCAGTTGTTACAGTACCTGACAACTACCTGCCTGCTGGCTTCTCCCTGGATCCGCTGAGAATTTCCAGACCCGCCTTGGTTTGTACCCAGCTCAGCGCCCATGGCTCAAGGATTATTCTATAATTTAATCTCATCCTTCTCCTTTTGGCAAGCTGCCTGCTCCAACTCAGAAGTTAAAAGGTTGCACTTCCTTAAAATGCAGTATTTCCCAACCGAACCTGCATCAATCAACCGATTAGTATAATTACACATGCACTGCTTAAGGCTAAACACTGGCTAATGATCGCTGGCTTTGTCTTATACCAGGCTGGTCTTTCTTGATCCAGCTGAGAACTGACCGCTTGAAAGGAGGTGCATGGGAAGATCGGAAAAGCAACTGAGAGAACACCGTGTCAAACTGTCATAGTCCTACGAGGGTCAGCCTTTGCAGCCACTGTCCAGATCTGGTAAGTTGGTGGAGTCTCGGGTTGAACTGTGGGCTGTGAATAGTGACTCAAGATTTTTAAAAATGGCATAGTAAAGGAGCTACCGAAGAGGTTTCCTGCCCTAACTCTCTTTTTAGGCTCTTTAGAAGGTCCTGTTACCCACCTACCCACCCCCCAATCTTACTGGTTCCCTCTGCTTGCTGTAGGGTTTGTGTTGATTTGCTGGCCGGGGTAAGGAGTAGTGCGGTCCAACATTGGTAGGCATAGGAGCTTGGTCTGTGTGGATCTGAAGGGTTCAGAATCTTTTCGAGACTCACCCTAGCTCCAGGCAGAAGAACCCAAGGCCAGGGAGATAGACCCATCCCTAGAAGGATTGTACCTGAAAGGCCAGGTCCATGCTTGCTGTTGCAGGGCAGGGTGTTAAGGCCTGGCTCACTCCAGCATTCTCTCTAAAGAACCACAAATGGGTGGTAACACCCTTAGTTGGAAAGTAGGGCTCATGTTTCTGCTCCTGTCTGCTCCTGTCTGGGATTGCTGAGACCTTCATTGTTTGAAGAAAACTATTTGGCTCTAAACTAAAATTTAAGTCTCAGTAACCATGCTCCTTCCATAGAGTCCAGTCCTCTCTCTCTCTCTCTCTTTCTCTCTGCCCTCTTTCTTCTCCCTTCACCTCTGCCTTCCTTTTTGGTTGTTTAGATTATAGCAAAGGACTTATATATTTAATCAACATTTTGCCGGAGAAGCCCACACAGAAGGGTTTTGAATCTGTTAGTGAAAGAAGGGAAGTGATACCAGCCCTTGGTGAGTGGTGACATCACTGAAGACTGTTCTGTTCCTTATAGTGTGGCTGGGATTTTTCACTCCAAGAAGAGGATTAAATAATAGAGCTTTCCAGGAAAAGAGTGATATTTATTTATTTATTTATTTATTTATTTATTTATTTATTTATTTCTCTTTTCCAACTTCTTTATCCAATCCATTCAGAAATATAAGCATTTGATACCTGGAGACTGATTTCATTTTGTGGAGAAGACTATCGAAAACTAACATTAAAACTACAATCAATGAGAATAATAACATCCAAACATTTTTATATCCACTGTGTTGATTCTATGAATGAACAGCAGGGTTTGAAAGGACAAGTATGGACAATATCCTAGTTTTTCATGGAGAAAATCAGGACCGGAAAGAGAAATGCCTTGCCCAGGTTCATATACATGATAGATAGAAACCCCCAAACAGAGCCATTTTTTCTGACTTGAGGCTCAGCATGTTTTTTCATACACCTTGCTGCCTCTTCTCACACAATAATCTTTTAAGATTAAGCCTTTAGGCTTGAGAGTTGGGTCTATGGAGTTACCAAAAGAACTAAGAAAGTGAAGCTTTGAAAAGATTATATTCTCATCCTTATTTCTCTGCATAGTGTCTGAGTATCAAGGCAAAGGATTATTTGTTAAGACTGCTTTGAAAATTCACTGGCCCATGATTACTTGACTAATGCCAGTAATAAAACCCTGTATATCAAAACCATACTCTTTTTGGCTCATTACTTGCTTTAGCTGAGTGGCCAGCTATGGGTGAGTTTACTGGTAGGAAGGTTTTCTGGAAGCAATGATTGGTTATAAAGTTTCCGTTGAGATCCAGGTAGCAACTTTAGTCAAGTACATATCTGTTACTAGTGAGAGGGTAAGAGATAGAACAGACATCAGCCAGGTGGCTCCGCCCCAAATATTTGTCTGGCAGAGTCTAAACTGATCACCACTTGGATCACCTCTGGAATACTGGGAGAAGAAATAATGATTGTTGATCAGAGCTGGGTCTTAGGAAGTCCAGGATCTTGAATAAAACTAACCAATTTAGTGTTTTCCAGTTCCTACCAAATAAGAATGAGATTTAAAGGCCCTTTCTCCCCTCTCTCCTCCTCTCTCACTCATTATCAGCATCATAAAATCAACCCCAGGTGAGATCTCAGAGAGATCAAGGTATGGTGGAAGGCATACTCAGCTGGGAATGCAAAGTCTCTGCTTCTCTCCAGGCTCTGTGTGGTCTCAGAAGTATGAACGATTTGACTTTATGGGTTTTAGTATCTCCATTTATCCAATGGAGAGTTGAACTGCATAGTCTTTGATACTTCCAGGTCTGGCATTCTTTGATTTTTCCCTAGAATCTCAGATTCTGGTCTAAACCTGCTTGACCAAGAATGCCAAAAGATGCCCAAGCTTCTTGTCTTTGATTTGCCTCTCTCTTACCAAGATTTCCAGGATGAAATGAGCAGGGGAGTGGCCTCTCTTCCCCCATTGTAGTTAGAGGTCTCACTGTGATCACTCAGCATCCCTGCTCAATCCCACCCCACCCCACCCCACCCCAGGCCTTCCCTCTGCCAGTGACCTTAAGCTATGGCAAATGAAACACCCAGACACAACAGGAAACCCCTGATAGGGAGGGCTTTTATTTTAGAGAGGAGAAAAGGGAGATGGGGAGTGTAAGACCCAGTCAGTCCCAGATGGGCCTGGACTCCAGCCCAGATGCCCCAACATCCCAGTTGAGTGCCTGTTCCACCATAGTGTTGCCATGCTGGATATACGTATGTATGTGTGTGTGTGTGTGTGTGTATACACACATACATTTTTTTAAAGCTCTCATTTGGATAATATCTTCTGTTCAGGACTCTCAGAGTCCAGAGGAGTAAGTTTACTAACTTAAACCCAGTCTCTGTAGATTATCTACTCTCAGTTCCTATTCTATGTCCATTCTCTTTCTTCCACCCCCGTCTCTTTCTCATAATTAGCTTTATAATTGTAAAGGGTTTTTTTAGAGAAAAAAGCTGTTAGGTATAGTAAGAAATAAATTAGCATATTAACAAATAATTTCTGATTTGAATATCAGTGTAATGTACAAGATTAGAAAGCAAATAAATGAAAGTAAAAATAAAGCTTCTTGTGATCCCATCACTTAGAAATATCCACTGGGAACATTTTGGTGAGTTTCCTTCCAGTCCTTTTTTTAAATATATATATATATTTGCCTTCAATATTTTGTCATTGGTATTTTAAATGGGTTTTAGGACTTGTCATCACTACATACCTTTGGTCTTTTATCAGTTGTGTAAGATCTAATTCGTGTAATTCCATATCATTGTGGTGGCTCTCCTTCCTTAATTGAACGCTGATCGATACAGAATATATTGCTAAAACTCCTAAAACCCGTCAGATGTGGATTTTGGAACTTACTTCCCTACCTGGACATACTCCAACAAAGAACTTTGAGGCATTGGGCAGTATGTTTCCAAACAGCTCCAGGGTTTTTTTTTTTTTTTTAAGTCATCCATTGTCTATTACATTTAACATTTATTGAACATCTGCTATACATGTCCGACATTGTGGTAAGTGATTTACATGTATTACATTACTTAATCCTAACTCCCTGGGGGTAAGTATATCCTGGTTTCCATTTTATAGATGAGGAAACTGGGGCTTAGGGAAGCTACAAAACCCAAAGTTGCAGAGCTAACAAGTGGTAGAGTTGTGCTTCAAATTTAGGCAGTTTGGTTCTAGAGTCCATGCTCTGGGCTCAAAGTTAAGTTACTCACTAACATACCAAGCTGGAGATGCCTCACCTGTTGGTAGGAGGGCAGGGTCTTGGGGGGCAGTCATTTGGACTGTGGGTATACATGACCTTGTGAAATGAGCCCTGCTGATGAAGGCAGAAGATTTCCTGGAGTGAGTGCAAGACTAGGAGTCAAACAGACATGGGCTCTAAGCCTACTCTTCCAACATATCAGCCATGTGACCCTGGATATGTCACGGCCCTGTCTGAGCATCAGTATTCTCTATAAAAGGGAGATAAGAGTATCAGTCTTAAAGGTTGTGGTGAGAATGAAGAATGACAACATGTAAAACCACCTGGCATGTTTCCAGGCATATGGCAAATGCTAATAGAATTTACTTGAATCTGAATCTGAGCAGAAGGTTTCAAGTTGAGACCTGGTTTTTAAGTCTTGGATCAAATACCCTTGGTGTGTGTTTTTGAGCAATGATCCTGGGGCCTTTCTAGGTCCAAGTTCCTCATCTTTCTAAGAGGTGGTTGGACTAGAGATCTCCACGACCCTATCTAGAAGCTGGGCCTCTAGAAGTTGGTTTTTAGCAAAAGGAGTGTGGCAGATGGTATCTTCCCTTCTCCTATCAGTCTGAAACAAGGCCAAGGTTCCCTGAGTCCAATATGTTTCTCCTTGGCCCCTCTGCCCTGTGGTTGTTCTTGACTAGAGCCATGCACTTGGAGCTTTCTGAAATGTCTGAGGTCTGATGAAAATCACAAATATTTCTTAGAAAGAAGGGGTGAGGTTGTGACTGTGACTTTTGGACTCTAGAACCAAAGAAGGGGGAGGTTGTGATATTAGCCCTTTTAGGGATGGAGGGTCACAGCTTTATAGTTATTTCAACGATGAAGGAAAATAGCTCCTTGACTTGCTCCTAAGAATGCTGTTGGGAAATCACAAAGCCAGATGATTCATTGGGTCTCTTGTACTAGATCATTTTATGATTCAGTTGGAAGACAACCCCTTGAATTTTAACTGAAGGGCTCTAAGACGCTAAGCCCTGTGCGGAGTGGAGAACTGACAGGGGTCTCACTCTAAAGATATCTCTCATATGCTTCCATCAAGGAAACATCAACCAAGACCTGAAGAGCATAGACATGTCTTGTTAGGATCCCACAGAAAGGATAATTAAGGTTTTTTTCCTATTTCCCTGACCATGTCTTATTCACCTTGGCCAGCACCTCCTCCTCTCCCAAACCACTGAGGAGTGTCTCAAGGCTCAGCTATTGGACTTCTTGTTCTGTGTTCACTTCCCTGGGGATTTTATTCAGTTGCACAGTTTTAATAAAATCTCAACACTGACAACTCCTGGATTTCTATCTCTAGCTTAGATTTCTCTCTGGGACACCAGACTCAGAAATCTAGCTCCCACTCAGGCACCACTTTCTGACTGTCTATTTGGCTGCTCTAACTGAGCCATCCAAATTAGAGTTCCTGATGTGCCCCAAACTCCTTCAAATCTGCTCCACCTGCAGTCTTTCTTTTTTGGGTAAATAACAATTCCATCTGTTATAGTTGCTCAGACCAAAGAAAATGAAGCCGGGCTTGATTCCTGTTTCTCCACAACCCACATCCAGACTACCAGCAACATTATTGGCGCTGCCTTAAAAATTATATACAGAATACTCCTCATCATTTCCTAGTCCAAGCCACCATCATCTCCCTCCAGGATTATTATAACAAATCCTTAAATAGTCGCTATGCTCCTACCTTGCCTATCTGAGCAGGGTGGCTAGAGGGATTCTGTGAAAATAAACTTTGGATCTTGTCCAGGCTGTCAATGGTTTTCCATCTCATCCAGAGGAATAGAAAATGCTTCCAGCGCCCAATGGAGTTTATATAACGTACTCTCCTTTCCTCGCTCTCTTACTGCTCTGCCCTCCTTCACTCTGCTCTAGTGCCATTTGCAGGAGTGCCAGCCTCCAGGTGTACAGCCCCCTTGCTAGTCCTCAAACAATGGGCATGCTCTAGCTCGAGGCCTTGGTGCTTACAGTACCCTCGTCTGCTACCAAGAGGTAGTAGATATCCAAATGGTTCCCTTCTTCATTTCTTCTCAGTCTTCTGTGCCACCTGCCTAATGGTGCCTTCCCTAACACCCTATCTCATACTGCATCCTGCCCCAACACATGTCCTGCTGCTCTTCCTTGCTTTTTTCCTTTTTAGCATTTATTATCATCAGAACAATTATATATTTGCTCTCGAGTGTATTGTCTGTTTCTCCCTGCTAAAAGGAAACTCCAAAGGGTGGGAGCACAGCACAGTGCCTGGCATTCAGTAAATAATAGTTAAAGAAATGGGTGGGGTGGTTGGCCAAAGGCTTTATGGAGGAACCTGAGTTTGAGTGACCCTCTGAATCACAGGAAGATCGGAGGACCAGAGACTGACAACAGGGTGCTCAGGAGAAAGAGACATTTGGTCAGAGGCCAAGTGGTGTCCCACAGGATGAATAGGGCCAGACTAACTGCCTTATTCTTTATCGGCCTTTATCTATCTGGTTTTATTTCTTCCAGAGCACCTAGTGTCTGTCTTTAAGTATGTAGAAAAATCCCATGGCTGCCTGGTATAATAGAAAGTTCATGGATGGAATTCAGAGTCGTAGACCTAAATCTAGAAGTGTGACCTTAGACTAGCCACTTGACCTTTCTCAATCTCTGTTTGCTCATCTGTCAAAGAAGGAAAACAACACTGGCTTGTGTTCTTGTGGCGGGGAGGGGGTCTGTTGTAAAGATCAAATGAGATAACGGATGGAAAATGATTCACACTTTGAAAGCTGGACCATGTAGTAGGGATTAGTGAAATACATGAGCATGTCACTGAAATAGTCACTCAGACTCACATATAGATATCTACCTCAGTGACAAGGAAAGAAGTAAAGGGAGTTCCAAATTGGTGACTAATTCAAGAAATACTTCATTTGGGTTTTTGAATATGGGAGAGACATGGGAGGAGGGATTGGAAGATGTACCTTCCTGAGGACATGGCTTGTGTCCAAATAAGATGCTATTTGTTCCCTGTGCACCAGGCCCTGGAGATTATATCTCTTTTCATGCTTACATACATGTGTGAGTTGGGTATTACTGCCACCTTCTTTAGAGATAATAAAGCTTAGGTTCAGAGAAGTTAAGTAACTTGCCCAGGGTCACACAGGTATTTGATATCAGAGTCCAGAGAAATCAGCTTTGTTTTAAGAGATTCTGTGTTCTTTCGATAAACTGCCTTTGCAGGGACTTTGATGCTATGAACTCAACAGCTGACAGTGTTGCCTCAGTGGCCTCAATTTGGGCAAGTAAATAACACACAAGTTTAAAACATCAGGGGCCCCCACAGAAAGCAGACTCTAAGCTATTAAACATAATTCAAAAAGTGAAAAGGAAAGTCCATGTGCCAAGTGCAAGTCTAAACTCTTCTCTAGGCCACTGTCTTGTGCTGTGAATGGTTTCTCATGGCAGTGCATGGCAACTATTTAGAAGAAACCAAGATTTGGAGGTAAGCTTTCAGTAAAAGCATAAGAATGATACAGGGAAACAATGCCCACTGGTCTTCCTAAGCATCAGAAATTTTTTTTTCCTACAAAAAGCAGCAGCATAAGAAATGACATGACTAGCATCCCAGTCCAGATTTTATTTATTTGTTTGCTTGTTTATTGGAGTATAGTTAACACACCATGTGACATTCCAAACATACAACATTTCTGGTGTAAGACATAGTGATTGGACAAGTCTAGTTATTATTATGCTCACCAAGAGTGTAGCTACCGCTTGCCACCATACAAGACTATCACAGTACCTTTGACTGAATTCCCTATGCTGTACTCTTTCATCCCTGTGATTTATTCATTTTATAGTGGAAGCTTGTACCTCTCATTCCCCTGCACCCACTTTGCCCATCTCCCCTTCCCCCTCCCTTCCAGCAACCATCAGTTTGTTCTCCATATTAATAGGTCTATTTCTGCTTTTTGTTTGTTTGCTTATTCATTTGTTTTGATTTTAGATTTCACATATAAGTGAAATCATATGGTATTTAATTTTCTCTGCCTGACTTATTTCACTTAACATAATACCCTCTAGGTCCTTTCATGTTGTCACAATAGCAAGATCTCATTCATTTTCATGGCTGAGTAATATTCATATATATACATATATATGAAAAATATATATATCTTCTTTATCCATTCATCTCTCAGTGAATACTTGAGTTCTTTCCATATCTTGACTATTGTACATAAAGCTGCAATAAATATAAAAGGGCTTATATCTTTTTGAATTAGTGTTTTTATTTTCTTTGGGCAAATACCCAGTAGTGGAATTACTGTATCATTTGGTAGTTCTATTTTTTTTTAATTTTTATAAGTTCAATATAATCAACATACAGTGTTATATTAGTTTCAAGTGTGCAATAGAATGATTCAACAGTTCTCTACATTACTCAGTAATCATCACAATAAGTGTACTCTTAATTCCCTTCCCCTGTTTCCCCCATCCTCCCACCCAACTCCCCTCTGGTAACCAACAGTTTTTTCTCTGTATTTAAGTGTCTGTTTTTCTGTTTGTCTCTTTGTTGTTTATTTGTTTTGCTCCTTAAACTCCACATATGCATGAGATCATATGGTATTTGTCTTTCTCTGATTGACTTATTTCTCTTAGCATCATATCCTCTGGATCCATCCATGTTGTTGCAAATGGCAAGATTTCATTCTTTTTATGGCTGAGTAATCTATCTATCTGTATAGATTACTAATTTGGGGGGGGGGGATCTCCATACCATTTTCCACAGTGGCTGCACCAGTTTGCATTCTCACCAACAGGGCAATAAGGTTCCTTTATCTCCACATCCTTGCCAATACCTGTTATATTTTTATCTTTTTGAATCTAGCCATTCTGACAGGTGTGATTTCACTGTAGTTTTAATTTGCATTTCCCTGATGATGTAGAGCATCTTTTCATGTGTCTGTGGCCATCTGTATGTCTTCTTTGGAAAGATGTCTATTCAGATCCTCTGCCCATTATTTAATTGGATTGTTTGGTTTTTTGGTGTTGAATTGTGTAAGTTCTTTACATATTTTGAATATTAATCCTGTATCAGATATATCATTTGCAAACATCTTCTCCCCTTCAGTAGGTTGGCTTTTTATTTTGTTGATGGTTTCCTTCACTATTCTAAGGCTTTTTATTTTGCTGTAGCCCCTGCAGTTTATTTTGCTTTTGTTCTCCCTGCCTGAGGAGACATCCAGAAAAATGAAGCTAAGGCTGATGTCAAAGAAATTGCTGCCAGTGTTGTTTTTTTTT
Organism: Vulpes lagopus; assembly: GCF_018345385.1. Lineage (NCBI taxonomy): Eukaryota > Metazoa > Chordata > Mammalia > Carnivora > Canidae > Vulpes > Vulpes lagopus. The sequence goes on from NC_054840.1 coordinate 21,978,406, forward strand.
TTCTAGGAGTTTTAGGGTTTCCTTTTCACACTTAAGTCTTCAATCCATTTTGAGTTTATTTTTGGTTATGGTGTGAGAAAGTGGTCTGGTTTCATTCTTTTGCATGGAGCTGTCCAGTTTTCCAAGCACCATTTGTTAAAGAGACTCTTCCCCACTGTGTATTCTTGCCTCCTTTATTGTAGATTAACTGACTGTATAAGCATGGGTTTATTTCTCCCAGTCTAGATTTTAACTGGTGACACTTGTGCAGCAACACATCTGTCATCTGCCACATAATGGGACTTAACCAATGTTCAGTGAATATACACAGGTATCTCTGTATGTATGCATAATACACATGGTAACAGGTATGGTTTCGGTAACTATGTATGTAAATTTGTTTGGATCAGTGGTGGCTATACAGATGGATGGATACTGGTTCCACAAGTTGGAGAAATGCCAAAAAAAAATAATAAAAATAAAACAGAAAAGCCTATAACATGCTGACAGAATATTTGCTTTAAACATTTATGTACCTGGGACGCCTGGGTGGCTCAGTGGTTGAGCATCTGCCTTTGGCTCAGGGCATGATCCTGGATTCCCAGTATCGAGTCCCATATCGGGCTTCTTGCATGGAGCCTGCTTCTCCTTCCCTCTGCCTCTCTTTCTGTGTCTCTCATGAACAAATAAATAAAATCTTAAAAAAAAATAAACATTTATGTAAGAAAATTTATTGATCACCTACTGGATGCTAGTGGGAGCAAATGAGAGGCATATCTCTCCACTGGCCTCAGACAGTCGTAAGAAAAGTAAACAGATGATTTTAAATACGTGATTTTTGTAAGAACTACTTGGATTTGGAGGCAAAGGAGAGCCATTTCCTCCTTGGTGTAACACACCAATATATTGTTAGGGGTGAAAGAGGCCTAGGTCATCCTGCGCACTTAGCCATTTTAGATTGCAAGACAGCTTCCTAAAGGAGGTTACACAGTGATTCTTAAACATATTTTTTTAAAAAATAAAAATATAAACAAACCCTAGCCACACTGTTCTTGGTAGGTGCTACACAGAAAAATGGGTCTTTGCAAGGAAGCAGAGAGCTTGATGGGATGGTGTAAGGCCAACAGCATGGGCTTTAGATTTGACTTAATCAGGATTTGAATCCCTCTCATCTACGAATTAACTCTTTGATCTCAGAAGGCTATTTCCATTTGGAACCTAGGGCTCTTGTCTTAGGAGATGAAGACACCTGTCTGTGTCTCCCATCAGTATGAAATAAGGTTACCTTGTAGGGGGCTCAGCAGAGTAGCTGGTTCACAGAAGATCTCAGTATCTCCTTTCTCCCCACACTGGCAAACACTCCATCAGCCTCGAACTCCCTCAACACCCTTGAGCAAGGCACTTACTGCCTTCTTCCTTTCCCTCATCTACCATATTTGGTGTTGGGCCACATGATCTCTAAGGTTTTGTTCAATGATACTGTCTAGTTCTCTTTTTTACCATAGGGCTGGGCTAGCTGGACAGTACATCAAACAGCCTACTTTCTACACATTTTATATTAATGAGCCATTGACTATGCTTCATGGCATTTAATCCTCAAAAGGATACCTTGTGGTAGCTTTTTACAAATGAGCAAACCAGGGCAAGAGGCATCGAGAGAAATCATACTAGGCCTCCAGTTTGGCATCCAGCTTGCGGCAAGACTCTTTTGAAAGGGTTGACAACAGTGTTAAAAAACAAAGCCCTTTATTATAACCCCATCCTTGAAAATCAAGTGGAAACTTCCCAATTTTCACTCCATCCATTCTTCCTCTTGCACCGAAAGCTTTAGTCATCTTATCTCTCCTTTTCACTGTCCCTTTTAAATTGTCCCTGTTGCCATTCTAGGCTAAGATCGTGACCCTCCAAGAGCCTTAAACAAATCCAGAAGGCAACAGGACTGAACACAGAGTCTTCCATATCTGGTTCTCGGACTGAACATGCACAAACAAAGCGGATGCCCTAGAATTCAGTCTTTGTGCCTGAGGCTGTGGCAAAGGCTGTGATTTTTAACCATCACTTGCTTGATTGTCTTTCTCTGGCATTTGACATACTTGTCACTAGATCCCTGGTAAAGCTGATCTCCTTCTCTAGCCACTGATTTATCCTCCCCCCAGAGGGGCTAGAATTATGCCCTACACAGCAAGTGTGCACTGAGCTGGTGATGCAGCCAGTGCAGTCCCGATTACATCGAGCCTTGCAGCAATTGCACCAAATTGTTAGCCAGTCTGGAGTGTCTGGTCAGCCTTATTCCCCACCTTTCCCTCATAGATTCACAAAGTCCAGTTTCAACCAATTCCTAATAATGCAATTAAATTTTTGGAAACCATGCAGAGTTTCATATTTAAATGTTGACTTTCAGCACACAGGAGAGGTTGGCCAAAAACAGGAGTGACTGAAGATTTTGGCAAAGAGATTAATTGGGATTTTCCATTCTCAGTTAAGCTGCATGTGTTAATGCACAGGTAATACTCTGTCCTCAGGGGTTCCCAGGGACCAAAGACTAGGCAAAGCATGAAACTGAAAACCAACATGCCTCATAGGAAATCACTAGTGTTCTCAAAAAAAAAAAAAAAAAAGTCAAGTAGAGGCAGACTTGAACTATTTCCTCTTTTGAAATGTAACAACACCTTCCTCTCAGGGCTGTTGTGGGGCCAAAATTAGAACATGTATGAACACACTAACACAGGACCTCGCTCAGAGTAGGAGCAATGAATGTACTTACTTGCTAATACTTCAATCTGGGAAAAGACACTTGTCTGTAGTTAAATGACCAGGTTTTGAACCTCAAGCTATAGCTACCAGCCCAGCTGGTGCCTTCTCATTCTGGGTCCCAATTTACTCATCTTTCTAATTAGAATAATAATCATGGCTTCACAGGGTCATGAGGAGAAGCACATTAAGGAATGGCTGAAAAAGTTCCTTGCAAACTAGACAGCTTTCTAGATAAAATAAAGTACTGTTAAGTGTACACCTAATCTCTGTGCCATTCTTTCAACTCTTCTCTGTCTGGAATACGCTCCTTCCCCACACACCCTCTAATACTAATTTGCTCCTCTCTTCCTTATTGAAAAAGACGATGCAGTCATCCCAAATGGATGCTCTAAGGCTTAGATTTCCTCAATATAAAATTGCACAGGTAGGTCCATTTGGGATAGCTGCACCTTCTTTTTCAATAAGTAGGGAACCAGGAGAAAAGGTTCTATGTTGACTAAAGGAAGAGAGGAGTAAATTAGTAATGAGAGTGAGGTGGATTATATGCAGCAGGTGAGACTATAACACCATGAGAGACATCTAGAGAGCTCTATAGATTTCTTAGTCTCCACCATTTTGATGTCAAATGCTGACAAAACATTGTAAAAGAAACAAATGAAAGTGCTGGTCCAGAAAGAAGACCTAATCTCTCATCAACTCTGCTTCCACCAATAGATTCACTACACTGGCTCCTGGTTTGCTCTCAGTTGAGAAATTAGTTTGGACTAGAGTACCTCTCAGGATAATTTCACAATTACTGTTTTTTTTTTTTTTAATTCTATTTTTTGAATGCCTGGCCTGATATGAAAACCAATTCTTTCTCCTAGCTTCAAATACTTTGTCTATTTTGATGATTCCCAAATTTATATCTCCAAGCCAGACCTATCTTTTGGGTTCAGGTTTTGCATATCCAACATATCCAACTCCCTACTTTGACATCAGAGACATCTCAGACATACCATGTTCAAAACCAAGTTCTTGATTCCCGGAAACTGCTCCCCACAAACTTCTACTTTGCAGTATTTCTAACTCAGTAAGTGGAAACACCTCCACTCAATTGCCTAAATCAGAAGCTTGAGATTCATTCTTAATACTCCTCTCTCCTTTACCCCTTACTCCTGATCAATCCAATCTTTCTTTCGATCTTGTCAATTCTACCTTGAAAGGATGCCTCAAATCTTTGCACACCACCCTACCTACACTGCTATATCCTTTCTTCTCTTATCAGCCTCTTAAAGAATCTACTCTTGCCCCTTTCTAATTCACCTTCCATATGATAGCTGGGGTGCTTTTCTTAAAATATATCAGATTATGTCATCACTCTGCCTAAAAATCTGAATGATTTCTTAACATATTTAGAATAAACTCTAAATTCCTGTCCATGGTCCACAGAGGCCTCCATGGTCTAGCTCCTGATTCTCCCTCCAAATTCATCTTATTCTTTTTTTTAGAGATTTTATTTATTTATTTGACAGAGAGAGAGAGAGAGAGAGAGCAAGCACAAACAGGGAGAGTGGCAGAGGGAGAGGGAGAGGCAGACTCCTCGCTGAGCAGGAAGCCCAATACCCTGGGATCATGACTTGAGCTGAAGGCAGAAGCTTAACCAACTGAGCCATCCAGGTGCCCCCCTCCAAATTCATCTTCTACCAGTCTCTCTGCTTGTGCCATGCTGGCCTCTTTCAGGTCTCTGATCACACCATGGGTTCACAGAGTTGTTTGACCTCTGTTCCCTCTGCCCAATACACTTTACCCCTCCCTCTTGGCCTGTCTGGCCCATCCTCCTTTTTTGTATTTCAGCTTAAAGCTTACTTTAATAGAGAGGCTTATACACTAAGTAAATGATGTCCTTCCCCCACCTTACAGTACCTTACTTATTTTCTGCATCTCAGTTCTCATAATTTATAATAAATGTTCCTGTGTGGATTTATTTGTGTAGTACTTGTCTCCTCAACTGGACTATGGGCTCCTCCAAAGACTAGTCTGAAATTGTTCTGTGTATATGCAAAGTCTACCCCAGTGCTTACCACAAGTAGGTGCTGAATTTATAATTTTTGTGGTTGCATATTGATCAGACCTGAAAATATCAACGATGCTTATCCCATTCCAAAAAAAATCTAACCAAATAAGTGATAAAATAATGAAAAATAGTCAACTATGTCCTATTTGTCGAAACTTTTTAGTTCCTAACCCCTAGAATCTTCCAGCACTCCTCCATTGTCTTACTAAAACTTCCTAGTTTTTAGAGTTGAGAAGGGAAGTATCTTGCTGTTTATCCCTTTGCTTTATCTCCCTCCTGCCACCCCAGACACATTTAGCTTTGTGCAGGAATGTGGCTTCCACAGGTATGGTTGGGTGAGAGGTGTTAAGAACAGGAGGGGTGGAAAGGGAAAAAAAAGGAACCATATGGGGGAGGTGGCTGCCCTTGCACAGCTTGGACATCGTCCCAGCTCACCCACGTTGGAGTTTTTTTTTAATGCCATATACATCCAGTATTCTCTTCTTCCCACCTCTAGGAATCCAAAAATAAATGAGCTGTTGATCAAGGGCTTGGTGCTGGCAAAACTGGCAAGTATGGGCAGACAGACTCCCAATTCTGAAAGTTTTCTCTTGCCACTACCACCTGCTGCCCCCAGCCCCTATTGAGGTTGTTGAGCACCTATTTCTACTAAGTCCACTGGGAATTTTGTACCATATAGGTCCCTATTGTTACAGATTGCAGGAAGCAAGATCTGGGCTTTTGAGTAGTTTTTGACTCAAAGGTATGCTGCTTCATCTGGTGAATTCCTGCTTCATTCTGTTATTAGAGTGAAGGCCTTACTTCTCTCCAGCACCCGTGCTCATATTTTCTCTCCTCCTTCCTATCAAGAACAACTTGCTCTGTATCCCTTTCTATTCACCTCAACACCCATAGATCCACTCTGCATTTGTTGCAGGGACAGGAGGGATAGATGTAAGGATTCTTTTAGGAATCCAGGGCTGGTGTTGGGCCAGGGCTCTTCCTGTCGCTCACATCGGGCCTTAGGTAGAAAGTTACCCAACCTTCTTGTTGTAGTAACCCGTCCATAGACTCAATTGCTCGAAAAATTTATAGAAATCCACCTTGTTGATCCTAGAAAACAGCCCTGATAAATTTGGACTTTGTTTATACCTTTTGCTAAGACTGAAGTTAAAACAAATGATTTTTTTCCATTTGGGTGCAGGGGAGGGGCAGGGAGGGGCTAAGGTAGAAGGAGGAGGAAGAAAGAGGAAGAAGGTACCAAAAAGGAGGATCTAATACTGGATTTCAGTTCCCACTACTGGGAAAAGGTTCATTTCCAATTCTGCATTTCAAGAACAAAAAGACTTTCTGATTATCTTTTTTATTCTCTTTGGATCAGTATGAATCCTTAGCAGTTAATTTATGTCTTCCTGTACTTAAAAGGTTAAAATATTTTGGGAAGTGAAATTAATATATTTAAGGATGGTTACCAAGTCAAGACAGGACACTTTAAATCACTGTTCCCCAGATATAATCTGAGTCACAGCATCTGTTAGGGAATAACCTGAAGGCTTTGCTTAACTCTGATAGTTCACTCATCAGTCTGTGTCTGTTCATTCAACATTCAACAGCTACTTTGAACTGTGCCTTATAATATCCAAAGTACTTCCCCTCTCTGCCATTGTCCTTGATTCTCATGAGAACCCTGTGAGGTAGTCCTTTAACAGTAATTAACATTTTAGAGAACAAGAAACCGAGACCCACAGAAGTTACTCAGTTATGGAACTTTAACTGGAACCCAAATCATCAGATTTCACATTAAATTCTCTTTCAGTTCTACCTAACTTTAATTTAACCAATATTCCCTACATGAGCAATGTGTTGGACACAAGTCTCACAAAACAAAAATGAACTACTCTTAGCCTTGAGGAGCATCTAGCCTACTGAAGAAAGATGGAGATCAAGGCAGGGGTGTGGGGTGGAGGTAGGTGCTTGGGTCCTTGGAGTCTGCTGTAGAAAACTGTCGTAGGAGACAAGACTAGAAAAGGTTTGAGGGACTTAAGCACTTGATTTCTTGATTTGCCATCACCATCAAGTCTTCTTAATACACCTTCCCAAAGTATGGCTTTTATTAATGTCAGAATTAATCTTTTTTTGTCTCACTTTCTTTTGAACATTTTGCTGGCATTGTGGTGCCAGCATCTCCAAAGAGTAAGGTTGTTCTTGGCAACCTAATGTTTACACAGTGAAAGCTACTGGACTAATTGTAAGATTGCCATAATCTTGTCTGGTGGTGTCATGGTATTACTGCATGGTATCCAGTCCATCCTTGCCTGGCCACAGAGAGGAAATGATGACAACTGCTGGCAGATAGGCCTAATCCTAGGTGTGCTGGGTCTTGATGACTACAGTGCTATGGAAAACTGTTCTGGATGTGGGACTGGCACCTGGAGATGTCATCTGCCTGTTTATCACCCAAAGGTCTGGGGTGCCCAGAGTGTTGAGGTGAACTTGGGCTTATAGTTAAGTAGGCATCAACTCCTATTAAGTGTGCAATCCCTACTAGACATGATGTTGAGTTCCAACATTCAGGCTGCAGATGTTACTTAAGACTGTGTGTTCTAGAAGAGCATGATGCTGGGTGATCTGATTGTTCATGGTGGAGCCTGTCTGGTACAAGAAGATACAAAAATCAGGTCCAGGCCAAGCTCTCGCCTGCAGACTGAGTTAAGTTGCTGTTTAGAGCAGTGAAGGTAGCTGAGGCTGTGTGTGTGCCCAGGCTCATGTGGATCTTCCTGCATTGGGTATTGGGTATTACTCGATGGCACATTGAAATGGCTGGGTTATAACTTGTTCTAATCAATAGTGGGTGAAAAATTCAGAGACTGGACCTGTCCCAGGGGGATGTCAATACCTCACACTGATGTCAGAGTGGGGAGGTTAGGACATGGCATTTGAGAAGAAGGCACAGAGTTTTGTTTGGCTCAGAATCAGGAAACTTGGGGCTCCGTCCTGGCTCCCAGACTATCTTTTGCATGACCTAAAGCAAGTTATAGCACTTTTCTGAGTCTCTGTTTCCTCAGTAGATTGTGTGCCCTTCTGGGGTCAGGGTCCCACACTGTATTTATATCTGTTTCCCCATCATCTAGCACAGTGTCTCCTTCACAAAGGACTGTCAGTGAACGTTCATGTTGTTTGAATGAACAAATGAGTGTGTGAAAAGGGTGAGCTGAGTGTGAGGAATGGCATTAGTGATTTCAGGGAAGAGGGGCTTATCAGAAGGATGGACCTTACCCTCACCCTCTAGATTCTGATGCCTACCCCCAGGCCCTTTTCCAAAAACCAGTGATTCAGATAATAGTATACTCCCCCAAAGTCCCTGATAGCCTGTGATTCCCTGAGGGGAAAAAATGAATAGTTCATTTAAAAAGTTTTTTTGCCTTATTCGCTAGCCAAACATGTTATCAGAATAAAAAATAAATGTCCGATAGCCCCCAAAGTATCCCAAAGGCAGTCTATCTACCAGAAAAGTTCTTGGGTGGCCTCACAGAGACAGCAAAGTAACAAGAAACCCTTTGACATTTGCAAATGCTGTGAAACACCAACAAACAAGATAAGCACACTAAGACCCAGGGGGGCGGGAGATAGATAAAAGATTTACAGATCTACCTAATCTCATTTGGGTCAATGTGTTCAACAAGGGTGATGTTTGTTGTTGTGGAGACAAGTGTCTCCCAGAGTAAAAAGGTCTTCTCTAGAGTGAGTGGGCTGCTCTCACTTTTGCTATAGGTCCTAAAGATGTGGGCAGCATTAACTTGAGACCAAACATTCAGAACTGTGAACTAGTCAACTAACTGTATTTTAAAAGACTTCATTTAGGACTTTTCAGTGTCTTAGGTGTGTGCTTGTGAGATTAGGTAGGTAGGTAGGTAGATAGGTATCAAACTAATATATAAGCATTATATAATTTGGAATATAAAGGGGGAAAAAGGGAGGAAAAAAGTATCCATAATCCTATAATCCTAAGACAGCCAAAAAAGTTTTCATTTATTGTGTACTCTTGTTTATATCCAGTCTATTTTCTATGAAGAATATTTTTAAACATGGTTATGTATAAGCCATACACACACACACACACACACACACACACATCCTACTTCTTTTCACTTTACCTGTTACCATAAGTATTTTCTAATTCCAATTTTTAAAAATTAGCCAGATTATACTTCATCATTCTCCATCCAGCCCCATTTCCCTCAAATCAGTTGGGACATGGAGGTTGTGCAATTTTTTTTGTTGTTAGATATAACACTTAGATACCTATATTCATTCAGAGATTTTCCTCCTGTATATTTGAACGTATGCACCTCAAAGATGGGTTCCTAGAAATAGAATTACTGACTCAAAGGGCTGACTGTTTGTGATTTTTGAGATATGTGAGCAAATGGATCACTGAAAGAGTCATGCTAACAAAAATGTAACAAGACAGGATTCAATCTCACTGCATTTCACTAAGAATTATTTCAATGTCGGCCTCCATGGTGAACATAAGTATTGGTCCAAAGATTTTATAACCACTTGGCAGGGAGGTTGATCGATGTGGGAAAAGACAGAGAAAAAAAAGGAAGAGACACTTAAAACTCAAGTACAGCATAGAAACTAGACACCATTGGTAACTGACAACTGGTTAGAAATCAATGAGGCATTCCTGAAGTAATGTACGTCAATGTAGTAGCAGCCTTCAGCTTACTAAAGTGGGTACAACAGCTAAATAAGTGATTCAGTGATTCAAGTGATTCATCCTGGACTAGTTGGCAGGAATCAACTCTACCACTAATGTTTGGGGTGGTCTTTGAAAACCATTTCCCTCTCTGGACTTAACTGTAGAACTAATAGATTGAAGGCTGAGGAGAGATTTTAGTGTCTGATCCAGATGATGGAAGGCAAATTCACAGAGGCGTGGGGTCCAGTCAGCTGCTTTTATCTAGACACACAGAGTTAGAACTCTGATGATATCCATAGTTCTATCAGAGCTGTATAATGAAATAGCAGACATTCAGGGAAGCTCTTAGGGCTCCCCCAACCTCAGTTATGAATCCTCAAGTTCTGTATGTCCCATACGGACTGATGGCAAAGATTTTTCAGGGCCTTGTATCCATAAAGAATCTCCGCTGAACAATGTTGAATAAGTGGAACAATGAGGTGGCTTGAGTCATCTACCACTATAATGCCATTTGGCCTTTGATGACTCTCTAGTGGTCTCCAGACAGTTCTCTAGCCAGATGATGACTTACAGAAATTAGCTAAATTGCTTCCAATTTAGTAGACTAAAAGAATAAAGGTAGGTTCCCTCATTTTCCAGACTCTGTTTTGGGGGCAGGATCTCTCAGATATCAAGAGAAGCCTGGGTCACTTTTTGGAGGCTTCTCGTATGGAGGAAGGAAATGGAGAAGAGAGAAAGAGATTATATGTGTGTGTGTATGTGTGTATTTGTAGATCTTTAACATTAAAAAATGAGAAGATAGTACAGAGAACAATCCTGTATGCAGTTTCCCCCATTAGTAGCATTTCACCTTAGTATGGGACATTTGTAAAGACTGATGAAACAACATTGACACAACATTATTAACTAAAGTCCATCATGTATTCATATTCGTTTAGATTTACTTACTTTTTTTTTTGGCTAAACACTACTTTACATTAAGTTATGTCTTCTTGAGTTACTCTTGGCTGTGGCAGCTCATCAGACTTTCCTTGTTTTTGATAACCTTGACGGTTTTGAGTAGTTCTGGTCAAGCATTTTGTAGGATGCCCCTCTACTAGGGTGTGTCTAATGTTTTTCTCAGAAACAGACTGAGGTATGGGAGGAAGACTACAGAGGTAAAGAATGATTTCACCACCTTATATCAAAGGTACATACAATCAACATGGTTTATCATCATTTGTTTGTTTCTTTGTTTTTGGTTTATCATTGTTGATGTTGACCTTGATATTATGGCTGATGTAGTGTTAGTCTGGTTTCTCCATGTAAAATTACCTCCCCACTCCCCTTCCCATACCACACTCTTTAGAAAGAAGTCACTTTGCCCAGCTCACACTTAAGGAGAAGAGAATCATACTCTCCCTCCTTCAGGGGAGAGTAGCTACATAGATTATTTGGAATTCTTCTGCATGAGAAATTTGTCTCTTCTCTTCCATTTATTAATTTTTCCCATAATTTATTTTCATCTGTGTAAACTTGTTGTGGTTTATTTTATACTTTTGGTTATAATCTAATATTAGTCTATATTGTTGCTCAAATTTGTAGCTTTGACCATTGGGAGCTCTTCAGGTAGCCCTAGTATCTCTGAAATATCCCCCCCGGTCAATGTAGGGATCTTTTGTGTACTTGTTTGGTTTCTTTTCTTCTTCTCCTCCTCCTCCTTCTTCTTCTTTTTAGCAAATCCTTCTTTTACGGTATAATCTGGGCACTAGGTGTGTTCATTGCTACTATGGTATCGTTGCTTCTAGGCCAAATATATTTAAAACTTTACATTTTAAATACCAACATACACACAATTACAATAAAATTGCATGATTCATAAGATAATTCTAGATTCAGTAACTATGAAATCATAGCACTGTGGGAGAGTGTGAGGGCTTCTACATTAGGTCCTACGGTGGGTACTGCACACAAAGCTTGTGTGTGAAGGTCTTGTTTCCATCCTGTCCGTGTACCATTAAGACTGAAGCAGAACCTCAGTGGAGAGCAAATCAAAAGTCCAAATTTGAAGTCTTCTCTGAATATAAGGCCACAGCAAATGGCTCTTTTGCAGGGCTGCCCATCCTATCTCCTCTTTCCATGATAAGCTATGGAAAAAACAAACAAACAGTGGATTTAGAACCAGGGCATCAGAATTCTAGATCTGACTCTGTTAGGGATTCAGAGGATGTGGAAAATGCCTTCTGTCTGGGCCTCAGTTTTCAATGCTATAACATCCGTAGCGTTGGATTGGATTGTTGCTAAGGACCCCTCGGTTCTAGCACATTATAATCCAGTAGTTTTACACTGAGAGTGTAATTGACTCCACGTCTGCTGGTACGTGGGCAGCAATATCCCAGAGGGTCTAAGCCAAAGGAGAAATGGTGGTGGTAGGGAGGTCTCTGCTAATAAATAGGAGCTGTTTTATTACTTCCTGAGGATGCTGAGGTCTGTTAAAGACCTTATTTCATCTAGATAATCAGGTCTGAGAAACTTTAGACCTTTTGCTTTAAAAGAATGAAGATCAAAAAAGTATAGGAAATACTGATTGAAAGTATCTCTTTTATTGCCTTTAAGTTTGTTCTGGAAGATCAAGGCTTTTCTTCTTCTTTTTTTTTTTTTAAGGGCAAACTCCTCATCTGTTATTTCCTCTAACTTCAAATAATTACCTTTAAGGCAGTGATGGCTGAACTACCTCTGAGTTTCTTACTAGGAATCTCTCTCTAGGTTTTTTTTTTTTTTTCTTTCCTTCCTTCTTGTGTGTGTGTGTGTGTGTGTGAATCTTATGACATATTTTTCACATCCACATGGGGCCCAGTGGCTTAAAGACTGCCCAGTTTACAAGTGTCATCTCCTTCCTATCATTGACTGGGACAGTTTCCAAAAACAAACAGAAGGAAGAAAAAAAAAAAAGAAGAACGATAGTGCTGAAAAGACACTTGGGAACTGTCACAACTGATTATGAATGCTAGAGATCCAAGGTACAAGGTCTTAGAACCTGTCTCCTCCAACTCAATGTTAAAAATCTTCAATTGGTTTTTGGACCTACTCAGCATAACCCCAGACTTTGGTCTACAATTGGTTAAAAATTGATAGAGGTGAGGATTCTGGGACTGCCTTCTTTATTTAGTTTAAATTTTAACCCCTTCCCCCATCCCAGGTACACATACAGATCCAGCTCCTGTCCATCCCTCCCATCTTAAAGTTATGTAAAATATGTATTTGGATATAAAAGTATAGAATTTAGGACAGATAAACATCATGTAAATCATCGGGGCTATTTCTTCACACGGCGGAGGAAACTGAGTCCTGACAAGTGGTTTTGCTCCAGGTTCCAAAAGGGAGTTCCAGGCAGAACTGTAATTAGAAGCCAAGGGTTTTTTGGCAACAAATCCAGGTTTGGGTTTTTTTTTTTTTTTTCTTCCTACCTCACACCATGCCCCTGCAGAGTTACGTGTTTGTGTGTGTGTGTGTTTGTGTGTGCGTGTGTACATGTTACATAGACACTGACATGTAGCAAACATGCGCCAAGCATCTGTAGTCTGACCTCAGGGAACAGTGTAATGACTCGAATTTCAGGCAGCTGAAAGGTTTCTGCGGGTGGAGGTTGAAATAAACAAGAAAAGCCACTGTGGAGATGTGAATGGAAAAGTACCAGGCCCCAAGCACTCCCTCCCTCCGCACATTCTTCCGCTCTCCGGCTCTGCCTGCCATCCAGCCGGCTTCAGATAGGCTTCTGCATGGTCAGGTGTACAGAGGGCGGTGTGGAGAAGAAGAGAAAAAAAAAATGCAGGCACAACACGCAAATCAAGTTTTTCCACTTCTAGCCTTAGGTAGTAAAGACAGCTAAGTACCGGCAGGCAGCCGCAGGGAGGGTGGGCCAGCTACCCAGAGTTTACAAACACTCCAGTGCTTTCCTCTCTTCATCCCTTCCTGGTCCAGCTGCTACTTTCCTTCATGCTAGAGTTTCATAGGAAGTGAAAACCCTGCTGTTCAAAACAGTGATCCAATGCAATAAACAAATGATTAGGTGCCCCCCTCATCACTTCTCTATTTTAAGCTCCTGATATTTATTTCCATTTGAAAAAAAAAAAAGTGAGAAAAGTGTGGAAAATCAGTGTTTGGGGCGGGGAGGGGGTACTCTGAGCTAGGCTGAAAAGGTTTCTAAAGAAAAAAAAAAGTCTCAGAATAAAACAGGCTGAAAGCAGGCAGCATATGGATCAAAATTAAACGTTGACACTTCTTTTTCAGAAGGTAGTAGCTGGAAATCATCTTCTGGTTTTTCTTTTACGGTCTCAAAACTTTCTGCTCGATTTCTCTAAAATATACCAAGAAAACTCTTTTCTTTCTCCAAGGATGATACAGGGAGCCTGTTTACAAAAACTCTAAGTGAAGGATTTGAGAGAAAAGGAATAAGTAAAATTGTAGACAGCAGGTAGACAGCATCTCCCACACCCATCACAAGCTGTGTCGAGGACCGCAGCACAGGTGACAAACCTAAGCAAACCCGAATGTCCATCAAAACTCAGTAGTAACATTATGACTTGGGAGTTCGTTCTGAGAACGAATTTACAGTTTCCGAGGAACCCAAAGCAGCAGCCTTGCTTTCCCCAATTCTGCCGGGAAACAGGACACCCTCCTCCAAAGCCAGGTAGTCAGATGGCCTTCATTCTCTCAAATGACGCTGGACCATCAAATGCAGATCCATTTTGTTGCGTCCAGGGTCACACAGGCCTCTGGTGAGGGCCAGCCTGTCCTCTTGATGAGGGAAGCCTTGGGGGTGTTGAGTGATTGATCTGCAAGGTTCCTTCCCAGTCTAAAATCCGTAATCCTGAGAAGTGATGACTTAAAAGATCTACCAACTTTCAGGGGTTCCTGACAGGTAAAACTGACTTCCCGTTTGGAGCCCCCTTAAAAAGAGGGCAAGATGGTATTTATTCCAAGGATAGCTTCCTTTTCAGCTATGACTGAGTTTTGGGGAACTGGATGCAAAATCCGTTCCTTTCCTTAAATAGATGTAATATTAGGACCAGGCTATTTTATTCGTAACAAAGCTTATATTTACCCCACAGCTGCGATCAGGAACCTATTACTATGCCCAGTCCACTGGGCAAAGGGGCTGGCCTGGTCTTCCACTCTGAGTATTAATAGCCAGTGACAATTAAATCATAGGACTGGTTGACACACAGTCCCTCCAAGTCTACAGGAATCGCTCATAAGACCCCAGACATGGAATCTCTCTTTAGAGCTTCTTAAGGATGATTTAAAAGAATTTGAATATATTCAAGTCAATCCTTCCTTTAATCCTATAACATAGCACTGCTGGAGTGAGGGAGCCCACACAGTGATGCCAACTGGCTACTGATGGGGAGAGATCAAGAATGAGAGAAAGAAGGACAATCTGGAAGAAATGCAACTGGCATAAAATTTGACAGTTACGCTCCTAGGATTTGAAAAGAGATTGAGAGGTGGGTGCACAATTTTCCTCACTGTTCATTCAGTAGGGAGAAGGGGATCTACCTAAAGTAAGTCTCTATCTTCACAATATTTTCAATATTGTTTTTCTTTTAACGGTGTCCTTCTGATTAATTTCTTTCAATGTAAACACTGATTTGGCAAAACAAAAACAAAAACAAAACCAACGGGTCGGTCGTAGAAATGTGGGACTCTGGCACTCGGGCCCAGAAATAATGTGCTGAGAAGGTCTGAGGTCCCCGGTGGTGGGGTTAATTACCTATAAAGCAGGCCTGGTGGGTTTTCCCTCCAAGGGCTCCCTGCAAAGAATTTAAAAGGGCTGAGGTACAAGAAGGGCGAATTCCTTCCCATCCCCCCTTCTGGCTGGTTCTACTGCCAGTGGGAGCAGATTTCCCTCTGCTCTGCAGCGCCCCCATGGGGCTAATATTGGAGTGGCAAAGAGAACGCAGGAGGGACAAACTGCTCAAGGTTGGGGTAGGGGCTGACGGAAGGGGACCAAAGAGGCAGGATGCCAACTCTGATTAGAAAAGTGACCAAAGACCATAAAAGTAATTTCCATTGTACGATCATTAACAGGGCAGAGCCATACATTTCACGTTCCAAACCATATAGAGATACACCTGAGAAGCCTTCCAGTCCTTACTGCTCTCAAAGACAGAAAAAACATCGCACCTATAAATGCACAGAGAAAATCGCTTCAGCAAAATCGGGGTATCATTTTGAATCCAGTGGAATTCATTTAAAACTCTAAAAAGGAAGGGGAAGGAGACAATAAAAAAGCAGATAGTCCGCCTTCTGGCAGAATGAATCTGCACTTGACAATATCATGTGTCTTTGGGGGTAAAATGTTCATTTCAACAACAGTGACAGGATTAGGCCTATGTATATTTTTCAAAAAATCCTTTACAAGACAGGCTTTTCTGCAGAGGCTGCAGTAATCCATCTGTCAATAAGTATTAAAATATTCAGATTTCATAGGAACAGACACTTAGGCATATTTCCTAAGCTCCAGACCTGGTGGAAAATAATCAACCCCTTTGGACCTCTCCCCGTTCTAAAATTCCCAACACAGACTTTTAAAGGGGGGGGGGGCAGGGAGGGAGTGCACTGACAACAACACTTTCAGCCACAGATCTGAACTTCTTCCGGACTTTTCCCGGGGAAAGAGATCCCAAATATCCCAGGATACGGCCCGCAGCAATCTCTTCACAGCTCTGCTCACTTCCCATTAATAAACCCAAATTCGAGATTGGGAAAGGTAGATTGTTTTGGGACGTTATCTTTTTTTTTTGGAAATTAACATATGCAGAAATTTTGTGGAACCTTTAAGAACTCATCTGTAATTTAATGAGTCGCCTCAAGGACTCTCCTAGCCAAGGCTCAGAACAGCCTGACCTTTGAGAGCTGCTTCTGGGTCCAAACATTTTGGGTTAATTCTTGAGGAATCTGAAATATTATTTTCCCCTCACACCCTTCTTTTAAGAGAGACACATAAAAGAAACAAGAGTCTCCCTCATTCGGGGATGAGTAGGAGGGGAAAAAACCCCAACCAACATTTAAATAGGGAAACTGGCAGTTCTGAATAAACAAACCGAGGCCCACAGTGAAATGATTCTGCACTGCATTTGCCTTTAAAAAGAAAGGGAAAAAAGAAAAGAAAGAAAGATCTCCCCCCCCCCCTTCTCCTCCTCCTCCTCCTCCCAAGTGAGCTCCGAGGCTCAGAAGCCTGTGCTGCGTGCGGAGCGCGGTAGTTGTAGCACAGGCTGTTCTAAATACACGCAGTATCTGTGATACTGGCACGCAGGCCTTTAGAATTCCCTCCGGCTCATCTCTTAAACACAGACAGAAGAGATTTTTTACCACGACCTTGAAGCCAGCGGGGGGGGGGGGGGGGGAGCGCGGAGGATCAAGCCCTTTCAGAAAAAAAGCAAAACACAAACATGCATCTGGCTCAGATAATTTTGTAGCACACACGCGTCCACACACCCAAAGACACACACGTTTCTTTTCAACAAGAAATTTCCTAACAGTCAACAATAACAGAAAGAGTAAAACCCACCACTTGCTGTCCTGGAAAGAAACAAACCAAACCAAAACAGATCCTTTGAACACGTCCCTCAAGTGCAGGAGAGCCTCCTCTCCGTTCAAAGTCCAAGGGGAAGAAGAAAATCGCACACTCCCCCCCCCACCTCCACCCCCACCCCCAAAAAGTGGGGGATGGGATTGTTCCATGCGATCAAAAATCGAAGCTGTTTTCAATCGTATCAATATGAAAACAACACCTCTTCTCTCAAAACGCTGGAGACATTAGAGAGGGATAGAACAACAACAAAAAACAAAACAAAACAAAAACCCAAAACAAGAAAAACCACACACACAACAAAACCCAACCGATGCGGGATCCTACTATTTACGTAACACCACAAACTTGCAAAAGGCAAAAATCAGAAGCAAAAAAAAAAAAAAAAAAAAAAAAAAGAGAGAGAGAGAGAGAAATCCGAAAATCATCAAAATACAACCAGAAAAAAAAAAAAATCCCAAGCCACCACATCAACAAGGAAACAAAACAAAAACAAAACCCCAAACCGTCCCAAATAAAATAAAGCAAATGAACGCACCGAAAACTGCTTGGCAAATATTTTTCTCGTGGTGCCTAATATTCTAGCTGGAAAGAGCTGTGGGGTTTATTGTTTTTTTTTTTTTTTCTTTTTTTTTTTTTTCTCCCCCTTCTTACTCGCCTCTAAAGCTACTATATATAACAGACTTTTTCCAACGGGCCGAACCTCTTCGCTCCCTTTTGTGTGTTTAGCTCGAGGAGCGGAGTTTATGGGTGAGAGAGGAGGAAGGCGCCCCAGACCCCGGGAAAGCAGAGCGCACTCCCCCTCTTATGTCACCGAATAGCAAATTAGTTCTCAGAATTCCAGAGGCCGAGCTTTGCTACAGCGAAGACGCCGACGTCACAGAGGGGGCGCCCACGTGACGCTGGCGGAGCGGGCCGTACCACCGCGCGCGGCCCGGGGAGGGGGGGCGGCCGCCTGCGCCCTCGGGCCGCCGGCCGGAACCTCCAGATCCGAGGCGCCCCGCCGCCCGGGACCGCGACGTCGCCCGGGAACTGCGAAAACGGTGCGGCTTGGAGGGCTTTCCGCGGGCCGGGGGGGCCGCAAGTCCCGGGGAGCTGACACCGAGTCCTCCCCTGCCGCGTAGCAGTGGTAAAGTCCGCAGCTCAAATTCCGAGAATTGAGCTCTGTTGATTCTTAGAACTGGGGTTCTTAGAAGTGGTGATGCAAGAAGTTTCTAGGAAAGGCCGGACACCAGGTGATTATTGCTGTTGCTGCTGCCGCTGCTGCCGCTGCCGCCGCCGTCGCTGGTGCCGCTGGTGCCGCTGCCGCCGCCGCTGCTCATGATCATTATTTTACCTTTTAATTCTTTTTTTTTTTTTTCCGCTCTTGCCAAATGCTTTGGCTCCAAGTTTCCTATGTGTATCTATTGATATAAATGTATATATTTATTTATTCTCGCTGTCAGGTGTTAAAATAAATGCCGAAGATTAGTCCCACGTCTCTCCCACTCTAGGATCTAGATTTTTATATATTTATTATTATTTTTATTATTCTTGTTGTCTTTGAAGTGAATCGGCCGGTTTGGGGAGGCTTTTTGCCACCCTCCCTGGTGTTGTTTTGGTTTTGGAAGAGGAGGTGGAGGAGAGGAAGGAGGGGAGTTAGGGGGCGGCCGGAGCCGAGGGGACGAGACAGAGCTCGGGGGTGCTGCGGGCCGGGCTGGGGCTGTCTGGCCCCAGACGGCGGAGAGGACGCGCGCTCGCGCTCGCGCTCTGGCTGCTGCTGCTTGCGTACGGCTTGTGATCTCGCTGGATTCGGGCGGCTGTGCTTTTTTTTTTTTTTTTTTCCTCCCCTCTCCCCTCTTTTCTCGCTTGCAAACTGCCTTCCTCGCTCCCTCGCTCCTGCCTCCCCGAGCCGCCCGCCCTCCCTCCCTCCTCTCCCCCTCGCCTCTCCTTCCTTCTCCTCTCGCGTCCTCCTGGCTGACTCCGGGAGGCCGGGGAGGGAGGCTGCCCCGCTCGCCCGCTCGCTCGCTCGCCCCGCTGGCTCCCTTCCACCGGCCTCGCTCCTCTCGATTCCCTGCCTCCGAGCCGAGATTTGGGAGGAAAAATGCAAGCGAACTCCTCGGGTTTTGTTTTCCTCCACAACCCCCCCCCCTCCCTTCTCCTCCCCAGAAGCCCAGTTGAAGTATCGTTTCTACTATTTCCTTTTAGAGCCGAGATCCGAGTGTTTTGGTGTCCCCTTACCCTGCGTTTTGGGGGAGGTTTAGCTTGCCTGGGGGGGGGGGCGGGGATGTTGAATACTTTGAAAAATTATTCTTTCTTGGTTGCAGTCGAGGGAGTCGGGAGCCCCGCGCGCTGCGTCTCCCCATCCTGGGGAGAGAGACTGGTGGCGGGACAGGGATTTGGGGGTGGGGGGGGCAAAGGGGTGCGCGTTTGCACCTGCGGTGCGGTTGAGCGTGCGGGGACTCCGGAGCCTCCGCAGGACGGCCCAGCCGAGCGGGAAGGTGGCGGGATTTGTGGCGGTCGCGGTGTTTGTGCTTTGGGCGCTGCGTGACTCGGTGTTAGCTCCCAATGGCTGTTCCCCCGCCTCTCCTAAATTTTGTTTTATTTCTTCCCATGGTGCGAGCTTTGTAAAAAGGACGACCGCAAGCCGGAGGGAGAGTAGCCGACGTCAGGCTTCGGCTTCCCGAGGTCCTTGCACCGGGCGAGGGGAGAGACAAACAGCCCCAGCCCGCGTTCCTACGTGCACGACCCGGAGGAGAGGAGGGCGCTCTGCGGCCCCGGTGGGGGGCCGGCGCGGGCGGAGGGGCGAGGGCGCGAGAGGGAGATCTTTGTGAGTGATTTTGCAAAAACGGATTGCGAGGTTGGTTGGATTTGCAACCTGTGGCTCTCCTCGAGGGAGTAAGGAAGGGGGAAGGCGGCGGCGGCGGCGGCCCGGGGCGGGAGCGGGTGGGGAGTTGGAGCCTCGGAAATGGGGCGCGCTCTGGGGCAGCGGGTGCTAGGGGCCACCCCGCTGCGGGATGTAGTGACCGTGGCCGGCGTCTTGGGAACTGCGGGTTGCGTTGCCTTTATGATGCCGTGTTATTGGAACTCTGGCGGAAAAAAAAAAAAAAATGGAGCTAGTGTTACAATGAGTTGTAAAGCTCCCCCATGGAAAACAAAAACACAACTCAATCGATGAAAAAAAAGAATTGAAAAAGACCCCTTTGATGGGGCACCCCTTTTTTGCAATGGGTAAGAGTCGGTGGTGGGGGTCCAGCAGATGAACAGGGAGAAAGACCCCAAATAGGGTAACTGGAAGTCAGGCTCTGGTACTGGGTCCCTGACCCCCGCAGGGAGCTGGTCATCTCTCCCCCACCTCACCAGCACCACCAGCCACAGGAAACTGATTTTTTTAATGGATTTTTTTTTCTTCCATTCAGTATATAGTTTCCAAGAGGAAAATCTTGTAACTCTTTACTTTTTTTTTTTTTTTTTTGAGTAAAGTGAGTATCAATAGATGCTTTTTTTTTTCCCCTATCAAAAAAAAAAAAAAAAAAAAACTGGGGCAGGAGAGAGGGAACCAGGGAAAGGGCTGTTTAGAAATACAGTTTGTGGCTCTGAGCGATGCCACCGGCTTCCTCTACAGAGACAGCCAGTTTCCCTTTTTCTTTGCAAGGTGTGTGTGGTTTTAATAAATAACTTTAAAAAAAAATAAGAAGGGGGCCGACAAGATCTGTCAGGAGACAGGTATCTATTTTGCTCACTATTTACTACCAAGAGCCTTTGGCACTGGAACAGAACCTCGTAAATCTGCAGCCCAAGTTGAAGTTCATCTGGCCCTAGTCCACACGCTATTCCTGGAGGTAGCAAACATGAGCTCAAAGGAATGAGGTGAAATCACATTCTTGCTTTAAAATATATACTTTTTTTTTTGGTTAAGGAGAAAAGAATATTGTCTCTGGGGGAGGAGGAAATGGAAAGAGAGCACCAGGAGATGGGGCATTCCCTCGCTAAAATGATTGCAGTTGGGTTGTCAGGCTGAAATAGAAACCTGTAGATGGGAAATATTCCCCCCCCCCCCCACTTATAAATAGAAGTTTCCAAATATCCTAGTTGGAAGACTTTCCAATACTGCAGGCCCAAGCAGTGGCTGATTTTAAGGGTCTGTTGATAGTGACAGCAAGGGCCCAAAGCTGTTGGTAAACCGGGCAGCTAGAAGGAGAGGGAAGCCAGAAGAGGGGAATTCTCCCATTGGCCTTTTCTTCTGTGCTCCATTAAGAAGGGTTTTGCCCCATGCTTTCTTGAAAAGACTTTTCAATTTATTCTGAGTGTGCTGGACAGGGATGGGACTCGGAACTCTTAAGCTGTCGTTTGCTGAGCCTTGAAGAGTTCCAGTTATTGGTTGAGTAAATGGTAGCCAGGACTAGATGTCAAAATCCTTCCTTCCCTCCCTCCCCTGCCGGGTAGCCACACTCACAACCCACTTTATTGTGAAAAACTTGAGGAGACGCAGAGGCGGCGGTGCGGCAGCGCCACCCCTTGGTGGGTGAAACTCTCCTTTTGCAAAAGTCAAATATTTGAAAAACATTGTGAAATGACCTGATGAGGATTTTTTTTTTTTTTTTTTTTTTTTTTTTTTTTTTTTTACTTTAGAAAGAGGAGATAAAACTAACTTCTAAAAAAGGCCTCTGTAGGTGATTTCTCAAGTGGGGAGGGAAAGGGTTGCTTTCCTGCTAGGATAGTGTCATAAGAGACAAGTCCGAGCGTGTGTGTGTGCGCGCGCGCGCGTCCGCGCGTGGGGAGGGTTGCCTAGTTGGCCTTAAGTAGGTGACTTCTCCAGCCGGAGATGGCCACCTTCCCCCTTGGACGTGACTTCTCGGAGCACCCGAATTCTGTTGCCAGTCTGACACTGAGATGAGGAAGGAATGTGTTGGTGTAAACCAGTGATCGCCGGTCCTGGAGTTTTGCTGGCGGTGATGGTGGTGTGGATGGGGGCTGGGTTGGGGGCGGGGGGACGGAGGTTTGCGGATGGCGCGGGGCAACCGTAGGCTGGTGCGTAGCTGGGTCTGGAGCCTTCCGGGAGCCGGAGCGGTGTGCGCGTGCCGGTTGCCTGCACTGCGCAACAAGTGGGGATGCCGCCGCAGCGATCTGAGCGAGGCTGCTGCGTTGTGGCGAAGGCGGCCCCTTTCTCTTCGCCCCACTGGAAGCCCGCAGTGGCTCTTCCCAGCCCCCCCCCCGCAGCCTTCCAGTCTGTAACCCGCAGCCCCACCGAAAGACCGCGCTCGCCCCCCCCTCCCGTCCACCCCCCCCCCTCCGCCTCGGCGAGCGCTGGGAGCCTGGGTGGGACCCTGCCTTGGCCTCCAGGCCCTCTCTCCGTGGGCATCAGGAGTTTATTTCCGACTTTCTTTGCTGGTCGACCAGCGCTTGGCAAGAAGCTCTGCTAATACCTTCGAGTGCCATCCTGGGTTTTGAAGACGAGCGCACCCTTTCCTTTCCCTTCTGATACCCTCAGCCTTTCGGGCTGGGAGGAGGAAAAAAAAAAAAAAATCAACGTATAATACAGGAACGCAGCTCCAGAGACCGCGCTGTGGTTGCTAGAGGAGTGAGCATCGGGAAGAACGGAATTGCATCCAGTAAATTAAATGTTTTGCAGCGTTGCCTATAGAGGCAACCTCCTCCCGCTAACAGATCAAAAAAAAAAAAAAAAAAAAAAAAAAAAAAAAAAAGCGGAGGGCAGTCGGTAGTGGAAGGCTGTGGCTGCGCGGTGCTTTTCTAACGGACTGAGTCTGCCACCTAGTGGTAAATCGTAGCCGAGTCCCCCCCCTTGCCTGGGGCGGTGGACCGACCCTGTCACCTTCCAGGTCTCCAAGTATCCCGAACGCACGGGTGCTAGGGCTGACAAGAGAGGGCAGCATCCAATGAGGATGACACGTGGCTTCCAAAACTTTGGTAAGATGGATGAAAATTTAGGAAGCCTCCAGGTGCTCGCCCTGTCCACCGAGGCTCAGAGAGGGCCATCCGCCTCCTTAAGAGAACCTTTAATGAGATAACCCGTTTGAACACACCCAATCTGCCGTTTGGGCGTCTCCCTGGGTGAAGTGGGTAGTGGAGAGACACATGGGGGGCGGGGAACTATAGGATATAAACTGGTTACAGTTGAGGAAACAGGCGGCCTCATGAGATGGGAGGGCCTGTTGCCGGTGCCTTAGTACCTTAACCTGGACCAGATTTTTGCCTTTCTGAGTTCCAGGTCAGTGACTTAGAGTCAAAGGCTAGTGTATCTCCAGTCCGTTGAAGTATCTAGGAGAAGGGAGCAGCAGTAGGAGAGGGCCAGGATTTTAATGTCTCAGGTCAGCGTAGCTGGAAACAGTTCCCCAGATGCCCTGGAGAACTTTTAGAAAGTATGTGTAAGATTTTCAGTGACAGGCATGGATGGACAGCCTACTGTAGTGCTGAGCGGTGGGGTCCCAGGCCTTTGAGGGGTGTGTGTGTGGGGGGGTGTTAGTAGGTACCTAAGTCCCCGTCCCTAGACTTGCAGAGATGTACCTCGCTTCACAGGAGGAGGCTCACATTTGGCCTTCTGAAATCACCTTCTTTCCCTTCCTTCCAGATTGCTTAGTGGCTTGGCCGGACCCCAGGGCTGTGTGCATGTGCATGTGTGTGTGTGTGTGTGTGTGTGTATGGGGGGGGGTGTCATATGGACAGGCAGAGTGTAATCCTCGTAGAATTTGGGCCACAGCAGCTTCTTATTAAGCAAAGTTTTATCCTCTCTGAGCTCAAAACTTAGGGTGGCAAAGGCACACGGGGGTGCCGGCGACCCCTAGCGACGGCCCCGGCGCGCGCGCCCGCGGGAGATGCTGCGGTCCCCAGCGTCCCGGCCCGAGGGAATCCAGTTCAGCCTCTCCCACTGCGGGAGCGGTCGGAGGCCGCGTCGGAGAAACGCGCCTCTGTTCGGGTTGGAAACGAATCTGGGGATGTGTTTGAAGAGCGGTCAAGTTTGACTCATCGCTTTCCAAGGACAGTTAGTGCCTTCCATCTTCATTAACGTGAATAAAGACCTTGGCTGACTTTCGTCCAGATCGGATTTTTAAAGGCATTGTTTGCTTGGGGACATCATGCCGCTCCCCTCCCCTGGCAGCCTTTTTGCAAAGGCGGAGCCCAGCCCAGCCTGGATGGCCGAGATAGCTTTGCTCGGGGACGTGGTTTGCGGGCATTGTCTGCCGGCTTTTTCTGGAAGGCTGTCGCGAGCCGGGGGCATGGGGAGCGTCCCTTCTGCAGCTCCTCTTCAGATCACGATGATAAAACACATCCCTCTATTTTATTGCATTTCCTAGAAGCTTGCAGGCTTGAAAGGGCGCTGTTGGCAGGAAACGTGATAGAAATAAAGTCAGGACATAATGTCCCCGAACACCTCGGTCACCCAGAGCGACTGCCGAGGCTACCGCGTTATCAAGTTGGCTTTCATGTGTTGCCGTCTCCCCTGCCCTCCCGCCCCTCGGTCAAGAGAGCGAAGAGCGTTTCACCCTTAAACCGAAAAGAGCCGCGCGGTTTAACCCCACCCCGCAGCGCCGGAGCCCCGCGGCTGGCCTGGAGCAGCTCGTTAGCTGAGCTGCTGCGCAGAAGGGGAGCGCTCCGGCGGGGGCCCTGATGCTGGCCGGTTTCACCGCGGCAGCTCCAGCCCCATAAAATTCCTCGTTCCTGCCCCTCAGCAGTGCTTTGCACTTCCAGGTTCTCCTCTGCATTTCTCGGCGAGTTATCGGAGTTATTAGATTACCAATATAATCCAGCGGCCGGCCGGGATAGAGAAGGGGCGGGGGAAGGTGGGGGGGCGGGGGGGGGTGCAAAAGGCGTCCTCCAGATCTGGAGACTGTGTCTAAAGTAGGTCAATGGGAAGGAGAGGCGGGGCTACACGGGCCTGTCGGTTTCAAGCCTTGATGGAGGGCTCTCTCTAGTGTTTAGCCGCGGTAAGACATGATTAGGTCTGAGCTCCCGGAACCACGGAGCCCTCATTTCCAATAAGTGCATGTACTTCATTTTAACTTCCCTTCCTAGATACTCACCCCGCTCCGCATTAAATCTCAGCCTTCGCTTTCACCTTTATTACACCGGGCGAAGGGATGAGGAAGTCTCAGAGTGGGACTTGGCGAGGCCGCCGAGGCCCAGTCTTCCCCGACCGGCCTGACCCGCCTCCGCGGCTGCGGGGATGCGCGGCGCGCTCGGACGCCCCCGCCAGTTCGAGGACTGGACTGCGGCCTAAGGCGCTGCGTCCTCCCAGCCCCTCGCCCCGGGAGGTTCCTCTCGGAGCCCACGGCCGGCACCCGCAAGGACAGGGTGCCCGGGGGTTAGAGCCCCAAGGCAGGCCCCGAGAACGCGAGGCATCCTTGGAGAGCCCCCGCGCGCCCTGGGCTCAGCGCCCCCGCCCGCGCGCGGGATCCTAACAGCGTCTCTACCGTTTCGGAGAAATCGGATTCCGAAATCCCGAAACCTGGTCGGGTTCGGCCGCGCAGCTCCTTTTCTAAAGACCTGGGGGCGGAAACCGAGCCTAGCAGGGTTCCCCTACTTGCCAGCGTAGGCGGAAGGGGCTTTCGGTTTGGTTTTCCTGCAAGTCGGCTGGGGCGCGCAGGACGGAGACCCTCAGCGCGGGGACTCGCTGCTTTTTGACCTTGACGCCCGGCTTCACCGCCCTCTTAAAGGGGGCGGAGGCAAGCAGAAGGCAAAAATAAACACATGACTCACGAGGCGAGCAAAGGCCAGAATTGGGCAATTTTTGAAGTCATGAAATGAGCCTCAGGTTGGACCCGGATTCCTGGGTTCTAGATTGGCTCGGCTGCTAACTTGCGCGAGTTTCCCCATTTATAAGACTGTTGCGGGGTGGGGGGCGGGTAGGGTCGGGCCGGGTGGATGCAGAGAGCTGGACCCGCGCGGGCGAGGGATTTAGGGGAAAGTGCGGCTCCCCGGGCGCCCCCCCCCCCTTCCCGGGTGAATCCCCGGCGGCCCTCGCGGCGCAGGCGGCGATCCTGGCGGCCGTCGGGGCCGGCAGCTTCCTGGAAAGTTACTTCTCGTTGGAGCCGGCGATAGGCAGAGAGTGTTCTGTGAAATCCGCTGAGCTGAGATCGACTGCGTTCCGGGAATGAGAGGGCTGTGCCATTCCCCTCACTAGCCCCTGCCTTGACAGCGTAACAGGAAAAAAAAAAAAAAAAAAAAAAGGCACACACAATGTTAGCTACCGAAGTGCACGAAACGTTGTCTTTGAATGTCACCAAATTAAGGGCTGCCACGGTCTCTCCACGGGGCCTCGGCGGGGGCTGCGCCCGGGGGTGGGCGGTCCCTGGCGGGCAGGTACGGTAAGGTCGGGGCGCGCGAGCCGCGGGCAGGGCTGGGGCTGCAGGTGTGCGGGAGGGATGGATGGGGCCTTCGGACCGGCTGGCTCTCGCTCGTGCCCCCTCACTTCCTCTCTTGTCTCCACCTTCTCCTGCTGCTGTCTTCTCTTCCCTCTCTGCCTTTTTTAAAGAGGGAACGGTCCCTCTTTTTTTTTTCCTTCTTTTTTTCTTCTTCTCCAACTCCTTTGGAAGACCTGCCTTCTCCTCGAGGTGCCTAATTGAAAATCCAGAGCTCCCCGAAAGGCAGCGGGGAGAAAGTGTGTGGGCGGAAAGACGACGTTTAGGTGTCGCTTGGTGGTTCCTGCGGCTGGGGGCGGGATTGGGGTCGGGCCATCCAGGTCTGGGCCCTTGCACTTGTCAATTCTCTTTTGACAGCTCCGTTATCTTGGCAGTTGTTTTTGTGTTAGGAGTGTTGTGTGCGGCGTCGGTGGAATGGCTCGAGCTAGGTAAAGGAGTTTGTCCAGGACTTTGCTGGAGACTAGCTTTTAGACTTGGGCAAGGCTTATCCAGTGGAGTCCCAGTGGCCTTCCCAGTAAATCAGGGCAGCTATAAGGATCCCATACAATAACGGATGGGAAAGGGCTGAGTGGTCTGTGAGAAACAAGGCAGCTGTTAGGTGCTTCCACACTTGCAGCATCTAGGGGGAGGCATGGCTTCCCACATCTACCATAACACACCCTCCCTAGCTGTGGGGTTTCCTAAGATAGAGCTAGCTGAAGGAGGAGTGGACTTAATAGGGATGTGGGCTTCGGTGTATGTGCCTTTGCTTTTGACCAAGCCGGACAGATGCTGAGAATGAAAATCGCCCAGCCCCAGGGCCTGGCTGACAAGTAGACCCCTGGGAATAGGGAATGTTTTGTTTGTTTCAATCTGCAATATGGAGTGAGTCGCTGCCACTTGCCAAGGTGAAATGGCAAATCTGGGCTTCCTGTGGTTCCGAAAGTCTGTGACTGGGAATTCACAAGCAAGCTGGTGGTTGAAGCTGGCTAGAGGACAGCTTTAGGTATTCCAGAAGTATTCCGGGATATCTTTCATGGGGGAAGAGGAGACAGTTTATAAATGAAACTTTCATGTGTCTTCAGCATTCTTTTTCAACAGAGATAATCATTGAACTTTGGTTAGGACCCATCTGGTGTGTCTTTCTTTGCCCATCTTGAGTTAGGATGGGAGAGGAGGAAGTAGGTTCTTTCAGTCTCTTTCTGTCCTCTCCCTTCCCCCCATTCCCTTCCCTCATCCTCACTCACTCACATGCACACACTAACCTTGAAGCCGATGGGATTGAGTGACTGGCACTTGGGACCACAGAGAAATGTCAGAGTGTTTGGTTACAGACTCAAGGAAACCTCTCATTTTAGAGTGCTCATTTGGTAAGATTCAGCAGCCTGGAATGGGGGCAAAGTGTTTGTGTGGGGGAAGAAACTTAAAAATGAGATTCACCCACATTAGGGTGCTGTCTTGCATGTTCTACAGCACGTAGGCTGATTTGGAAAAGGCACAGGAATTTGAGCCAGAAGACCTAGGGCCGGGCCACTAACCATCTACGTGGCCCAACATGACCTCCCTGGCCTCGGGCCCCTTTACCCGGAAAATAGCTCTAAAGGGCTACGCTTTAAAAAAAAAAAAAAAAAAAAAAAGGAAAGGGTTGGTGGTGGAAGAGGATTCAGATATTGTTTTGTTTTGCAGCCCACATGTGATCATAAATGAGAGTCTTACACCTGTGCTTTAAAATTATTTTGTTTTAGAGAAACCAATTTGGAGCCGGTACATATTTCAGGAGTGCTCCCTGGCCAGTTCGTAGCTAAAGCGCGCAGTTAAATATTTCACCAGCAGGGGGAGCACAAGCTTGGAAGTTTGTGGCACTGTATCTGGTCTTAGACCCAGGAGGGAAAGAGGAAACTTTGAAAAAAGACAAAAATACCCAAGGAAAGCAAAGACTCGCCATCTCTGGGTTTGTTCTGCAGATCCTGTATTTAGTCTTAAATATTCAGACAGTCAGGAATTACTGCCTGGCTTTTTGTCCTAAGCAAGCCACTTGAACCCGTGAGCCTCAGTTTCGTCACCAGAGAAATAGGGATTAGGATATTGACCCAGTAGACCTCGAGAAATCATTCTAAGCCTTAAAAGATAATATTTTAGTAGATTTTGGAGATTGCTCAGAGTTTTAGGCCCCCGAAGGATCATTCTCATTAATATTGAAAGAATCACTTTTCTTATATTTTTCTTTCCCACAAACACAAGTGGCCTTCGGATGATATGCTTTTTTTCTACTTTGAGAAAGGGACTATATGTATATATGTACCTGTAATTAATGTATGCAGTTGTGTCCCCAGTACTCAGGGCAAAAACATGATTGTTGCATAGCTCGGGTGCCTGTTGTTTCCGTAAGAGCAGAGCTGGAAAAATGTTTGCTAGCTTGTGGCAAAACCGCTCCAGCTGGCAGACTGCAGCTATCAAAGTAAAACTAAATACGTGTGTCCTAAAATAAGACTATAGTGGACAATCTAACATTCATGGAATCAATTTCTGTTTGCTTTTTTCTCTTCCTTGCAGATTTTAAGCAAAATTTTGGACTGTGAATCAAGGCATTGGGTAAGTGAATCTAATTATATGCTTTAAAATTTTGTGGACAAACTGTTTCTTTTGAATTTGCCGATGCATGTGTTGCTGTGAACTTGGCCGCTTTTCATTAGCCGAGATAAAGGATAGCCGATTCCCTCTCCCTCACCCCTTTGCCCCTGTGTTAGACTATCTTAACTCTTGTGTGATCTTTCATTCCTTCACTCGTTTCTCAGTTCGGATCCGAGGTAGCCACCTACTGTGCACCAGCAGTGTGCTAGGTGCCCGAAGTACATTCAGACCATTCTAAAACCTAAAAGAGGAAAGAACAGATGGTGGCTGGGATAATGAAATGAGATCCTGCCGAGAATAGCTGCGATTTTTGAGAACCTACTATGGACCAGGCACAGATCTCTAAATTTTACAACCACATAGGTATTACTCCTCCCATTTGGAGGAACCGAAGCCCAGAAAGAGTAAACAGTCTGCCCCGAGTCACACAGCTAGCAAAAGATAAAATAAAGCTGGCGTGCTAACCTTCCAAACGTGGTTTCTCTCCCTGTAACACACTCACTGCCTCTCGACGCTTGGCAGAGTATTCGATATGTGGGAAAAGGCACGCTGCAGCTATTCATTCACTTCTGCTTTCCCCGAAAGGGCTTTCTATTCCAACTTGTTAGAGAAAGATGATTTTCCCCGTCTTACAGATGTGAACAGTAATGCCCAGAGATGGGCCAAAGACCAAACACAAGGGACCTCGGTTCGCATGCCATAGGTTAGCGGGCTGCGCCACCTGGTTTCACACCCCGGGTAAGCAGGAACCGGGTTCTGGATGACTTACAAGACTCTGACCCTTTTCTTTCCAGGTGGAGACAAAATGGCCTCCCCGGCTGACAGCTGTATCCAGTTCACCCGCCATGCCAGTGACGTGCTTCTCAACCTTAATCGCCTCCGCAGCCGTGACATCTTGACTGATGTTGTCATCGTGGTGAGCCGTGAGCAGTTCAGAGCCCATAAGACAGTCCTCATGGCCTGCAGGTGAGGGGTCTGGAGGGGAAAGGTGGTTGTGTAAAGGGGAGCGCTGCTGTGGGCAGGCCGGAAGGCAGGCCGCCTGGGCCGTTTGCTCTGTTGGGAATTACGTCTCGCTTGTCTCCAGACGGCCAGCACATGGCCGGCAGGGTAGGTTCCCAGGAAGCGAATGGATGGGCACACTTTTGGAGAAAGAGTTTCTGTTCTGTGGGAAGGGAGGGAGGAGAAATCATATACTGTCTCGAGAAAGGATGTGTTTGGGACGAGCAGAATAACTTTGGTTAACCAGTGAAAAAAGGAGAAGGGAAAGAGGGTTTTACAAAATTGTAAGCCAGTGAATGTGAAACCTTTTGTCCTTTTAGCCTGTAACTGCATGTATTTTATCCCGTGACTGTCTTTCCAGGGGTGTCTCAGGCTATGTGTGTGTGTAAGTAAGGGAGAGGGAGCCAGCTGATTCTTCATATTTGTCAAGTATTTCGAGTTCTCGGAGCTGGTTCATATTACATCATCTCCCTGGATCTGGGCAGAGGCCTTCCGTGTTATGCAGGCATAATTACTTCCATTTTATAGACAATAAAATGAAGGCCCACATCCGTGAACTGATATAAGGCAGGGGAGCTCTATTGCCAGCGGAGAGCTTACTTGACATCTACGGCGAGCACCTGTGTTTTAAGAGTGGCGCGAACAGAGGTTTACAGAGATATGAAAGGAGTAGAAAATGCTAACCGGGTGCTTCCTCTGTGGCAGGCATGCACAACCCTCTCAGGGAGACACTATTGCTCAGGAAACCAGGGTGCAGAGAAGTTAAGTATCTTGCCCCAAGTTGCACAGCTACTTTGCTGGTTAGAGCTGGCTCACAGCTGGCGACCTGTTCAGAAAGAGCAGAATCGAGATGCCAGCCCCAAATCCTGACTTGTAATTGAGTACTTGTTCCTCGACCAGACAACACGGTCCCTGGAGGCAAGGCTTGAGGTTTGACTTGTGTCTCCCAGGAATAATGACCTTAGGAGAATCTTCAGACTTTTAGAAAATCAGTAGGCTGTAGACATAGGCACTATTTTACTTATTTATCATCAATACCCAACTTGTTTCCAAAAACAGACAATGGCATTTTAAAAATAAGGATCATGTGTTGGACTAGGAAGAGAAATGCTTATCTCAAAGTTATAGACTAAAAATGGTTCCCGCAAATGAGTGCTAAATTTCACTCTGGTAATCCAGGCAGTTAAAACTATAAGGAAAATAGCTTCTGTGACTTTGAGAAAATCATTTAACTTCTGATCTGTGTCCCCCCATTTGTAAAGGGGAGAGTGATAATGTCTACCTTGCAAGGTTGTGAGGAACACGGGATAATGTATGTAAAGTGCTTAATGACTCTCCGGCATTTAGGAAGCTCTCCATAAATGGCAGTTATTATTAATGGCCATGGAAATTCTGGACCGAGGCCCAGGGGAGAGGAGCTGAGCCTTGACACTGACTGTAATTGATCACAAATCCTGTCTGTTACAGTGAGACGTGTGTTTGTTTTACAGTGGCCTGTTCTACAGCATCTTCACAGACCAGTTGAAATGTAACCTTAGTGTGATCAACCTGGATCCTGAGATCAACCCTGAGGGGTTCTGCATCCTCCTGGACTTCATGTACACGTCTCGGCTCAATCTCCGGGAGGGCAACATCATGGCCGTGATGGCTACGGCGATGTACCTGCAGATGGAGCATGTGGTGGACACCTGCCGGAAGTTTATCAAGGCCAGGTGAGCTGCCACGGAGGTAGAAGCCCCTGGAAGTGGAAGGGATCCCAAATCCTTGATAACGCATGCATATCCACTGTCGTGCACCACCACCTACATTTCCACTGTTTTTTTTTTTTTTTTCATTTTTTAAAAAAATTTTTATTTTATTTATTTATGATAGGCACACAGTGAGAGAGAGAGAGAGAGAGAGAGAGAGAGAGAGAGAGGCAGAGACATAGGCAGAGGGAGAAGCAGGCTCCATGCACCGGGAGCCCGACGTGGGATTCGATCCCGGGTCTCCAGGATCGCGCCCTGGGCCAAAGGCAGGCGCTAAACCGCTGCGCCACCCAGGGATCCCCTTTCCACTGGTTTTTGCACGCTTCTGCCTCAGTTCTTGCACACCAGACAGACGCTGCTATCCAGATATGCCCCGTGCATTCCGCTCTTGCTTTCTTCCGTTCGTCTGATAATGCCCTTTCCTCCCACCCATCCTGCCAGGCCAAGCTTGGAAGCCGACTCCTCTGTGGATGTTTTGACGATTGCCACTCTTCCTCCCTTGGCTCTTGTTCTGTATTCCTAAGACTTTTGCCAGTCCTTCAGACCTTCCTTCTCTCTTAGGCATTTGCATGTGTGTTTTAGTTCCCCTTTAGACTTTTGTATAATGATTTACATACGTGCCTTAGTTCCCTTCCCAGGCCTTGGGCTGCTTTACTCAGCATCCATGACATTCCAGGACATTTGTTGAATCAAGTTGAGTTCACCGGGTCTAATCTCTTCCTCGAGGGCCGGTCAGACTTGACCATCGTTGAAAGGGGAAGAACCTGAGAGAGCTCATCGAGTGAAGGGTTGTGCTAAGTGGAGCAGAAACTCGGGGCTTGACTTTTTTAGAACCATTTGATTTAGCTCCCATAGGGTGATTGCCTCCCTTACCAAACAGAAGGGTTTGCAGCCTGTGTTTGAACCCCTCCAAGCTAGGAACCCAGTGTTCCCAGAGCCACACTGTCTACCTTGGACAGTTAGAAAGCTCCTCTTTATGGCAAGTTGAAATCTGGCTCCCTTAACCTTTCCCTGATTGGTTCTAGCTCTCTTAACTGTGATCATGTTGAGCTGGCCTATTTTTCGCCCACATAATGTCTCTTCAAATATGTGCAGCTAGAGCTCGTTGTCTCCTGTGGGTGATAACAGTAGCAAGATCACCATCGCTGTCATTTACGAGTACTTTCTCTGGGTCAGGCCTTGTGCTTGGAGCGGTTAAGTAACTTGCTCCAGGTCACATAGCTGCTATGTGGCACAGCTGGGATTGGAAACCAGGTCTGGCTGCTTCAGAGCCTGGCCTTCCTGGACTGACAGACCTTGACTGTCCTCCAAAGGAAACTCCCCCATGACTCCAGTCAGCTTACGGGGCAAGTCCTTTCTTCAAGAGGCTACCAGCTTGCCTCTGACCCTCTGAGTCTGCGTTGTATAAATTCTTCCTTCTCGGAGTCTCAATTTCTATGTGTGTCAAACAGATACAGTAATACCTTTCTTCCTTTGCAGGATTTTGCATGGATGAAATAGGGGCTCTGAAAGCTTTGCATTCTGTGATATCTGAAGAATTACAGATCCACGCACATATATACATATGTGGCTTAAACATGTGATGTCATATACGAGCAGGCACAGATTGTGTGGCTGACTTGGCGGCCTTTCTCTGAGTCTAGTCTTCCACACTGTGATCTAGGTTGCTCTGATTCTAGCATAAAAGCCTTATAAACTGGGCAGCCTGGGTGGCTCAGTGGTTGAGCACCTGCCTTCAGCCCAGGGCATGATCCCGGGGATCCAGGATCGAGTCCCATGTCGGCTCCCTGCATGGAGCCTGCTTCTCCCTCTGCCTGTGTCTCTGCCTCTCTCTGTCTCTCATGAATAAATAAAATAAAACAAAATAAGCCTTATAAACTGTAAGTATTTCCCTGCCTCAGAGCCACAACCCTCACGTGTAGCTGAGCAAGCGCAGATGTGGCTACGTACACCAGTGTCACTTGGAAAGTCCTCTCTGTTCAACAGTTCTGATTTGGAGGCCTGTGTCTCCTCTGTTTTCTCCTGCAGTGAAGCAGAGATGGTTCCTGCCATCAAGCCTCCCCGTGAAGAGTTTCTGAATAGCCGGATGCTGATGCCCCAAGACATCATGGCCTATCGGGGTCGCGAGGTGGTGGAGAATAACCTGCCGCTGAGGAACGCCCCTGGGTGCGAGGGCAGAGCCTTTGCCCCCAGCCTGTACAGCGGCCTGTCCACCCCGCCGGCCTCTTATCCCGTGTACGGCCACCTCCCAGTCAGCAGCTTCCTCTTCTCCGATGAGGAGCTGCGGGATGCCCGGATGCCTGTGGCCAACCCCTTCCCTAAGGAGCGGGCCCTCCCCTGCGATAGTGCCAGGCCCATCCCTGGTGACTACAGCCGGCCGGCCATGGAGATATCCCCCAGTGTGTGCCACAGCAGCATCTACTCACCCAAGGAGGCAGCCCCAGAGGAGACACACAGTGACATGCACTACGGTGTGGCCGAGGGCCCCAAGCCTGCCGTCCCCTCCGCCCGGAATGCCCCGTACTTCCCCTGTGACAAGGCCAGCAAGGAGGAAGAGAGGCCCTCCTCGGAGGATGAGATCGCCCTGCATTTCGAGCCCCCCAGTGCACCCCTGAACCGCAAGGGTCTGGTTAGTCCACAGAGCCCCCAGAAGTCTGACTGCCAGCCCAACTCGCCCACGGAATCCTGCAGCAGCAAGAATGCCTGCATCCTCCAGACCTCTGGGTCACCTCCAGCTAAGAGCCCCACCGACCCCAAAGCCTGCAACTGGAAGAAATATAAGTTCATTGTGCTGAACAGCCTCAACCAGAATGCCAAACCGGAGGGGCCCGAGCAGGCCGAGCTGGGCCGCCTTTCCCCTCGAGCCTACACCGCCCCACCGGCCTGCCAGCCACCCATGGAGCCCGAGAACCTCGACCTCCAGTCCCCAACCAAGCTCAGCGCCAGTGGGGAGGACTCCACCATCCCACAGGCCAGCCGGCTCAATAACATCGTCAACAGGTGCTTTCAGAGGCAGTCAGGGCCTGGGGTTCTGGGGTTCCCACGGGGTCACTGCTTCTGATGGATGTGTTCTTTTCTTGCCTGAATATTGGGTATATTAGAGGTGTGGAGTAAGTACCCATTGACTCGATTAGCCTCAGTAAGGAAGCATATTAGGCTTCTGTGTATTTTGTCATAGCAAAAAAAAAAAAACCTCTCATCGATGGTAAAAGACCATCCCGGGAATCCCAAGGGCAGCTCCTTTGGTCTTGGTGTGGTGCAGTGATCAGTGATCAGTGATCTCGTACTTGCTTTGGCCTGAGCGGGCCAAGAGACTGTAGTACCGAGGGGAAGAAATTGGCCTGGGCTGGGGTTTTGGTCCAGTTTGACTCCTTCAGTGATCTCAGGGCATATGCTATTTGGAGGTGGGCTGAAGGAGAACTCTGTGGCCCCAGATGCAAAGTGAGGCAGTCCAGCTGCAGCCTCTGGGCTCACCAGAGCACAGGACAACATCCAGGCCGCGTAGAGTGCTTTACCCTCTCCAGCTGCTGAAGCTCTCTTTCCTCCTGCCCACAGGTCCCTGACAGGCTCCCCCCGCAGCAGCAGCGAGAGCCACTCACCGCTCTACTTACACCCCCCCAAATGCACATCCTGCGGCTCGCAGTCCCCACAGCACGCGGAGATGTGCCTCCACACCGCTGGGCCCACATTCCCCGAGGAGATGGGGGAGACCCAGTCTGAGTACTCGGATTCCAGCTGTGGTGAGTCCCTCTGTCTCCTTCCTTTCCCTTGCCAGGGAGAAGGAAGGCCCCTCCTTCTGCTCCTTTGGGTTTGCATTCCTGTTTCACTTATGCTATTGTCACTGACTGGGAGAAGTCCCTGATTGGAAGGTCATTGGCACTTAAAATCACCAGCCCGTCACTCCACCCTTGGCCTCTTGAACCAGGCTGACCTGAGCAAGGGATGAGATATTGGAGTTAATCTGGGGTAATAGAGAATGACCAAACAGCCTTTACAGTGGCATTCCAGGAAAGATAGCCTGTGGGACCGGCTCTAACTCCCAGAGCTTCCTCGGTCCCTCCGGACCCAACTGCCAGTACTGACCCGTGTAGGTTCAGTACAGCCTAAGGACTTTCTAACATGCAGTAGGTACTCAGTTAATGTTAGCTGAATTTGATTAGTTGAACTGAATGATTAAATTGAAGTTTTGGATGCTCTGTGATTGGCATCCCCAGTTTTGTTTTTTGTTTTTTTGTTTTTTGTTTTTTTTTTGTTTTGTTTGGTTTTGGTTTTGGTTTTTTTTGATAGAAAGGTCTATCTTTTCCCTGAATCTCTGGCTGCAGTAGGATAGCCCAGTCATTCCTAATCAGGGGTGAGCCACCATGACATGTCTTTTTCCAAATGTTATAACAAAAGGGAAAAATCAGTTGCTTATCCTGTGAGATTTGGCACACAGTTGTGGACATATAGTTCGGAGAGCAGGGACTGTCCCCATCTGTCCCCCTGGCCATTTGCCTTGTCTCTGCCTCCAGTCCCTTCTTGTTGGGCTGCCGTTTCTACTTCTATCCTTGTTGGCTCTCCCAATCTCATAGAAGATCTCGTACTTGCTTTGGCCTGTTTGCGGGGGGGGGGGCATGAAACCCAGAGAGATATGGGGTGACCCTGTTCACCATCACTTCCTCCTTTAATGACCTCCTAGTATCATTGAATTTTATATCTTACATTCCTACAATACCTTGTGATACACAGTATGCTCCTGTGAGGTAGGCAGCACTGGGGTTGACTCTCCTGATCTTGGAGATGGAGACACAGATAGGCTCGGAGAGGTGAAGGGTCTTGCTTGAGGGCTTCTGTGAATGAATGTAAATAAAACAATGAACTGATAAGAAAAGTCAGTTCTCAGAGGTCTCTAAGAGAAGGAAGAGCCCTGTTGAGCGTTCCTGAAGCTGGTGCAGGCCATACGGGTACCTGTTGGTTTGGGTTTCCCTTCTGTACCTTAGTATTCAACTCTGTCTCCTTCCTCCTCCATGACCCAGACTCTAAATGCTCAGAAACCTTTGCCCCAGGCTCTTAGGAATGTCGGTTGGGGTGGAGATTGGGGCGTTCAATCTTGCACTGAGGGCCGCGGCAGAGGGGAGTGGCCTTGGAGCCCTACCTCCCTTCCCTGTTCTGACTGTGGTATCCCCCACTCCCCCCACCCCCAACAGAGAACGGGGCCTTCTTTTGCAATGAGTGTGACTGCCGCTTCTCCGAGGAGGCCTCACTCAAGAGACACACGCTGCAGACCCACAGTGACAAACCCTACAAGTGTGACCGCTGCCAGGCCTCCTTCCGCTACAAGGGCAACCTCGCCAGCCACAAGACCGTCCATACGGGTATGGCCCTGCCCGCCCCCCCCCCAGCTGGCCAGGGTTACTGGGGGTGGGATGGAGGGGAGGACCCTAGAGAAAGCAGTGTGGGGCCCTGGTCCCCATTGGGCTGAGGCAGCGAGCAGGCCCTGCTTTGAACCAGATGTGGGCCTAACCCTGTCCTGTCTTTGCTTAGCGACTTATCCACTCCCTGTGTGCTTGGTCTTTTCTCTGAGACGCTCTGTCCTGCTTCTCTACTGGGGTCAGGAGTGTTCAGCCCAACACATGAGTGAAAGAAACTAAGGCTGAGAGAGGCAAGGTAGATCTTTTTTATAAAGCCAGAAAAGAAAAAAAAAAAAAAAGAAAAAAGAAAAGCCTCTTGATTTCCTCTAAGGGCTTGCACCTTATCAACTCACATTCCTTTCCTAGGTAGCTTCTAATAACCTGATTGTTGTCCAAAGTTGACTCTCTCTTAGTATTTTAAGTGTCCATTATCCCAGAAACTTTCCACGAAGGAAGGCTCAGCCCTTCTATTGGCTTCCGCAGCCCGAGCATCTCCTCTGACTCAGCCCTCAGCCCTCTTGCAAATGGAATCCAGCTGTAGTTGCCACAAGCGGAAAAGTATGTTTTTTCTAAGAGAGAAACTAGAGCAGCCTGATCGTATCTTCCTGGTGAAGGGCTTGATTACTGAAGCAGTCTTATCCACGGGAAGAGCTGGAACAGCCTTACTATGTCATCTAAATTCACCCCTCAACTTCCAGAGAGAGAAGGCGAGATCCAGAGAGGGGGGTGACTTGTCCAGGTCTGCAGTTAGGAGGTCCTAATGTCATAGCTGGTTCCAAGGCCTCTGGGAACCTCCCTCCCTCCCCGCTCCGACCCCACCGTTGTGTTCCCCTCTTCTCTAGCCTGCTTCTTGACCCTGACCGCCCGCAGCCTGTGCTGGTGTGTGTGTTGATGGGGGATGGTGGCCGGCCCTGGGATCCTCTCCCGGACGCCTTCCAGCGGAGAGAAAGCTGAGGTGGTCCAGGAAAGACAGTCTGCTTTGAGATCCCGGAGCCTGGAACTGTGCAGACCTCTATCAAATATGGCTTTCTTTGTTCCCTTTCTTTCGGTAATAGGTGAGAAACCCTATCGCTGTAATATCTGTGGAGCCCAGTTCAACCGGCCAGCCAACCTGAAAACTCATACTCGAATTCACTCTGGAGAGAAGCCCTACAAATGCGAAACCTGTGGTGCCCGATTTGTGCAAGTGAGCAGGGCTCTGGGGAAAAGACCCATCAGCCTCCGTAGGCTGACAGGGGCTCCTGGGGTCAGGTGGGGGGCACAGGTCACCCCAACAGAACCTCTCATGCTTTGCTCTTCCACTCAGGTGGCCCACCTCCGTGCCCACGTGCTCATCCACACTGGAGAGAAGCCCTATCCCTGTGAAATCTGTGGCACCCGTTTCCGGCACCTTCAGACTCTGAAGAGCCACCTGCGAATCCACACAGGAGAGAAACCTTACCATGTATGTGAGCCTCTTGTGGCCATTGGCTGGCCTGGGAGGGGTTGGCGGCAGGGAAGTGGCAGGTAGCAGAACTCCTTGCTCCAGTCTCAAGCACACAGTGGGATGACCACCGAACTAATGGCCCTTAGACCGGGTTTAGGCTTGGCTGCGAGACACACCCTGCTTGACATTAGCTGTGTCTCAGTTTGTCCATCTGTAAAGTAGGGGTATTGGGCTAGGTGGTCTGGACCATAAACATATCAATTTTGGAGTCATTCATTTATTCCATGCTAACTGGCTTCTTACAATATGCCTCTGTGCTGGGCCAGAATGTCTACTGAAGAGGACCAAAGGTGTTTGAGAAGGGGCAGCCATTGGAGTGGGAGAAAAATCAGAAAAATGTGGTGATTTAAGAAAAAAAAAAAAAGACAGAGAAAAGACTATTTGAAGAAGAAGCAGGTGGCCAGCTACACAACACGATAGCATGAATAGGCTGTTGGAATCATTGTGTTCTGGAGAAGGGTTTCAGCCAGCTATGGCTTGTGGGCTAATATTTGAACATTTCATGAGCTAAGAATGGTTTTAATATTTTTTAATGGCTAAAAAAATTGAGAAATAATATTTTGTGACATGTGCAAATTACATAAAATTTAATTTTCAATGTCCATAGACAAAGGTTTTTTGGGATACAGCCATGCTCATTTGTTTACATATTGTCTGTGGGTACTTTCCTACTACAGGGACACAATCGTCATTGTGATATATTCACTCTCTGGCTCTTTCCCAGTAAAAAACCTTTTTCCCATCTCTGCTACAGAGGGGAAAGATACTGGCCGGGCAGGTGGGATATCTGGTTCTTATTCTCATTCCAACATCAACCCTTTCTAGGGCCACAGGCGAGCCCTGACCCTCTCTCAGTGGACCACAATTTTCTTTTTTTGTAAAAGGATAAGAATGCTGTAGATGAGTAATTTTCAAACTGTGCCCTTTCAATCATTGAGGTTCTGCAACCCCGCAGCCTCTTTAACCTTTTGAGTTTCTATTGAATTTGAAAAAAAGGACCCATGGCTTACAGGTGTGGGAACCACCACTGTGTTTGATGACACTGACTTTGGTGAGTTTGTGGCATCACCATGGGTAGTGATGACCATAAGAACGAACCAATGACTGGTTAACCCGTATCACAAATACGAACCTGCAAAATGTAGTTATTTTCATCCACCTGTTTATCAGTCCCTGAGTGAATATCTTCTTACTTGCTTTTTGTTCTTGGGCAAATTAGTTCTCCTCTCTGATACCCTTATTTCCTCATGTGTAAAATGAGCCTGATAATAGTACCTACCCCGTGGAGTTGTTGCGTCCAGTTAACGAATTCACTCAAGTGTCAGAATAGTCCTTGGCACACAGAAAGAATACAATTAATATTTGCTAGAAGTTTAGATGCACCACTGTCAAGTTAAGAGTGACCTTCAGAGCGTATTGACTCAGTCCTTTACAGAAGGGAAAGCCAAGGCCCATGGAGAGAAATGATATGCTTGGGTGGAGAAATGCAAGAGCAACACTTTACTGCTTTAGAAAACGGGAGAGGAACATTTGCCCCACGCTTACTTACCGCTTAGCTGGAGCCAGAACTCTTTTTTTTTTTTTTTTATAAATTTATGTTTTATTGGTGTTCAATTTGCCAACATATAGAATAACACCCAGTGCTCCAGTCTTAACCTGGTCTTCGGGAGGGAAGAGCTGCCTTCTCTGGGTCTTTGAGCAGTGACAGTTTCCTGGCGTTGATGACAGCTAACAGTTTGCCTCTGGTTTTCCTTCAGTGCGAGAAGTGCAACCTGCATTTCCGTCACAAAAGCCAGCTGCGTCTTCACTTGCGCCAGAAGCACGGCGCCATCACCAACACCAAGGTACAATACCGTGTGTCCGCCACTGACCTGCCCCCGGAGCTCCCCAAAGCCTGCTGAAGCATGGAGTGTTGATGCTTTCCATTCGAGTCCCTTCTCAGAATCTACCCAAAGGATACTGTAACACTTTACAATGTTCATCCCATGATGTAGTGCCTCTTTCATCCACTAGTGCAAATCATAGCGGGGGTGGGGGTGGGGGGCGGGGCGTGGGGACTGGGGGCCAGAGCAGCTCCCTGTCCCCCACTGCCATAAAACATTAAGAAAATAATATTGCTTCTTCTCCTATGTGTAAGGCAAACCATGTCAGCAAAAAGCAAAATCATTTTATATATCAAAGTGGGGGAGTATGCAAAAGTTCTGACTTGACTTGGTCTGCAAAATGAGGAATGTATATGTTTGGTGGGGACAGATGTTTCTTTTGTATGTAAATGTGCATTCTTTTAAAAGAAGAGACTTCCGGTATGTTATCAAAGAGAGGGCTTTAATTTTTTTAACCAAAGGTGAAGGAATATATGGCAGAGTTGTAAATATATAAATATATATATATATAAAATAAATATATATAAACCTAAAAAAGATATATTAAAAATATAAAACTGCGTTAAAGGCTCGATTTTGTATCTGCAGGCAGACACGGATCTGAGAATCTTTATTGAGAAAGAGCACTTAAGAGAATATTTTAAGTATTGCATCTGTATAAGTAAGAAAATATTTTGTCTAAAATGCCTCAGTGTATTTGTATTTTTTTGCAAGTGAAGGTTTACAATTTACAAAGTGTGTATTAAAAAAAAAAAAAAACACAAAAAGAACAAAAAAAGCTGCCGAAGGAAAATGTGTAGTTTTGTTCTAGTTTTCGGTTTGTATATACCTGTACAACGTGTCCTACGGTGCCTTTTTTCATGGAAGTTTTCAGTGATGGACGAGCGCGCCATCCCTTCTGAAGTGTAGGCAGACACAGGGACTTGAAGTTGTCGCTAACTAAGCTCTCTTTGGGAATGTTTGTCTCATCACATTCTGCGTCATGCTTGTGTTAGAACTACTCCGGAGACAGGGTTTGGCTGTGTCTAAACTGCATTACCGCGTTGTAAAATATAGCTGTACAAATACAAGAATAAAATGTTGAAAAGTCAAGTCAACTCGTTCCACGGGTCTTTCCTTGTGTTGGGATCAGGACTTGAATGGGTCTGGTTTCCTCTGCTCATGGAGAGGAGTGGCTGCTGGCTGCTGGCCGCCAGGGTCTCGGGCAGGCCAAGGCTGGGACTGCCTCCAGGGAGCTGGGCAGGGTCCTGCGGGGGGCCCCCAGACCAGGAGGGGCTGCAGCCTCCAGACCCTGGTGTGTGAAGAGCTCCAGTGCGGGGATGTGGGATGGACCACCTCTAACCTCTCTCTGGCTGGTTCCCATGTCTTTCTGTTTTTGCTCAGCGTTCTAGGCTGAGCCTTCGTGACTTCAGTTCTCGCCCTTCAGGCACAAAGGTATAGGTGTCCTTTCCTTCTCTGGGTCTTAGAGAACTTGCCCATTCTGTGAAGGCTTATCTTGCCTCTTGGCTTCATAAACAATTTCCCTCTGCTGGGGTTCAAGGGACAGTATGAAGGCAGGTCTGGCCTCATTACACATTTTTCAGCCTTGATGCCTTTGGAGTCTTTCTGTACCTGCTGCGTGATTGACGGTTATCTATAGCCTCCAAAGCTTTACAAATGGTGACCAGTCACACAAACCTTCATCCTTGGAGAAATGTTCTTTGTCCAAAGAACCCTGGTGGAAGACAGCCATTTCTGCCTGTGTGACCTGGGGCAAACATTTCCCCTTTGAGTCTCTTTCCCAACCTGTCCATGAGAGGATTAGATTAACTAGATCATTTATGAGTCCATGATTCAGACGTAAGTTTACCCTAGCTTGCTCTGGCACCCAGTTTTGTTTCACCTCAAAAAACCCCAAGGATTAAGTTTGACTGATGAGACCTAAGAACAGTGAGGACACGTGCAGTTCTGGCCCCTGGCCAGAGGAGAAAGTCCACATTTGCACTCTTCTGGTTCCTGGGTGGCCGTGGAGTGGGGTTGGGGGGTGTAGCCCCTCCCTGGGCCCTCGGGCCAGTGGTTGGACAGAGGTGGCCTTGGCAGGGCCTTTGCAGCAGGCTCCGGGCACGTGCTGAGAGGCTGGTGGGGGCTGAGCACCCAAAGCCCCAGAGAGAGCCTCACAAAGTCACACCACCCTCTGCCAGCCACATGGCCTTTTGGTTCAG
The DNA here is from genome assembly GCF_018345385.1 of Vulpes lagopus. Taxonomy (NCBI): domain Eukaryota; kingdom Metazoa; phylum Chordata; class Mammalia; order Carnivora; family Canidae; genus Vulpes; species Vulpes lagopus. Next base: position 22,021,125 of record NC_054840.1, read on the forward strand.
GTTTCCTTTGAAAATGACTTTAGAGGACTTGCCAGCTCGAGGCCTTAGCTCACCCTGCTCTTTGAAAAGGGAGAAGATGATCCCTCTGCTCCCATAGAAACTTGGCAAAAGAACTTACAAAACAGACAGCTTCAGAAATGACAATTCACAGGCCCGAGGGAGGCTGGCCCGCGGCCCCTCTGCTCCCAGAGAGCGTCCGGGTTCCTTTATGTGTCATTCCTGTTTAATAGAGACGAGGAGCCCAGGGCAGACAGTGTGGGTGGCGTTCAAGTTCAAACAAAATGGAAGATCAAAGAGTAACTGGAGCCAATTGACAATCAATAGTAAGTAAAAAAGCAAACATCTCTAACCAGATACACTAGGGCAAGGGAAGACAGAATTTTTATTACAAAAGCAAGCGTGACATGAATGCCACGTTTTATAAACACGCTAACATATAGAATGGGGGGCTCATGATGTTCTTCTCTATTATTATTGGAATTTAGGAGGAAAAGTTTCTGCAGACCAGGTTGGTGGTTGGAGGCTGAATTCGGAGAGACCGGGAACTTAGAATCAAGAACTACTAAAGGAGCTGGGAGGGATGAGATGCTAAGGATCATGCAGTTCAAATCTGTCATCGACCCACAAAGGGACGGAGGCGGAAGAGCTGAGGAAAGTTGCCTCCTGTCCCTTCTCTTTGTGTGGACAATTTTCTTTCTTTTTTTTTTTTTTTAAAGAATGCTTTCCTTTTTTTTTTTTTTTTTAATTTTTTATTTATTTATGATAGTCACAGAGAGAGAGAGAGGCAGAGACACAGGCGGAGGGAGAAGCAGGCTCCATGCACCGGGAGCCCGATGTGGGACCCGATCCCGGGTCTCCAGGATCGCGCCCTGGGCCAAAGGCAGGCGCCAAACCGCTGCGCCACCCAGGGATCCCAGTGTGGACAATTTTCAAAGTATCTTTGTATCAATGATCTCCTTCAATTCTCACAACCACCCCTCAGAGCAAAGGTGACAGGGGAATGGAAAACCACACGCCCACCTCAGAAACTCCCAGACAGTGCCCCCCCCCAGAGCTACACCTAGAGGTCTGTAGTAACACCTCAAGCTGTACCTGCCCACAGAGTTTTCCCAAAGACACTCCTTTGTCCTCAGTCCCTGCAGAAAAGCCAGCACTTGGGCAGCCACAACCCTCATCATGCAACCCTACCTCCCTGACCACTGATTTGTCTAAGGGTGGACACTGGATCCTCACCACCCTGAGGATTGACAGCCCTATTCCAGCACTTGAAGTGTGATGTAAATAGGAAGCGCTAATCGGTTGGGCCACCGCTAAGACTGTGTGTTCTGGGAATTTGCAGAGAAATGTGGAGATAGGTAGCCAGTCCAGTGTTTCTCAGACTTCAGTCATTTTTGATTCAGACTTCATCATCTCTATGATTTTGCTATAGTATCACACCCTGATTATTTATGTATTATTTTCCTTTAAATCAATACACTTCTTAGATATGCATTTTTCCCAAATACAAACTAAAATAAATGAGGTGCTAAGCGCATTTAAACTAAAAATATTCACTCATGTGTCTTCACTTCTACTGCCTCATGTTCTACTAGAAACGTGCTTCAGAGAATGCTAAGAGCATGGGAACGGGGAAGAGAAGCAGAGAAATGCTGATAGAAGTGGATCCCTGGAGAGTAGTGGGGTTGTCTTAATGGCAGAGCACTGGAGTGAGGTCCCCAGAGAAAGCTTGGAAGTAGAATGACCTTCTAGTACCTGGTTCTGTGAAGCTTGTCATTGAGTGGGAGTTTCTGGTCTTAGATTTCTAAAAGATTCCATCCCTCTTTATAACCATTTTTCAATCAGGTCCCTGCCTCTACTGCTATACCACCCACCATTACTTGGACTGGTCTGCGTGGGTCCTTGTTTCCTGGAAACAAAAGAGCACAATTTACCCAGGTGCTCAGGCCTTCTGGTGTATCTGCCATTAGGAAGATCCTTAAAGACTCTTAGATTGGGTCCAGACTTCTCCCTAGTGGAGGCTGAGGCATGTTGTGATCCCTCAGAGGTAAAACAAGTGAGCTACTCAAATACTATAATGACTTGGAAAGACAGTTTTATTCCTCCAGGCCCCCCAAGCAGCCACAGGCAACTTCTAACAGGTACCGGGAGCCCAGCCCTGCCATGAGCATGGGATCCAGCACATATAGTATTCCGTCACTGAAGGAGAAGGAAGCAATCACTAAGGGAGAGGCCTTATAGACAGGTGGGTGGTGAAGAGAGAAGTCCTAGAGTCTAGGAAGGGGACCTAGTGGGGCTGGGAGCCCCTGCAGTACTATATTGGCCCTTGAGCCCTTGGGGTCTAGTCCTCTCATTAAATGGGTCTGACACATTTAATTCTAAATGGCTGGCAGGTTGGCATATCTCAAGGTGAGTTTCCTGGGTCTCCCTATCTTTTGCATCCCAAGCAAGCAGGTTGGTTAAATAATGAGAATGCTAAGAGTCAGAATCACAGAATATTGTGACTAGATGGGGCCTTAGAGATTAAGTTCCTATCTGACAGGTGAAGGAGCAGAGGGGAGAAGGGACATCCCTAAAGTCACACTAGGAATTTTTTTAAAAGATTTTATTTATGAGAGAGAGAGAGAGAAAGAGAGAGAGAGAGAGAGAGAGAGAGAACACAGCAGCAGAGCAGCCGAGTGAGGAGCAGGCTCCCCAGTGAGTGGGGAGCCCTACTTGGGGCTCAATCCCAGGACCCCAGGATCACTAAAATGAAGGCAGATGCTTAACCGACTAAGCCACCCAGGTGCCCCACACCAAGAATTTTTATCAGTGAGGGCTCCTGAACCCCATTTTGGCTTATAACATCATCCCAGCCTTTAAAGAGTGTGTGAATAAGTGGGGAAAACAAAACATGGACAAATATGGAGGTAACATAACAAGGAAACATAAAGAGATGCAGCATTATGGGTAATGAGTGACAGTCCTCAGGACGCAGGGGCTTGAGCAGGGTTGTCAGAATGTCAAGTTTCTCCTTCAGGGCAGTAAGAGGCAGACACCTGATGAGCTGGAGGCCAAGCAGCACCATTCTCAGGGCTTTCCCACATCTCCCTTCTTCCTGTGGGACTGCAGTGCCTCCTGTCTAGAAAGAGCTGTCCTCCTTGAAGTCACCAATCGGAGCCACCTCTGGAGGTGGCTTAGTTTCTTACAGCTGCTGTCACACAAACTGAGTGGCCCAGACGACAGAAGGGTATTGTCTCACAGATATGGAGGATGGAGGTCTCAGATCAAGGTGTTGTCAGGGATGGTGTCTTCTGAGGGCTTATTCCAGTCTTTTCCCCTAGAGCCTGGCAGTTTGCTGGCAATCCTTGGCACGCCGGGAGAAGCATCACCTTGGTCTCTGTCTTCACCTTCACATGGCATTCTCCCTGTGTCCCACGGTCCAGCTTTTATGTGGACATCAATCAGATTGGTGTAGGGCCCACCCTAAGGACTTCATCTGAACTAATTACCCCATTTCCAAATCAGGTCACATTCTGAGGTTCTGGGGGTTAGAATCGCAACATGTGAATTTTGAGGGGACACAGTTCAACCCATGACAGGGATTGTTGGTAGGAGAGGGGATGGTGAGATGCTCTTGGAAGTGACACCACCCCCATCTTCCCTTTGCACTTTCTCCCTGCTCCCAAAGGCAACAGGAATTGAGATTTGGAGGAGATTCTGGATGCCAGGCACCGGGCTTTGCACTCATGGTTTCAGTCACCTACATTACAGCCCACTGAGAGGGGCTCGAGGGATGTCTTAGGTGAGGAGGATGAGATGCAGAGAGACTGGGTCACTTGGCTGAGGCTGAGCAATGCTTCTTCTCTTTCCCCTCCACTCAACCATGTCCTGCATATCATTGGTGGGGCTCACCTCAGAAGAGCTCTAGGGGACAAAGTAATTGTGCTCAGTAACCACACCTTGGTTAAGCAGAAAGGAGAAAAATCTAGATCCACATAGATACCTTAGGAATAGGAATTACTGAGAATGTGTATACCAGACTGCTACAGGTTTGAAAAGGCTCCTTAACAGGGACTGGAGACTAATAGTCTAACGCAGCAGCTCTTGCCATAGGGAGCATTTAAGTGTACTGCCAACTGCTCCCCGAGTGACACTCATGCACAGCCAGGGGTGAGAATCTCTGATCTAATCCAATCCTTGTATCGTATATGAAAGAAATCCAAGTGACATTAAGCAAAGACATTATGTGAGGAGTAGGATCCAGCTCCCCAAATGCCTAAGCAAGTGTTCTTAGTGCACTAAAATCAATGCCTTAGGTTGCCATGATTTTCTATTTCCAGAAACTTTAATGAAGCCCATATATGATTGCCTTCCTCAAATATCTTCATAGTTCTAATCATTTCCTTGATATGACCCTAGGGGAGCAAAACTTTGACACATGGGTAGGAATTATAAAAAGGCAAAACTCAACTGGGTAAAAGAAAGGATTTCTGAACATATGTGTAGGGATGGAATGGGCTTGGGGTGGGCTCCTGAGCTCACTGCTAAGATGAGTGAGCAGAAGATGCAGGACAAGGGGACAGTGATGTTGACCTAGGGAAAGGGTTGGGCTCTAAGGTCCCCTTTCAAGCTCGAGGTTCTTTCAGGCCCCGTTCCATTGAGAAACTGGTTTTGATCATGGGAAGACATCAGCAATATGGGTCTGCTGTGATTCTCAGGAAAGAAAGGCATGATCACACAGGTCTGGGGCCATTTTGTGTAGGGTTGGACAGCTCCCGTACCTCTGAACTGACCTGCATTCCAAGGGTGGCTTGTGTCTATGTCTTTTTTTTTCCCAGCACACCCTGGATTGGGGTTTCACACACTTCATCTCCTGATGGTGGAACCACGCATCACCTGCCACTACTTCTACCTGGTTCCTCTTTTTCAGTCACATGGAGAAATGTATCACTTCCCAGACACACCGGGCTTCAGTTTTTGTTTGTTTGTTTGTTTGTTTGTTCACATTAATAAAGATTATTCATTATAGTATAAAGATTATAATTCCATCTTATGCAATTTGTAAGTTTATATTGTTATTCATGTATCATAATTACCTCTATTATATTTTATACATAATAAAGTGAAGGAAAAATATTGATTTTTTTCAGGGTTCAGGATTCAGGATTCATTTATTTATTTTAAATTACTTTTATTGAAGTTCAATTTACCAACATATAGCATAACACCCAGTGCTCATCCCGCCAAGTGCCCCCCTCAGTGCCCATCACCCAGTCACCCCAACCCCCCCACCTACTTCCCCTTCCACTACCCCTTGTTCATTTCCCAGAGTTAGGGGTCTCTCATGTGCTGTCACCCTCACTGATATTTTCACTCATTTTCTCTCCTTTCCCTTTATTCCCTTTCACTAATTTTTATATTCCCCAAATGAATGAGACCATATAATGTTTGTCCTTCTCCGATTGACTTACTTCACTCAGCATAATACCCTCCAGCTCCATCCACGTCGAAACACATGGTGGGTATTCATCGTTTCTGATGGCTGAGGAATATTCCACTGTATACATAGACCACAGCTTCTTTATCCATTCATCTGTCGGTGGACACCGAGGCTCCTTCCACAGTTTGGCTATTGTGGACATATCCGGGCTTCAGTTTTTGCATACCCCACGCCCTCTATTTAGCATGTCTTTTTACCTCCTTCTACTCTCCCCCAGCACTCCACCCTGGGGACTCCTTCAGGACCAGCCATCCACGAATTTCCTCAGCCTAAACAACCGTGTGCATCTGTACAGGTTTGTTGAATGATGGAGCCAGAGAGGTGTGGTGAAGGTTCCAGTTGGTTTTAGAGCTCCTCAGGGGCCTACATTTTTGAGGCAGTCTAGCAAACAGCCGCAAGGTGGCAGGGTACACCAAGCGCTGAACACTCAGATGCCACTTTCCGGTGGAAAAGGCTGTAGGAAGCTGTAAATGGGATTAGGGCTATTTCTTCTAGTTGGCTTTCTGTGCCTTTGTGCTGCTCCCTTCCTATAACCCTCTTCTTCATCTCAGCGAAGCCATCCCATGGAATGGGCTGGTGGTCTATAGGATGTGATTTGAGGTCCTCTGGCCCCCAGATCTCTCTCTCTGAGACCTGCTTGGGTGTATGAATTTCCACTCTGAAAGCCATTCCTTTGTTTCAGGTTTGCAGCTCTCCTGGGGAGAAAGGAGGTCAGAGGTCCTATCTCAATTCTCAGGCAAAAGCAGGACCTAATAGAGCTCTGGAGGGAGGCTGGGTCTCCTGAGATGATGCTAACAATAAATAGAACCGAATGCACAGATCACCACCGACCTCCCTGCCAAGAGCTCTCTTAATCCTCACCACAACCTTGCCAGTGAAGGAAGAAAAGATCCCATTAGGCAGATGAAGGAACTGGGATTCGGAGCAGCCAGCCTGAGAACACACGGCTAATAAGAGGCGAGGCCAGGGATGGGACATTTACCTTCTGACTTGCAGGCAGGGCCTCAGCTAGCACAGCCGATACCTGTGTGTTGGCTGTTGAATTAACAAAAAGTGGCCCCTTTCTTCATGCACCCAGCACACAGCTTTTCCAACTGAACAGCATAATCTAAGGAGAAAGTCTAGAATTTCAGAACTGGAGGGATGCCTGGGTGGCTCAGTTAAGTGTCTGCCTTTAGCTTGGGTCATGATCTTGGGGTCTTGGGATCAAGCCCCACATCTGGCTTTGCACTCAACAGGGAGACTGCTTCTCCCTCTCCCTCTACCCCTTCCTCTGCCAGGAAGCAAGTTCTCTCTCTCAAATAAATAAATAAATACATCTTTAAAAAAATAAAAAGAATTTCAGAACTGGAGTTCTCATTGGGTCAAACCCCCAAATTCTGAATATTGGAGAGGAAGCCACCAGGGCATGTCACGCAGCTCAACATCTGCAACGGAGTGCTGCCTGGAGCTCTGGATGGTGGTACCAGGTGTGGACTGGCTGCGCTCTGAGCATCTTGCCGCCCCTGTTTAATGCTGAGGGCCTGGTGTTGCCCCTTCGACTCTTCTCTCCCAATCATATTCAGTGACCCTAGGTATATGAGGGTGGAGGGGCATCATCTAAGCCCTGCTGGCCTGGACCCCATGCAGTGAGTCCCTGGTCAAGCAGCTCTGGCCTTGATTCAAGATCATTTAGTTTGGTCAGGAAGCTTCTCCCGGTCCTAGGTTTCTGACTACACATGAAAAAACTGCACAGGATAATCTCCAGAATCTTCTAGAAGGGGCCTTTTCCATCCTAAGTAACTGGGAGACAGAGATTGCTCTTGCTGGTGGTGTCCCAGGCATAGAAATCACTCACGGGGATCACGGAGTTCTAATTGCAGGAGGCCAGCCCTTTCTCATCTACTATTTCCAGTGTTTTCTGCATCCACCAGACCAACAGTCAGAGACCCAGGATTTGGGGCTTCCCTATACATGCCTCTTGACATTTTCACAGGTCAGAAGGGGCTTACGGTGTGGCACCAGTTATTACAAACTCCAACCTACTTAGCAGTTCACAAGGGGCTCTGAGTTCCTATATATTTAACAATTTGTAACCTTGCTCAGGCAAATTTTTTTAAAGATTTTATTCATTTATTCATGAGACAGAGAGAGAGAGAAAGAGGCAGAGATACAGGCAGAGGGAGAGAGGGAGAAGTAGGCTCCCTGTGAGGAGCCCTATGCGGGACTAGATCCCAGGACCCTGGGATCACGACCTGAGCCAAAGGCAGATGCTTAACCACTGAGCCACCCAGGAGCCCCAGCAAAATTTTAAAAAAAAAAAATCACTATTTTATTTCAAAAGTAATGCATATGAAGTGCATAAAAACTTGAAAAATTGCTATGACAAAAATAATAATACTAAATAGCATTTCTTGAACATTCACAGTATTACAGGATTTTAAAAAATATTTTTATTTTTAAATAATTATAGATTCACAGGAAGTTATAAAAATAGCACAGAGAAGTCCTGTGTATCCTTCTGCCATCCTGGTTCCCCAGTGGTAACCTCTTAGGTAACAATAGCGCAGTATCAAAGCCAGGACTTGACACAGTTGGCAAAATCTACAAATCTTATTCACATTTTACCAGTTTTACATGTGCGCATGCATATAGGTGTGTGTGTGTGTATGTGTGTGTAGTTCTATGTGATTTTACTCATGTGTAGATTCACGGATTTGTGCTACCCCTTGAGTCATCTTCTTCCTCTCCCTTCATCCCCACCCCTTGGCAACCACTGTTCTTCATCTGTATAATTTTGTCTTTTACGAATGTTATAAGCCGGTCGTAGAAAGACAAACACCATATGATCTCACTCATATGTGGAATTTAAGAAACAAAACAGATGAACATAGGGGAAGGGAAGGAAAAAAAAAATAAAATTTGAGAGGGAGGCAAACCAAAAGAGACACTAAACTCTGGGAAACAAACTGAGGGTGACTGGAAGGGAGGAAGTGGGGAGATGGGGTAACTGAGTGATGGGCATTAAGGAGGCCACATAAGGGGATGAGCACTGGGTGTCAAATAAGACTGATGAATCACTAAATGCTACTTCTGAAACTGATAAAAAAAAAAGATAGATAGATAGATAGATAGATAGATAGATAGATCGATTGATCAATCAAGACTGGAGAATATGCCTTGGCCAAAACAAAACAAAACAACGAATGTTATATACATGGAGGGATGCCTGGGTGGCTCAGTTGGTTAAGCACCTGAGTCTTGGTTTTAGCTCTGGTTGTGATTGATCTCAGAGTCCTGAGATGGAGCCCCATGTAGGACTCCCTGCTAAGTGAGGAGTCTGCTTCCTCTCTCTCTCTCTCTCTCACTCTGCCCCTCCCCTGGCTCATGCACTCTTTCTCTCTCTAAAGTAAATAAATAAATATTTAAAAAGATTGTTATATACATGGAATGTAATAATAGCAATAGGGCAGCCCGGGTGGCTCAGCGGTTTAGCACAGCCTTCAGCCCAAGGCCTGATCCTGGAGACCCAGGATCGAGTCCCATGTCAGGCTCCCTGCATGGAGCCTGCTTCTCCCTCTGCCTATGTCTCTGCCTCTCTCTATATGTCTCTCTCTCTCTCTCTCTGTGTCTTTCATGTATAAATAAATAAGATCTTAAAAAAATAATATCAATATAATATAGTGGCATAATAATGTAAGTAACATATTGAACATTCACTGTGTGCTGGGAATTGTTTCTAGCTCTATACAGCTGTGAGCTCATTGATCCCCTCAAAGATTCATTGCAATGATTTCTATTAATACCCCTACTTTCATATGTAGAGATGAGATATTCACCTAATTTTATTCAGACAGTAACTGGCAGAGCTGAGGTTAAAATCCATATCTTGCTCTAGAATTTAAACCTTTTCTTATAACATTATGCTACCTTTCTAAACAGATTCAATGCAAATTTTTAAAAACTAAACACAGAAAAGTATAATTCCACAGAGGCCTCAGAAAATGTCAAATGATTGCTACCATACAGAGGCACATTGTCTCAAGACAATGCAATTAAGGGAAAAATCAATAATAAAAAGGGAGCAGGAAAATTTTCATTTGTCTATAAATTTTTTAAAAATCTACCTCTAAACAATTTGTGGGTCAGAGAAGAAGATTGGAGTTTATCCTCACAAGGGAGCGAGGGTTCATGGGCAGGATGCCATGAGGCAAAGGTGCAATTGTTTCTAGACTGTAAACAAAGGTGACACTGTGCCATCCCGGACTGAGTTTAGGAGGGCAGACAGTGTGCTTTGGTCATCCCAATAGTCTCACCTGACACTCTGCATTCATGGAGGCAATAACTGTTTAGTAATGGATGCCATTAAAAAAAAAAAAAAAGACCTCCTAGTGGATACTGCCTCAATTTTCCTGGATCCCAAGTCAAAAACTCATAAGTATTTGCAAAGGCTTTCTGGTTTTTACTGGAGTCACATTTAGAGAGCATCGTGGGTTCCCAAAACATGGCCTCACATCACAAATTAACTGCTTTTTCAACTTTTAACAGTTTCCTCCTTCTTTTGATGAAGGATAACTTTCATACAGAGACAGTATTGTGGTGGCATCACAAGGCGTTGCCTTGCAGTCCCGTAGGTGAGCTCCAATAGGAAACAGCTGCTGAGATGTGCTGCTGGCCTCATCTGGGAGCCCTGTGCTGATGCAGACTCACAACAAGGCTCTGTGTCTCATAAATCATCAGGTACTGCCATGAAAAGATATCGATGCTGCATAGCATTGCAAATTATAGACACCAAAACATTATGATCCTTTTTAAATCAAATTTATTCTATAATCAAGTAAATTCTAAATTTTTAACCCATAATAACTTGACACAAAAACTGAAGGGCAGGATGAGGTGGGGCAAAGAGGAGGTGGAACTTTTGTTTCTTTGTTACTGTATTTTTGTAACGCTTGAAATTTTGCAATGAGTTTATTGCTTTTAAAACTGTATCTGGGGAAAAACTTAGTGGATAGATGTAGTCAGTGAGCCACATTGTTTGGGTTCAAATCCTGGAACCGTCACCTAGTAAGTATAAATTACTTAGCCTTTCTGTGTTCAGTGTCTTCCCCCGTAAGATGGGAATAGTAATTACAGTGTCGACCCCATTGGCTCTTGTGCCAAAATGCATGAATACACATAAAGTACTCAGAAATACTCGTGATGCAAAGTCAGCATTCTATCACTATTCGCATTTACTACAATAAAGTTTTATTAGGATTTTCTTCCCAGTGAATTTTTAAGATGAGGAAATAATGCTCTGTTTCCTTGCCCAGTTCCTGGGGCCTCCAGAAGTGGGTTGCAGTTTCTGCTGTTTCTTGCATCATATAGTCTCTTGGAAGGATGACCTGAACTCCCAGGTGGAAAGTGCTGCTACCGTGAGCTTACAGCTGTACTCTGACCAGTTTCCAGCAGTAGGTCCCCTTGGACCCTGAAACCATCTGGACTGAATCTTAGAGTTTCTTCCCCCTCTTGGATTTTGCTTAATTGCCTTTGTAAGGAGTGATACAGAGTAAGTAACCATTATGCCTCTTGCAACTGTGGTTTTTACGTTATCATAGAATATACTCTCCCATATATATTTTTTAAGATATTTATTTATTTATTTATTTATTTATTTATTTATTTATTTGACACACAGAGAGAGGCAGAGACATAGGCAGAGGGAGAAGGAGGCCCCTTGCAGGGAGCCGGATGCAGGACTCAATCCTAGAACCCCAGGATCACGACTTGAGTGGAAGGCAGATGCTCAACCACTGAGACACTCAGGTGCCCCTCCTGTATATTATTTATTGAGTTCTTTTTAAATTTCTTCTTTCCCTGATCTACCAGCATGAATCCACCCTAAGATTTTCCTGTCCCTTTTGTATCATGTTTTTAAAAACTAGGTGGGAGATTTAAGGCAATTGGATGGCTATCTCCCAAGGATGTCTGTATCCATTTGACAAATGCAGACTTAGAAGCGAGAGTGCACTCATTTCTTGTTCATATGAACTTCATCAGGGAAAATGGTCCATAGAAGTTTTATTGACAAAATGAACTCATTAAATACATTTAATATTCAAATTCTGAGTATTAATTGCTTTCCAATATAAGTACTACAAACTACTTATTTATTTTCTCAATACTTAATCCAGTAGGTCTCAATTGGCTGTGCACCACAGAACTCTCTATGGAGTCGTTTGGTATGTGAGAGTGAAGGCACTTTGCACCTTCCTGCAGAGGGGTCTGGATTTGCAAGAAACTGAGTAGATCAGAACTCAGAGCTAGAGTGTTATCGGAATAGCATTGGGAACACCAGCCAATTTGTGAGGAAAAGGGAGACAGAGTGAGGTCTCAAAATGGCTCATTACCGATATGCAAATCTGATTACAACCTTCAGTCTTAAAACAAATCTGAGATTCCACATCTCCTTTAAGACAAAATCTTAACTCCTCACAGGGTGTTTAAGGATCTTTCACAGACACTAACTGGAAGATACCTGCATCCCTGTGTTTAGAGCAGCACTATTTACAATAGCTAAGACATGGAAAAAGCCTGTGTCCATCAATGGATGAGTGGATGAAGAAGTGTCATGGCATATAAATATGTTATTCAGTCATTAAAAAATGAGGAAATCCTGCCATTTGCAACAACATCATGGAACATAAGGGCTCATGCTAAGTGAGATAAGTCAAATATCGTATGATTTCACTTACATGTGGATCCGTTAAAAAGAAAAATTTAAAAATACCCAACAGATACAGAAGAACAAACTCATAGAAAAAGGGATCAAATTTGTGGTTACTAGAGGTGGTGGGGGGCGAGGGGGGAACTAGGAGAAAAATGGTCAAAAGATACAAACTTGCAATCAGAAGAGTAATAAATACAAGGGATGGAACCGACAGCAGGTGACTACAGCTAACCCTGCAATATAAGGTATAGGAAAGTTGTGAAGAGAGTAAATCCTAGGAGTTCTCATTACAAGGAAAAGAAATTTTCTTTCCTGTTTTTGTCTTCTCTTTTTATTGTATCTGTATGAGATGATGGATGCTGACTAAACTGACAGTGGTCATCGTTTCACATTATTTGTAAGCCAGACTGTCATGCTGTACACCTAAATTTATACAGTGACGTAGATCAACTATACCTGGAAAAAATTGTTTTAATTAAAATTTTTTAAAAGTCCTTCATAATCCTGGTCCGATGAACCTCTCAGGCCTCAACCTTTCTCACTTCTCTCTGTGATGCAGATGTACTAACTTATACAGAGTTTCTAGAATGATTCTAGATGATTTTATCCTTCAATTCTTTGCTGATAGTTCCCTGGCTTAGAATGCATTTATTCCCCTTCTTTGTTTAGTTGCAATAGCTGATTCTTCAAGGCTTTATTCATGCAGCACTCCTTCTGGAAGCCTCTTTTAAACATGTGTGGTACACATATTTATCCAAATACATTCTGTGCTCAGAGGAAACACTTGGTAGGGCTGCAAAGGAGGAACGATAATGTAAAACCTTTCATAGTAAGACAAGATTAGAAAGGATTTTGTAAAGTTGAGGCCGAACTGGACATATCTGAAAAGGGGTGCTTCGAGAACATGTCTTGCATTTTCTTTGGCCTATAACATTGTTGGTGGCTTGCCCCAAGTTTGAAACCAAGAGACCTGGGTGCCACATCTGCCAAGATTCTCAGTAGCAGTGCTAGAAGGTCTTTGTCCATCGTAGACAGTGAACCAGACAGTGAACGACCCCCGCCACAGGTGGGGTTTATGCAGCAAGGATTCCCATAGCTAAACCTTGAATGTCTCAGTCTACTGAGTCATTACAGACAAGTGGGAAGGGCTCTTGGACATCACTATGGGGAGACACTGCGTTTTCTGAGCATCTTTCCTTACCCCCCACTAAATGAATGCTGTGACCAACTAAAAATCAATAACTGGAAGCAATTGCCATATAAGAAGTACAAGTTAAAATTCTGAAATTTTACAGAACTTCAGTATTCTGTATAGTACGATCAATCAAACAAACTACATGTGAATATCAACTTGACATATCAGCTTGGATTTCTCAGATTTTAACATCTTCCAAACCATGCTCTTGATCTTCCTACAAACCTGCTCCTCCTCCTTCCTCCCTCCGTAATGGCCCCTCAGGTCTCATGTCAAACACTTAGGGGTTGTCCCTGACTCTTTCCTCTCTCTCACATACTCCACATTCAGTCTTTTAGTACCATCCCATTAAAATGTGTGTAGAATCTGGCCATCATCAGTATCCGACCACACCACTCTGTCACTCTGGCTGTGACTGTCTTCTCTTATACTGAAAAATCTTCCTAATTTCTTCCCCTGTGTCCTTGCTTGTCTCTTACAATCTACTCCTAAATTGGCTCATGGGTGATTCTATAAAAATTTTAAGTTACATCACCTTGCTCTGCTGCTCCAAACCTTCTTACCAACTCTCATGAAGGGCCTAGAAGGCCAGATGTGGTCTGGCTTTTGCCCTGTGTGCAGTGGTCCATCTCTCCTACTCCTACACTGGCTTGTGAGCAAACCAGTGTGCCACACTGGCCTTCTCACTGTTCCCTGGACACACAGGTGCTCTCCCACTGAGGGGCTGTACTGTGCTGAAACGTGGCCCCTGAAGGTAGTCACACCCTATCCCTGGAACCTGTGGATGTTACGTTACATAGCAAAAAGGTCTTTGCAAATGTGATTAAGTTAAGAACCTTGAGACTGGGAGATTTTCCTGGATAACCTGGGTGGGCCCAAAATGCAATCACATAATGTAGGAGGGAGGCAGAGAGCAATTCTACAACACACAGGGAAGACAATGTGAAGACAGACCAGAGAGAGATTCCAGGATGCTGGCCTGGAACATTGGAGTGATGAGACTACAAGCCAAGGAGCCATTTTTCTCTAGGACTTCTGGAGGGAGTGTAGCCCTGTACCTTGGCTATAGCCCAGTGATACTGATTTTATACTTTTGGCCTCCAGAGCTGTGAGGCAATAAATTTTTGTTATTTTAAGCCATGAAGACTGTGGTAATTTGTTCCAGGGGCCTCACGAAACAAGCACATGAACTTTGCACTTGCTGTTGGCCCTGCCTGGAATGCCTTTGCTCCTATTGTCAGGATTCCCCTTCTCATCTCTTTCATGCTTTTCTCAAACGTGGCTTCCATTTGACATTTTTTCTTCTCACACTGTCTAAACTGTAATCCTCCTCCATCCACACATTCTGGATTTCCCTCTTCTGTTGATTTCTAAACAAAACAAAACAAACCTCTGTCCTATAAGCATCCACCATAGTATTATTTTATTGTTTATCTCTCTCAGTAGAATGTAGCACCACGAAGGAAGGGATTTCTACCTTTTTTGCACCATGTTATCCCCACACCTAGAAAAGGATGGAAGCATAGCATGTACTCAATAAATAGTTATAAATAAAACTAAAGCATCCAATATATCAGACAAGTGATTAAATCACCAAGGCATAAATACTTTATTATTTTTCACTTGAAATAAAGTGATTTGAGTGTACATAATCAGTGGGACATACAAAAAATTAATGATATAATCTAATTATTAATTATCTAATGCTTTTACAGTCAGTGCTAATAGTAGGATCTAGTGCTAATGAACTTTTGGTTGAGAGACAAAACAATTATTTATATTACATTAAGTAATTTACAGCATCATTTTATAAGAAAATGCTGAAATTACAGTTGGGATAAAAACACTTTTGCAATACTGTTAAAACTCCATTGGAAACCAGTTTGAACTTATAACTTATTGAATTATATCTTTTCAAGCTCATCTCCTTAAGTGGTTTATGAATAAATAGCATCACCCAGCACATGACTGCATGACTGGTCTGCAGCCCTAGCATACAGATTATGGTCTCTGATATTTCTTAAAATGGTGCCTGATGTGTCTGATATGTCTGAATGAAGTAAGAAGTCTATTTAATAATTAGATATCCTCCTTGAGGGTAAGTTTGGGTAGATGTAACGTTTTCCCTTCTTCTTGATAACGGGCATTATGTTGAGATTAGAGTGCCAGAAAACATAATATTCTAGGCTAGATATATGACTGTAAACCTAATTCCAAGAAGCTAGGAGTGTTGGAATTTCCCTTACGTCCCAGCATTTGAGGGGTATCCTATGGGCAGAGCATGTATTAATGTGTCCCTCGCTGCACTAGTGTTCATCCTAGCACATCATGGATATTAAATAAATCTTTGTTGCTATGAACTGCATGAAATTCACAACACCAATCCATATGCTATGGGGTCTGTGGAGACTTATTATATGATTCTTGTGTTTTTAGAGTTCACAGTCAGCCTTCATTGTAAAAGATATACACAGTAAATCTCGCCTCTATTCATTCATTAAACAAGGCTTTACCTGAGCACCTACTATGAATTTGAGGTTTCGGTATTCACCAGAGAAAACATAAAAGATGAGTAAGACGGTCTTGTGGAGGGAATGTAATGATTTTTGTGGTGGGTGTTATAAAAGAAATGCATTCAAAATCCTGGGACACTTACTGAGAGCTTACTATTGCTAGATACTGTCTCTCCTAATTTCTTTCTTTGACCTTCCTTTGCTCATCTACCTAATACCTTTCTCAGGGTAGGGACATGATGGTTTCCCTAGGCCTTTTCCAGTTTTATGATCTATGACCATCTAAATGAAAATGTTCAGATGCCATCAAGTCATTGCTAGATGCCGATACCTTGGGACAATCTGATCAAAGGGGAGATGCAGGGGTGGTATCTATTTTCTTTTAAATTGTATAATAGATCATATATACAGAAGAGCACAAAAAACAGATACATACAATTGAAAGAATAATTATGCACTGAAAACTTGCATAACACACACTCCTGTCAGAGAAATCTTTGCCAGCCCCCTGGAAATCCTTCCATCCACAATATATAATAATTCCCTATTACAATCACCTCTCCCCTTTTGCACAGAGCTAACTACTATCTTGACATAGTGACAATCACGTTCTTGGTTTTTAAAAAATATATATCATATATATAACAGCCCTGCACCCTAGAACCTGTTCAGCTCCATTGTTTCAGGTGGGTGCTGTGATGGATTTTATTGTTGTTCATAATATTCAGGGCCACTCCCTAAACCTCCCAACACCACTCCACCTTTGGCAAGATATATTTCCCTGCACCATTGCAGGCTTGGCTGTGTCACTTGCTTTGGCCAGTGGAATGTGAGGCAAAGTGATGGATGTCATTCTAGGTTGGAGCTTTAAGAACTAACATAAGCTTCTCCACTTCCTTTATCACTCTGTCATGATGCCTGGGAAAGTCCCAGAGAGGAGCTATGGTTATTTATGTGTGTATGTATTGAGCCTCAGCTCATCAGAGACTAGCAGGTGCTCTGAGTATAGCTAGGGAACTCTGATGGAGGCCTTCAACATCTTCAGCAGAGAATTCTGTGTTCTTTCTTCCTGAGCCACTGACTCACTTAATCAACCCCTATCTTCTTCTTCTTTTTTTTTCCTAGCAGGGAGCACTCTTTTTACTTACATACTTACCTTACATAGTGTGACAATTCTTCACAAAATTTTTGTCTAGGATAAGATCTTGAAAAAAGTGACAGTAGATATGGCTACTTGTCTTAATTTTTTTTTTTTATTTATGATAGGCACACAGTGAGAGAGAGAGAGGCAGAGACACAGGCAGAGGGAGAAGCAGGCTCCATGCACCGGGAGCCCGACGTGGGATTCAATCCCGGGTCTTCAGGATTGCGCCCCGGGGCCAAAGGCAGGCGCTAAACCGCTGCGCCACCCAGGGATCCCAGATATGGCTACTTGTAATACAGACTTTGGAGTGTCTGAAGCATGGCCTATAGAACTTGGACCTTTGAATTCCAATAGGAAAAGGATCTAGCCTGACAGCAGTTGTCCTGGTTGCTACCAACTGATAAAGAGAAACATGAAATATTTCCTGAAAGTAGTTTCACTATATTCACAGAGAGCTGTTCTGATTGTGTGAATGTTCCGAGATTCAGAGTCAATACCCGCTCAGAGTAGAGTTTGGGCCATGCTGCCCTCCACGTGCTACATCCTGAGGATGGAGAGACCTTCCTAACCACCATTGATAAAGATCCTCTGGGAATCTTCGATTTGTCTTGTAGCACCTTCCATGGATCTTTGAATTGATAGGGGAAGACCAGACATAGCTTGAATTTTCTCTGAATTTGTGTCTTAGTTAAGAAATATTTCAAACCACTAAGTCAGTTTTATTTAACTGTTTTTTTCTTCTTTGGCCCTTAAATACCTCTGGAACAACATATTCCCATCAGTAATAATGGATGACAATGACAGGGCTTCTTTCTGGGCCTGGAGTGGGTAGAGGGGGTATATCCCCCTGCAAGACTGTGTACTGAAATTTGTGGGGTAAGGGCTACATGCAATTTCCAAAAGCCTTCAAGTGATACCTACTTACCTTCCCAGCTCTTTATTACCTTCATATTCTATACTTCACATTGTCATCTCCTGTATTATTCAAATAAGTAACATTTCAGTAATGAACACATTACAAAAGTATTTATTAATATTTATTAACCCATATTCCAAATTGGAGAAGAGACTCGTTCTTTTATCCCTCTCCCCTTTACTGACTTTATAGAATACAGGTGCATAGTAATTTACTTTATAAAAGAATAAAATTTCCTTTATTAAAAAATTATCTAGATTAAAGACAGCAGCGATGTATAATGAAACTGTCAGTATGTGATATGGCCACAGCTGCACACATTTTTACATTAGTGAGCTCTTAATTTGTGGCTTCTGGAGCAACCCAGTGCCATTGCAGAAAATTGAGGTAGTAACTTTGTTCATTGGTTGTATTGTAAGCACATGTTTTTTCTTGAGAAAACAAGGCTATTGCACAGAAAGATGAATTACATTGGTCTCTGCTTAGAGGGCTCCCACTCTAAATTAAACCTGATGTTAGGCCTAAGGGGATTGCATCATTTGGGTAGAAACAAACAGATAAACCCTGACAATTTGCACCCTCTATCTTTTTGGTTTTCTTCTCTCTGTCATTTGTTTTGGGAACAATGATACAATATTTCTCTGATTCATTCCTGGCACGTGGCTCCAGCCTGGGCCATTATCTCCTCAATTCATTCAATTCCTGGGAACCCATGTGTCCCCCATCTCTCCTAGGCTGGTAGCTGACACCAGGGAGATGTGAGCAGCCCAGTCCTGAGGCCTTGGCTGAGTAATTTCTCATTTCTGAGCTTCAGGTGTCTTAATTCAATGTTAAGAGATAAAGAAGTCAAAGAAGAAATCATGTTTCTAAGACGAGTTACTTCTGGGACTCTAGAACAAGGGCTCTAGGAAGTAGTTTTGTCCTTTCTGAAGTCTTTGGCACAAAGCTAGTGGAGAGCATGTCCCCATTCTAAGAGATGAGGCAGAGGTATCATCCTCGACCTTATCCCATGCAAAAACCACTTGGAGTCAAGTGCCAAGACTGGACCTCAACACTGAAAATTCTCTTCCAGTTCCCAGCAACCTTTTCCATGCTGCATGCTGTTCCTTCTGTGTGCCTCCACCTTTCCAGGGATCTGGTTTCTGGGTAATGGCATCATAAGCCTATCATGACTAGAAGAGGCCCTAGATATTATCCAGCCAGCCTCCCCTGTGCAGGCGGGAAGATAGAAGTCCACTGAGGGAAACCACTGGGCTCTGAGGCTGAATAGATATGCTGCAGAACCAGGACAAATTGCCAAACCACCGGGTCCTTTCCTTGCCAATATTGTCTCCCTCCCACATCTATACCTTCATCAGAATTATGCAAATTTGGAGTCTCTAAAGTATTGGGCATCAGGGAGCCATGGGTACCCCATTCCTGGCCTCTCTCAGCAGTAGCTGAGACAGTGCAGCACAGAACAAACTTGTTCCTCCTGCAGCTTCTTTGGTGTGGCCTGGGACCAGGAACCAAATGCCATCTCTAACAGTTCTATGACTCTAGGAATCTGAAACATCATCATCGTGCAGGGTATTAGATTGCATTTTATCTCACGACTGGCTTGAGATCTTTCTGAGCAAAGGGCATCTCATTTCTATCTCAATTTCTACTTGCTAGGAGCTCAGTAGTACTGCGATAAATGAAAAAATGAGCTTGGTTTCGGAAGGGCTGGATCTGAGTCTTGGATGAGGCTCTAATTCCCACCTTGGCCAGCACACAAGTCAAACAGTTGGTGCTTGGCACATAGTGAATGATGGTCCCCACACATCAGGGGGTGCGTGAGCTGCAGGCTCTGCATTTCCTCAGACCTCGTTTCTCCTTGGCTCCCTAGGGTGTCATAGTAACCATAGCACACAAAGTGCAAAATGCCTAGAAGAGCAGTAGGGTGAAGCAGTAGTTGAAGCAGGAGGGTGGAGACCCCTGAAGGCCTGGGTGGGTGTGATCTGGGCCTGAGCCTCCCTGCCTGCTCTTTCCACTCAGTGTCACTACCCAGCCCTGCCTCCCAAGCCTAGCTCTGGGCCCTAGAACTCTCTCTTGGGACTTCCGTCCTCCCCAGGCCTGGCTCTTGGCTTCTGCCCAGCTGCCATGGTAACAGGTTCCAGGGTGACAAAGGATATTACTGGGTCCTATTTCTTCCTGGTCCTGTTGATGAGGATTTTCAGATCACAGAGACTGAGCTGCTCTGCATCCTGGGCTCTTTCTGTGTACTCATTCAGGGTGAATTCAAACTTCCATCACTGACAGCAAGACCATGTGTACCAGCCTGACCACTTGTGAGTGGAAGAAAGTTTTCTATGAGAAGATGGAGGTGGCAAAGCCAGCTGACAGCTGGGAACTCATCATAGACCCCAACCTCAAGCCCAATGAGCTGGCCCCTGGCTGGAAGCAGTATCTGGAGCAACATGCCTCAGGCAGGTAAGCAGCCCAGGGGGGAGAGGACTACAGGCAGCCTTGGGGACATCTCCCAAGGGGAGTCAAAGATATACCGAGAGCCTGGTCCTGGGGTCGCTCAAGTTAGGGGGCAGAGAAGGAACTTCCAAGTGGGTCAAAGAGATATGGGTTCTAATCCCAGCTGTACCACTGGCTCCCTGGGTGATCTTCACAAGTTGTGCTCTGTCTTTGGGTCTTGGTTTTCTACAATAAACAAAGAGCTATAATGTCCCTACAATCTCTGACACTTCAGATGTTTTCACATTTTCATAACCCTCGTAAGGGACTGAGGGGAGGAGGCCATGAGGTCCACTGAGAAAAATTTTAGCTTAGGGTTAGAGCCTGTGCTCTGGTCCTAGGTCTGTTTAGTCAACTCAGTCCCATTTGATCTGAATACAAAAACATTTATTGTCCATCTGCTATGTTCTGGAAACTGCCTTGGCAGCTAACTAATTCTATGAACTTGTGCAAGTCCTTTCCCTTCCTGGGCCTCAGTTTTCACATCTTGCAAAACCAGGAAGCTGGCCTTAGATGATCACTTCCGGCTCTATTGTCTACGGTCTGTGACAAAAAGACTTAGCTTTGGGCATGATTTCCCCTTAGGTTCTTAAAGCCCAACATCTTGTACTTTATAGGAACCTCATGACTTCCATGGTGCAAAGTGTCCTTGAGTGTAAGGGGTCATATCTATATGAAGCCACATGCCTCTCCTTCTAGACTGTGATTTGGGGTCAGGACCACTGAATTCCCTGCCCAGCTGCCTCAAACTCATCTTCAGGGCCTGTGCAGGCCTCTTCCTAAGTCTACTGAGTCCCTAGGTCCCCAGGGAGGCCAACAGGTGGCTGTGCTCTAGGGGTGTGGACACGCAGGCCTTGGACACACAGACTGGGTGATTCATGCATATTTGTATGGTGGAGCCAGCTGCTGAGGGTGGCAATAGGAGGCAGGCTGGGGGTGGGGAGCTTATGTTTGTACTCTTGTTCTAGGACGTGTGAATATTAGAGTGAACTTGTATTTGGGACAAAAGACAGAGAGGTAGACCCTGGTTGGTTTATTTCAATTCGGATCAATTCAAGAGACATTATTGTGCATCTGTTAGGTGCTGGGTCCTGGCTCTGTCTCTGGCTAGCTTTGTATACATGGATGACTCTCTTTCTCTCTTCTTCTGTTTCATCTCAATAAAATGAAAGGTTAATTAGAAGATCCTTAAGGTCCCCTTGCACTAGGTCTGCTCTTCTGAAATTTAAGATCTGAAGTCTAGCTTGAGGGTGAGGAAAGAACTCTGGATTGGCTTTATTAAAAAGCTGTAGAAGGAGGGGACAGAAAACACGAAGCTTCTGAGCTGGCTGTTGAGAGGAGTTCAAAGCGCTAGGAACTGGGCCCAGGGGTTTAGGGGCTGAGCTCCACAGGCTTGTGGCTGCTCCTTGCCTCAGGTCTCAGCTGGTCCTACTCCTGGCTGGTGACCTGTGACCCCCAGCTGGCTTCAGGCAGGCCTTCAGAATGGCTGCTCTTGTGTTTTTCCTGTGCACAGGCTCACTGTCCCTGTAAGTCATAGGATGCATCAATCCTAGTGCCCCACAACTCTAGTCTTACATGAGTGGGGACCCCCTTCTGACTTAGGACCAATCAGGCTGCTCTCCTGGCCAACCCTGACTTGCACTGTGCTGGCTACTGTTCTGTGCTAATGTTGCCTGTGGGATCCAGGCCTCAGGGGCAGGTTTGGCTTCCTCTCTACCCCACAGCCTGGACTGTGTGTGCTTGGCATAAAGTAGGTGCTAGGTGGTGTCTGTTGGACTGAATCGAGTTCCTCATCAGAGATTGTTTAGGCCATGCTACTGGGGACCCAGAGAGAGTCAGCAGTGAGGGCAGACTGGGCCCAGTAGACCCTCGATTGTAAAGCTGTTATAACAGGGTCCTGGAAGAGGTTCCTCTCAGGATGGAAGGAACTGTCCTGAAGGTAATGAGTGCTCCATCACTGAAGGTGTGCAAGCACTGGGTGGGGGCTGAGGGAGTGACCTGGGCTACTTGAGTCTCAGACCACTTCTTTCCACTATCCTTAAGGCTGGGACTCTAGCAGGCTGACTAGTCTAAAGTGCGGCCTGTGTGTATGTAAGTGTGCATGTATGCATGGGGGAGGATGCAGACTAGGAGCCACTTTTCCAGTCTCTATTGCATGGTTAGACTGGGGTCTAGGGATGACTTATCAAGGAGTAACAGAGTATTCTTTGTGAAGGTATAAGGACCAGACTCCCCAGTCCTCTCCCTGTTGGCCCATCACCCAACCACCAGTCCATCCGATGGAGTCTTTTTTTTTTTTAATTTAGATTTTATTTATTTATTCATTAGAGACACAGAGAGAGGCAGAGACATGGGGGGGTGGGGTGGGCAGAGAAGCAAGCTCCCTGCAAGGAGCCTGATGTGAGACTTGATCCCAAGACTCCGGGATCATGACCTGAGCCAAAGGCAGATGCTCAACCACTGAGCCACCCAGGTGCCCTCATATGATGGATTCTTGACAGTTATTCGATGAATAATTCTTGTTCCCCCACCCAGTGCTTGCACACCTTCTGGTCTGTGCCCAGTAGTTAGAGGCATCTCCTTTTCTCCCCAGGGCAGGCAGGATGCATCAGTGAGACCTGTAGAGGCAGGGGAGGTGTGAGTGAAAAGAGCCTTATGGGACCTCATCACCCTGCATCCACAGATGAAAAATAAGGCCCAGATTGGGGGAGTGAGCCCTGGGAAGCATACAGGTGCATGTTCTGAGTGCACTAGGCTTAGGGGGAGCTGCGGCCCCAGGAAAGTGTGCACGAGGCAGCCTGGAGAGAGTGCTAGAAGCCAGATGGTTCCAGTGCCAGCCTCCTGAGGACACTGCTCCAGGCCCAGGGGAGCGCACGGGAAGGAGGCAGAGCCTGCGGAGCGCTAAGAAACCCAGGGGACAGCGACCGGGCAGCCTTGACCTCCAGGCACAGGTACACAGGGCCCTTCCTTCCCGGGCTCCTCCTCCAGGGCAGGCTGGCCATCCCCTGCTGGGACGGAGGCCGAGCATCTCCATCCTCCCCTCCCGCAGGTTCCACTGCTCCTGGTGCTGGCACACCTGGCAGTCGGCCCACGTGGTCATCCTCTTCCACATGTACCTGGACCGCGCGCAGCGGGCGGGCTCGGTGCGCATGCGCGTGTTCAAGCAGCTGTGCCACGAGTGCGGCACGGCGCGGCTGGACGAGTCGAGCATGCTGGAGGAGAACATCGAGGGCCTGGTGGACAACCTCATCACCAGCCTGCGCGAGCAGTGCTACGAGGAGGACGGCGGCCAGTACCGCATCCACGTGGCCGGCCGCCCGGACGCGGGCCCGCACCGCCCCGAGTTCTGCGAGGCCTGCCAGGAGGGCATCGCGCACTGGAAGCCCAGCGAGAAGCTGCTGGAAGACGAGGCCTCGGCCTACGCCATCTCAGGGGCCTCCAGGCCAAGCGCCCGGGACGCTGCGGGCTACAGCTTCCTCTCCCTTCGCTGGTGCCTGGTCGGGGCCTCCGTCTGCCTCCTCCTGGTCTACCTGCAGCTCTCCTTCCGCGGCTCTGCGCTCCTGTAGGGGGCGCTCCCGGGCTGCGGGGGGGGGGGGTCTGGGGCGATCCCTCCGCAGATCCACCTGTGCTGTGCTCTGCACGGCTCTGTCTGGGCCTCCGTTATCCCTCTGCAGAATGGGGGCTTCGCTGCGGGGGATACTTAATGGTCTTTCCATTAAAATTTACAGGGAGGATCTAAGGAGGACGTAGGCTTGGTGGTAGCAGGAAAACCGGGGGGGGGGGGGGAGGTAGCTTCTCCTCCCCTTTCTCCACCTCCATTGCGACCCTTCCTTTGGCTTCATGTCCATCTCCCGCCCCACATTAGGACCCTGGTAGGTCCTGTCGAGCCCTGGCCTCAGCTCAAGGTGGTCTTCAGGTGCCTCTGACCTGCCGTGGTTCCCCTGGGAGCGGGCGGTGGTCCCACCCTATCCATCAGTACTCACTGCCTCTTGGTTTTCAGTTCCTCTCCTGGAGAGTGTGCTCCCCCCATTCTGAAAGTTTCAGGTTTTTACTTCGGTGCTAGAGCTGCACTGTCGAATTTGGTAGTCACTAGCTCTATGCGGATTGAAATTTAATTTAATTAAAATAAAATCGAAAATTCGGTCCCTCGGTTGTGCAAGCCACATAGCGAGTGCTCAGTAGCCACGCGTGGCTAGTGGATACCATGTTGTGCTGCATAGATATAGAACATCATCGTGGAAATTTCCACTGGACAGCGCTAGTCTAGGGCTTGAAATTCGCACTTAAATGGATGCAGACTCATAAAAATAAGAGGGGGACACAGGTTTAAAGCATGAAGCTTTCTGGGGGCAGAGGCAGGTAGGGATGTGGTGTGTTAGAGATACACAAATGAATCTGTAACCTCTGTTTCTGGCAGTCAGTTGATTGGAATTTATTTCCTAGGAAGGAGAACCTGTTAAAATTCGCTGCAAGATGATGGCACTTTCTCTCAATCTCTGTTGTTTTTCTCTCTCTCTCTCTCTCCCTCTCTCTCTCTTTCTGTGTGTGTGTGTGTGTGTGTGTGTGTGTGTGTGTGTATGGGGCTTGGAGAATACATTCCTGTGTTTTAAAGGAATGTGTGAGCTATGACCACACATGATGCAGGGAGATGTTCCTCAGCCATTCTGAATGGAAATACCTTTGCAGCTGATTCTATGGCCTTTCTTGTTCCTGGGGATGGTGAGGGAAGGGGCCTATTAGACAGATCTATGGATGTGGATCTTTCATGTGACAGTGGGGCTATGTGTCTCCATTGAGGGGAGGTGATGACCAAGGGGAAGCATAAGTTGTAGAGGCAGACAGTACCTGTCTTCCAGCATCTTCTTCTCCCAGTCCATGAGACTGGCCCATTAGGGGAAATGCATTTGCTGTGCCCATTCCCTTAGGCATAGCTATGACTTGAGTAGTTTGACTCATGGTTTGGTGTGAGATGACCTTGTGTTTATTATTGTCTGGAATAGGAAACAGAAACCCTCCTACTCACACTCCTAATTGTTCCCTGACATTCACAACTTTCCATAGCCCACCTTTAGAGCATCTATCCCAAGTGGTCCCTGAGAACTGAAGATGGGGTTCGAGGCTGGTGCGTCCAGCTAGCTATGTTTCCAGAAGTGAGCTGATTTGGACACAGTGTCCCACCTTCCACTGCATGTGCAGGCTTTTCCAGCTTTAGCGGGGGCAGGAGGGGGTGGAGAGGGAGGGTCTTGGTGGCTTGTCTGGATTCCCCTCTGCACTTGTAGGAGCAGAAAGCCAGGCAATCTGGAACAATCTACCTCTCTTTGGTTGGGTGTACTAGAGGTATAGGCAGAACAATAGACAGGAGCATTTGTGGACTGGGGGGCTTGTGAGGTTGTGTTCACCTCTGTTAGCTACAGAAAATGTTCAACTGGGCCTGTGCAGTGTGTGCCCCATTGGGTGCTGTAGACAAGTGGTGGCTTCTGGGAAGTTGAACTTCAGGAGCCTGTGACTCATATGGTCTCCAGAGTTCTGTTTGCCCCCTGCTTTGGTCTACCTTGGGACTCTCAAGGGAACATAAAGGGACAGGATAGGGATCAAGTGGCACCAGAAGTATCTGTTATTAAACTTGTGGTTTGTGGGGAGAGGGGAAGACTATTGAGATTGTGTCGGGGGAAGGTCAGGCCTTAAGTAGGTTAGGAAAGCTGGAACCTCTGATGTGCGGCCTGGAGTTGAGGAAGGAAAAGCCACTGAAAATGGAAAATGGAAGTGAGGAAAAGACACTGAAAATGTGAAGGCCTGGAGTGTATGAGATGAGATCTGGGAAAAATCCAGAAGGTCAACATATGGTCCATCAGCTCAGTCTGAATATCTAAAAATATCTGTGTCTTTCATATTTAACTAAAATGACCCTTCTCTGACTCCACATCCCCTCTAAATATTACCATATATTTTAAAAAAATTCCTTCAAAGCCAAGTTTCTCAAATGAATATATTTTTCTCTACTCTAATTTGCTCCTTAATTCATAGCAGTCTTATTTCCAAGTCCCTAAAACTGTCACCTCATGTTCTATTTCCAAACAGTTGGCTACTTTTCTGCCTGTATGTCACCTGTTCTGGCTACTGCATCCTGTAACTCCTCCTGGAAGATTCCATGGCAGCACGTGTGCCTCATCGTCCCCCTTTTGTTTCCTTCCTTTCTGTTGTGATGTTCCCCCTCTCGCCAATCCTTTACAGGCTGGGGTTCTCCTCGAGGATCCCTGTTGTTCACCTTTGATAATGAGTACTTGCTCACATAGTAGGTTCTCGTGCCTGGGAACTCCCAGTCTTTGCAGCTCTAGGAGCACTGCCACCAAGCTCCAGGCCTACAGACCAATCGACCTGATCACTGGGAGTTCCCCCAGCATGACCAAGGCTGACCTCATCACTTTGCCATCCAAACTCGCTTCTCTCTCTTCTCAGAAATCTGGGAATTACCTCCTGACCCTCTCTGACTGCTCTACCTCCTCCCCTGCACAAATGGATCAATGTGTCCTATTGATTGTTCTTCCCAAGTACCTCTGGTCTCTTTTCCTTCCTTCCCACTTCTTGCTGCCCAAACTCATCATTTGGTGTTTCTTGACTCTCAGCCTCCTTCATAATCATAACTTAGCCTTTAGCCTTCCCTCATATTCTATCACTCTCTAGGGGTGATTTCCTATTAATCATATATGGTCAGCTCACTGTCTTGCTTAAACTCTTCCAGAGATCTTTTCTGCTAACAGGCAAAACTTAGTCTCATTAGCCAGGCACACCTCACTTTCCAGATAATAATAATATACAACATTTATTGAGAAGGAGCTCAATAAACAGTTATTATAATAATTTACTGAGTGTGAGATGCTATGCTAAATGCTTTGTGTGCATTGTCTCATTTAATTCTGAAAACAACCCTCTGAGGCAGGCACTAGTATCATCTTTAATATGGTTGAGGCTCAGAGAGGCTAAGACATTGGTTCATGCCACCCTCGTTAGTAGGTCCCAGTGCTGAGGTTGAAATCCAGGGTCTTTGATTCCAGAACTTCAGTTTTCCATCACTGTTATCTTGCCACTCTGACCAAGCCAATGTTCCTCAAACTGAGATGTTCACTCTCTGTGAATCCTGTCCCCATCTGGCTTTCAGGAACCTTTTCTTCCATGTCAGCTGGAGACTTAGCTCCTGTGTGAAGCCTTTATTCACAGCCCCAGGCAGCTTAGCGCCTCATCCCCCTGGGACTGCCTCTGCTACTGCACTTGTCATGTTGTGTTGTCACTGCCGTTTGCATGTGTGTCTGCTCACCACCGTCAGTTGTTTTTCACCTATCTCCCCAGTACCTGGCACAAAGTAACTGCTTAATCAGAAAGTTGATGGATTAAATTCTTGTCTTGGATGCAATATAATCTCCCACACCTTCCCTTCCACCAGGAACCATCCTGTGTATGTTTCATGGACTTTGGCACCCCCAAGCTGAGAGGGAAGGACATGCTGACTTTTGCCAGCTAATATGTATAATTTCCCCTTACTAACAACTCCTAAAATAGGCACTGTAATTATCCACAGTTACAGGAGGGAAACTGAGTCTTAATGAGATGTTTAGTTTTGTAAGGCTTGAGAGCTGGTTAGTGGAAATCCTGTATAGAAGCCCAGATGGCTAAGAAATGAAGAATTAAATAAGCTTATATGGCTTAATACATGACAGGTATTGAGGCCCCAGCGCCTTGCCAAAAGGGCACAACCATCACAAACATCTGGATGAGAGCTGGACTTCAGACCCGTAGCTGAAGACAGAGAGGGAAGCTGGATTTCTAGAAACCTGGAAACAGAGAAGTCTGAAAAATGTATAAAACTTGTCTACTGGAATAAACAATAAGAAGTTTAGGAGAACTCTTGTAGACATTCAACGTAGGATGAGCCCCATGCTCATGTACTTTTGTTGCTGTTTTGTGGAATGAGTATTTGTACCCCAGCCCTCACCAGACCTATGCCATCTGGCAAGGGATGCCTCTTATGATTATTAGTTTTTGGTTTCTGTATATATCCTACAACTACATCTTTATTATAGTACTTGTAAGAAGGTAGTGCTCTATAACCCCCATGTGCATCTTTGTACTGATTTTACGCCATTGAGTAAGTACAGATAGCTTGCCTTGGTTGCTGGTTGGCGACTGCAGACTCCCTGATGAAGACAACAGTAAGGCATGCAAAGGAACACTATGCCAAGACTGAAGTTCTGGTTACCCATCCAAGGATACAGTGGAATAAATCAGTATAAACCCATTACCACCTCTGGAAAAATATGGTATGTGGTACATTTTATGGTTATATAGCTGTGTTCTTTCCATTTTCATCCATAAACCAACACACATCAACTCTGTTTATTGCCTTGCCTATCCTAAGTTTTGGGATCACAAAAGTAACCAGACACAATCCCTGACTTGGAGGGCTCATGTTGTGCGCTAGTCAATGCTGTGCTAGGAGAGGAGACAACTTGGTCATATCTCAGGGGTGCAGGGCTAGGAATGATCTCTTAGAAGAGGAGTCATGCAGTGGGTATATCTTGAAAGGTGTATGGAAGTGGTCGGGAAGTCAATCAAGGCTAGGGCTGGCAGGGAGCTAAATTCAATCCCAGCTGGAATGAAAAAGGAAGAACCAAAGGGAAAAAAGCTCCTTTCATATCCAGGAAGCAGTGAGCAATCAAGTACCAAGAAGTCAGGGGGATGGATCACAGGAGGAATCTGGAAGCATTAGCTAGAAAAGACAGAAAAACAAGGTAGGCTGGGGTTGGGTGAAGATGGTTTTCTGGGCTCAAGTAAGGAGTGAGGAAGGAGCATTTTGATTTCTGATAGACATTTTATTGTCAGTTTTAGAAGCTGTCTTTAAAAGAAAATGAAAATGTGATACTGAACAGCAATCCTACCCTAGTGCCTCCTAGAAGCATTTGAATGGCTGCACCACCTGTGAATGAGAGGAAGCGATCGGTCTCCCCTCACTGTCATCTCTATCCATCCTTCTCGCTCTCCCCAACAGCTGAGAATAGTCTCAGCTTCCACTTTAGTTATAGACATGAGTGATCTCTTTAAATGCTCTGTGGGCGATGGGAATCTGGGCTGCAAATCACAAAACTATTAACTTTAGTCAAGTAACACAGAAAGCTTTGTTTATCCAATACTGAAATAAGGTCAATTAACTATTGTAATAATCAGTGAAAGTAGGCAATTTGTTTCCTGTCCCAATTGTTCACATATGTTGAATTCAACTGAGGACTGTTATGGTATAAATGATTTTCCTTTTTTGCTTTTCTGTTCCTTTTTATTTCTACAATTAAATTATTTTCTTAAAGATTTAAATATACAGGGATCTCTGGCTCAGCTGTTTAGTGCCTGCCTTCGGCCCAGGGCGTGATCCTGGAGTCCCGGGATCAAGTCCCACATCAGGCTCCCTACATGGAGCCTGCTTCTCCCTCTGCCCGTGTCTCTGCCTCTCTCTCTGTGTGTGTCTCTGTGTCTCTCATGAATAATGAAAATAAAATCTTAAAAAAAATTTAAATATACAGGTATGCCTGGGTGCCTCAGCAGCTGAGTGTCCGCCTTCGGCTCAGGACTTAAACCATGGATCTGGGATCAATTCCCATATCATGCTCCTTGCGGTAGGCCTGCTTCTCCCCCTGCCTGTGTCTCTGCCTCTCTCTCTCACTCTCTCTCTGTCTCTTTCATGAATAAATAGATAAAAATCTTTTAAAAATATTTAAATATATGTGTTTGTATCCATTATAGATGGTAGAAGCATTAAACAAGAACAAATGTTTCTGATAGAATAAAATACGTAAAACTTTTGATAATGTGTGTGTGTTCACATATCAAAGTGCTTATATGAAAGATGAGAAAAAGAAAAGCAGTCACTGACATTTGGATGCTGGCCTTGCCCTCACAGTTAGGTTGTGGCACTCACTTTTGAACATAAACTATTCATACAACACCAGTCTCAGACCAGAACACTCTGGGGGTGATGCTGGATCAAGAGAAGCATAAGACCACTCCATAACCATATCTGAATACAAATAGAAGCATGCACATTGTCCAAATCACAAAAAAAAAAAAAATGACCAAACAACCCACTATCATGGCCGATATGAGTGGCTGGTATGTCTTTACCTGTCATACCTTCTGGCCTTCTAGATAAGAATAATTAAGGTACCCCATCATAAGATTATCCCCACTTTCTGATAATATCCATTCCAGAGCATATCCTACTTAGATGAACCTTCCCCCACTTGGCATGTGCTCCAATGGTATAGTGTGTCTTTTTCATCTGGGATGCTTCAAGTTTCCTAAGTGCATCCTTGCTCTTTGCAATAGGTCAAAAAACCCAACTTTGTTCAGTGACACATATGTTCCTGGTGACCTTTGACTAAAAGAAATTGATAAGGAGCTTATATATCACTTCTTCCAGTGTCCATGAGGCATTCAGATGTCTCCATGAACTCAAAGCAAAATATGCAGAAGATTTTTTCTAAGATATTTAACTGAGGAAACCAGCTAACTAAGATAAATTCAAGAAGTTAGAAATTTTAAAAGGGTGTTTCTAAATCTTAGGATAAAAATGAAATGTATATATTTGCATTTATTAGAAATTAAGGAGTGCAATTCCATGTAAAAATTATTTCTGTTTTCATGCTTTCTAATCTCTTAATAACTTATTTTACAGTATTGTTAGACTTGTAAAAATTGTTTTTCCCATAAAAAGTTAAAACAGGGTCACCTGGGTGGCTCAGTCAGTTAAGTGTCCAACCCTTCGGTTCAGGTCATGATCTCAAGGTCATGAGATCGAACCCCACATTGGGCTGAGTGTGGAGCCAGCTTAAGATTCTCTCTCTCCCCCTCCTTCTGTTCCTGACCCTGCTCGTGTGCTCTCTCTCTTGCTCAAAAAAAAAATGTTAAGCAACAAATGCCTATTCTAGTACTGATTATCATCATATTTTTAGAAAATGCATTTTTACCTCTATTCTTATACATATTTCAAGAACATTACATAAACTATTAATTCTTTTGGTAGAATGGAGAGAAATTTCACATACCCTCTTCCCTGCCAACTTGAATTTCCAGTTTTGTTAGAATGATCTAGTATTTTATAACTAAATTAAGAAAATGCTTTATGGCTTACATGGTTTCTTCCAAGAATTATATGAGACACATGCATTACATTTCATAATATTAATTTAAGAATTGATTTTTAAATTTTACAATTTTAAAAAATTTTATTTCTCCTCACCATCTTTATACCAGCCCACTCCACTTTTGAGGTCTTTATTTTGATTTATTTTCTTCCTTTCATTTGAAGGACTTCTGTGAGTATTATTTTCAGAGAGGGTCTGTGTGGTGGGTTTGGCTGTCTGGCATTTCTGTTGCTTTTTCCCCTAGAATAGCTTGGTTAAGTATTATATTATGTGATCATAATACTTTATTTTTTTCTTTCAAAACTTGGTGGCATTATTTCAATGTCTTCTGGAATTTATTGAGACAGAGAAAAACTTTGTTATCAATCTAATGTTTCTTTTCTTTTACATTGCCCAATCTAATATATATATATATATATATATATATATATAGCAATAGCCACACAAATCTTGTAGAAAATACAGTCTAGAGAATTTCTAAAGCTTTGCTTGTTTTGTTTTATTTCTTGTAGTAATGTTGTCCACAGAGGAGAGAGAGGCATTTATTCTGATTCTTTGGATTGTCTTCGTGTGTTTGAACTACAATTTCTCATACGCTTAATGACTTGTCTCTGCTGATGTTTGCAGCAGGGAGATGGGGGATTGGTCTGTTAGAGGCCATGCCATGTCACTTCAAATTATCTGGGTGTCTGACAAAGGGAGAAGAAAAATGCATTATTTCATGGAAGTTTTGTTTACTAGAAGAGAGGTCTTATTGCCAAGGGGGTGGTAGGGAGGGAGCTTCCCTAACATGCACCTGCCCTAAATGGCCAGAGGAGCATGGCAAAACAGTCCTTTTCTGTATTTTGTTGTAGATCCAGTCATAGGATCATTGCTTCTCTCACTGACTGCCATGAATACCTTGTTAGGAGTTGACTTTATTGGGCTGCATCCCCTTGCTTTACATTTCTGCAAATTTAATCCAAAATTAGTACAGTAACTAGATGCTCCCTGTCTAGGGCCCTGGTGTAGTTCCAGAGGTTGGGTGGAGATTCACCCCCATTGACGATCCTTCCACTTGCCTTGCCACTCCAAGCAGGCTGGGGAAGATGAGTTAGTGCTCTTCTGCTAGGGGAGGGTGTCTTTGACTCTCAGTCCTGAGATGAAGTTTTTGTTTGCATATGGAGATCCACAGATTGGCCTTAATCTACATTGTACATGTATCTCTCAGCATTTTAGGAATGTAACATTTCTAGTTCCCAGTGAATACAAATCTCTTTCTATTTTGCATTTGATTATGCCAGTAGGAAATTTGGGAAATTGAGAAGGTTTGGAAAGTAGGTGCATTGGTTGATGTGCACCACCCTGAAACTGAAGGTATTATTTCTAATTTGGATTTTAAAAATCTACTGCTGTAAACTAACTTGAATCTTCACTTGATCAAGATAGTTGTAAATAAGTACCCTACATATGTTTAGATACATAATGGGTGATATTTAAGTAACTTTAAAAAAATTAGTGCATTGTATTTATGCATCTCTAGTCCTTCAAAGAGCTCCTTTCTTAGCTGTGGCAGACCACTAGTTCTCTCCTGAAATCCTTTGTCCCCTCTTCCACAGTAATAGGATCTTAGCTGGGCACATAGCCTTGCAGAATAAAGACTGCTTATCCCAGACCCCTTTGCAGGTAAGTATGCCTTTGTGACATAAGTTACACAGAAGTTACAGGTGAAGAGCTTTGGGGAAACTTCCCCTAAAAGTGTTCACTTTATGGATGGCTCTTTAACAGAAACATAGTGGCATAAAACAACAGTAATCATTTTGTTACTCTTTCATGGCTGCTGAGGGCAGAAAGAACTCAGCTGAGGACTTTGGATTGGGTGTCTCTCATGCAATTGTTAAAGCTGAAGAATGTAGGACTGGCTGGGTAACTTTTTTTTTTTCATGTAGTCCTGGGTCTTCTCCATGTGGGCTCTTTGGCTTCCTCACAGCAGGATGACAGCCAGATTGCCTGGTGGCTGAAGGTGTCAAGAATGCGTATCCCAGTGAGGAAAGCAAAAGTTAAAATTTCTTTTATGAATTAGCTTGACAATCACATAGTTGTCAGTGTACCATATTCTAATCAGAACTATCACAAAATCTACCCAGTTTCAAAAGGAGAGAGGGCAAAGAGGTCATCTTTCAATAAGAGTATGTCAAAGGCACACCAAAAGAAGAGCATATGGAGTGGGAGCTGTTGTTAGAGCCATCTTTGAGAAATTCAGTCTTTTCGTCTCCCCATCTTTATCTTTTTTTTAAATCCTGCTGCCTCAACACAGGTGCTGTCGCCTTTGGTCATGAGGCCAAAATCACACATGGCAGAGGAACAGAGAGGTTACTAATATCACCAAGTACCTTAGCAGCCATGGATCATCAACCTGGAATATTATGCAAGAGAGAAATGAACATCTTAGCTCTTACAGTCCCCCACTGCTATTTTGAGTTTTGGCTCACTTGAAGTTGAACCTGGCCACCATGAACCCATCAGGGTTTCCTCTCTGTTCACCAGTCTGTGCATTGGAGCCTCAGTTACATCTCACTACGCTCTGTTCCCCAAATATGCTGAGCGTTTCTACTGTTCTCATTTCCAGAACACAGATCTCCAAGTCTATAATTCTCTCATCTTCATTCTTCACCAACATCTGCCTTAGTCCCTTCCCTTAAGTCCAATGAAAAAATCCCATGTTTTAGGAAGCTGTCTCAGATGCCTAGAGAGAGGAGTAAGGACCTCATCCAGCATATTCCCACAACCTGTTTGGTGAACCTGTGCTTCACAAATCCACACTGTCTTGGATGACCGTTTATTAGCATATCTTGAAATCTGCTGCCTTGTAAATTTCTTGAGCATGAGCTTTATTGTACTCTTGCTTGGAAGTTTTCTAAGGCACCTACCTCAGTATCCCTTGTGCTCAATAAGCTTCAATAATTTTGTTCTATGAATCCTTATTCATTCTCTCCAAGAAGATAGGAGAGAATGTTGCATTATTTTTTTTAAAAGAGATCTCTGCCCCTGGATTCATTATTTCCCAGAAAGCACAAAATTGGAAATGTTCTCTGAGGATTGAATAGAGTTTGATAGAAGTAAATGTGCATGCATAGAACAGGATGAACCATTTGAAAGTGACTAAAGTGTATGGCTGTTTGAGGGACTGGTGGACACAAGTATTTTCTGGAGGGTGAGGTATCAATGGGAACCAAACCTGAAGAAGTTGAAACCATATTCCTGAGAGCCTCAAAAACCTGAGTAAGGAGTATGGACTTTTTTTTTAAAAAGACAACAATTTGCGTTTGGAAGTTTGAAGGAACACAGTGATACCATCAGATTAGTATTTAGAAGTTGAATCAGGCCAAGTGTGTAGAATATATTTGAAGGAACTGGGTTAGGGATTGGGGAAGAGAGTCAACAATGGGAGTCCAGTTAGGAAGTTTTTAAAATAGCTCACAAGAGACAAAATGTGGTCCTGGATTAGGGTGGTGACCCTATATGACAACAATGGAAAGAAACAGAAAAGAAACACATTATATAAAGAATTCACAAGATGTGGTTACTTAAATGTGCCATCAAAGAGGAGAGGGAGAGAAATATGGTAAGAGAAGAGGTAAATTGAGGCATCATTGGGGTAAATATGATAGTTGCAGACATTAGGGTAAACATTCACTCAATATTTGACCTGCATTTTGTGGACATTTCATATGTTCCAGGCAATCTTCAGGTAGACCAAGATGGGAGGGGATAGTCTCTGCTGTTGAAGAAGAAAATCCTTTTGCAAGGAGCCAGATGTGCAAACAAACTATTATTAGACAATAAGGTAATTGCTATACCCAAATAAAACAAAACAGCACACAGATAGTCCTCTCATTTTATATTATTTAGATGTATGAGTTGTGAAAGGACAAAGGCATACGTGGTTTGCATCAGTCCTCTGGAGTTGCCAAGAGTAAATCTGTGCAGAAATGCCCAACCTCTTTTAAAGAAAGAAATGGGACTTTGGAAGTATCTGGAAGACATAGTTTTAGGGGGGCATGGAATCTGAGAACTGAAGGGGACTAAAAGGTTATTGCTGGTTGCAAGAATCTTTTCTCACTAAAGCTCATCTCAATTCTCTCTGGACCTAAGAACAGAGCTTTCCTGCTGCACCAGTCCTCTTGGTAGGAACCCAAAGTTGACTCTGTTCCCCTTTGACTTCTGCTGTCACATGTTGCTTAGCCAAAGTCTTTATTTTTTCCCAAGGCATGGCATTGGTTCAAAAGTTCACCAGGAAGCTTTTATGACTAGAAAGTGGAGAGCTGGGATAAGAGGGAGACAGCAAAAGAAGCATATGGTGGTACAAACAGGTTGAAAGCTGAGTGGATTTCCCATAATGCCATTGGAAGGAGGAAACCTTAAAACTCTCCATATTTGTGTTGTTAGCATTCAGATAAGTATCCACCTGCTACCAATTCACTGTGTGGTTTGGGCAAATCATTGCACTTCTCTGGGCTTTTATCAGCACACCACCCACCACTCCTACTGCCACACTAGCCCTGGTTTCCAGTTTCACCAACTGATATATATATATATATATATATATATATATATATATATATATATAGACATTGAGAGGCTTTTCACAACTCATACATTTTTTCCCTGGGGGAAAGAATTCACTATGTATGTGAGTAGGATTTAGTTGATCGAGATATATCTGTCTGCAGGGGATGGGGTGGGGTCTTGCAATAGCAGCCAAATTTCAAGGTGAGATTCTAGAGCCTCTTAGTAGAACCCATTCTTTGGAAGAAAACATCTGGAAGGATGACCTTGACTCTGTGACAGGGCCTGAGGTTTGGAGGGGGGGGGGAGCAAACTAGGTATAGAAGGTAACTGACTTGAATCCTGCTCTCTCTGGTCCCCTCAGAGCTGAGGAAAAGGAGGAGCTTGTTTAGTCCATTAGTGTCAGTGGCTGCTCATCAAATGACCACAAACTGGAGGCTTCAAATAACAGAAATGGGGCACCTGAGTGGCTCAGTGGTTGAGCATCTGCCTTTGGCTCAGGTTGTGATCCCGGGGTCCTGGGATCAAGTCCCACATCAGGCTCCCTGCAGCCTCTTTCTCCCTCTGCCTGTGTCTCTGCTTTTCTCTCTGTGCGTCTCTCATGAATAAATAAAATCTTTAAAACAACAACAATGACGATGACAAAAACATGTAACAGAAATGTATTCTCTTGCAGTTCTAGAGGGGCAGAGGTCAGGAAGCAAAGTGTCAGGCCACGATTCCTCCAAAGACTCTAGGGTCCTGTTCTTTCTCACCTTTTCCAGCTTGTGGTAGTTGCAGGGGCTTCTGGGCTTGGGGCTCCAACCCTCCAATCTCTGCTTCTGTTTCACATAGCCTTTCTCTCTGTGACTTCTCTTCAGGATCTCATTGTCTTTGGGCCTTCCAGATAATCCAGGATGATCTCATATCAACATTCTTAATTGCATCTGCAAAGATCCTTTCTTCAGATAAGATCACATTCATGGGCTCGAGGGGTTAGGATGTGGACATATCCCTGTAGGGGCCACCATTAAGTCCAATATAGTCAGTAAACACTGCTGTTTCTACATTGTTTAACGGCATCGATTGTTGGCTATTAAAAGAGCAGTGAGACCCTCCAAAAGGATAGAAGGCAGAAGGGAGAAGGGAGTCGAGAGGGGAGAGGGGAGCACCAGCTCCCCAGTGCAGCAGGGCCTGTTATCTGGTGCTACACGAGGTTATGCAGCAAGTGACAAGAGCAGGAACCAGGAATTTCCAAGGGTCCAGGCAGAGTGCAGTGCACATGGGCCATGGTCCAAGGTAGTGCATTAACCACAGTTTATGATGCAGAGTGAGCCATACAGTTAATTTAATGGGTCGTGACCAGAATGAAAGACAAAAAGAAATAGAGAAGAATAGAAAATACCAGAGTTTATTACAAGTATTAAAGGTAAGTATTGTTTTGAGAAACATGTGCAGAGGTGTATGTGTGCACTGGGCTATGGTGTAAAATGTTTTTCATATGTTGGTTGCAGTCAAAAGTTTGAGAGTCACTGGCGTAAGAGCGCTGGGCATGGCAGTTTGGGGCATCATAGAGAGAGCAGTGGTCCGGAGAAGTGTCCTTGGTTCTGGGCATAACATTGGGAATGATGAGTGGTGGCCTGAACCGCTACCAAAGGGAGCTCGTGACCTATATGAGACATCCTTGGGGGGCCTCCGTCCCCTGGAGGGACCTTGCAAAGGCACTGACAAGGGGTTGCAAAGAGAGTTTAGGTAGATCAGTGATTCGGATACCAGCGGGACATTGATGGTGAGTACAGTTCATGAGGTCAGAGGTCATTTGGGTCACATACAGGAGGATGGTTTATATTAGATCTGCAGTTTGCAAACTTTGTTTTCCCTTCTGTTGCTAAGAAATTTTGCTGCAGAATCTGTGCGGTGGCACAGAGTCCCCGCAACACGCCCTTCCTGCGTTCTGGCAGCCCCTGAGGTCGGCGTCCCGCGAGCGAGCCCTAGGCCTGGTTTGGGAAGCCTGTAACGACTAGCCCTGGCTTAGAAGGTGTCTGTGGTCCCTGCTAGTGCAAATTCTTTGATTCCATGGCTCAGACAAAATTCTGTATCATTTATCAGATTGTGACTTCTCTTCGAAGCCAAGTTTGAATTTTGGTCATCTCTGAATCCCCAGCACAGCACTTGGCACAAAGTGCTCAATAATCGAGTGTTTGAAGAAAGTGGGTCTTTTTCGCTACTTCTTTGCATCTCTGGGACCAAGTGGGTGCTTTTAAAAAGTTGGCGGAGTAAACGAATAAAATCCTGCCCTAAAATCGAAGCCGAAGCGGTCATGTACCAATGTAACCAGCAGAGGACAGAAGAGTTCAGTTTAACAACATCTTCCTTCCAGCCAGGCTCAGCCAAGGCAGGGAGAGCAGGTCTGTTTTACGGGATTAAGAAATGCACAGCCAGAAAAGGATGGAGACACCAAAAGATGGAAACACATTAATCCCCAAAGCTTTATCTATAGGACAAAGCTCTTATCAGGAAATGGGGTTTTGCTTCAGGCCGACCGCAAGGTACAGGGACAGAACAGGGCCGGAGCTGCCAATCTTTCTAACATGACTTCAGCTACTTAGGTGGAAGAGATTCAGGAACTTCACAGCACCCTTGTATCACAGAAAGAACGTGAAGCTAAGAGACCAGAGGCTGTGACTCTGATACCACTGGAGAGAGGCCTCTCTCTTCTCTGGACTTCAGTTTTTCCGCATGAAAATGGACCAGATGATTTTGAAGGCCCTGGTCTGCAGATGAGTCCAACTGTAGCACCCAGTCTGCCTCTGCTCTCAGCTCTTGGGGTGATGTCAGGAAAGTCAATGAAGCCAATGCAGTGTGCTTTGCCCCCCTGCCCCACCCAAGGCAAGCGATGCCCACTGTGCTCAGGTGCTGCCCAGTCAAAAGGGGGACAGGAGTTGAAAATAACGGTTCTGGTTGACGGCATAAAGAAGTTGGGAGCCAGAGAATAAGTGAGAGGATGAGAGAGAAGGTGGACAGGGGCAAGAGCAAAGAGGGGGGAAGAGGAAGAAAACGGAGGAAGAAGAGAAAGGGGCAAGAGACAGAGCAGAGTGAAAGGAGAGAGGGACAGTGTGGGCAACGGTTTGTGACTCCAGTGTTTTCTAGAATTAAGCTCTTCAAAGACACAGCTTGTGCATCAGAGTCTTCGCAGATGGGACCCCCGCATCGATGTTTTTAAGATGTGTCCTAGGCAATGGTGGTGTGAAGCCAGGCTTAAGAATCCCCAGTCTAGACTAACACTCGTAATTTTGAGTGTAAGGAAATTGGAGCAGTTGTGGGGCTACTTTGCCTGCCCAGGACACCTCTGTGTCTACGTAGCCCCTGCTGCGCCAGTCCAAAGTGCAGGTTTAGGATCAGCCTGAAGAGGAGCTTCACCATCTGTTCTGTGCTACCCCAGGGGACAGGGCTCTCAGCTTCTCACCTCCCTTCTCAAACCAGCTCCTCCGCTGCTGGTTGCACTGGGAAGGCTCACGGAAGACCCCAGATTTAGGGGGTGAATAGGTAAAGAGAACTTAGAGATGTTTTCTGGGTGGCACAGTGGGGCACAACTGAGTTCAGTTTCACTTCACTGGGGAGCCCTGAGCCGAAGTCATAGATCAACAGGTGAGATGCATCTGGAAAGACTGATAAACCCATGAAGAGAAAGGGAAATTGAGAGGAGAATTAGGGGCAAAGTGTCCTTACCTACCTCTAGTGGGAGAGGAAATGTTGGAGTGGCAGAAAGAGCCCCGCTACACACTGCATAACCCGGGCCCTCTCCATTCCCTTGTCTGGTTAACACTAACACACTCAATCAAATGTGAAACACGGCACAGACATGAGCTGGCATTGGTATTCACTTCTCTGGTGTACCATGGACATACGCCTACTTCAGTGGTTATGGATGTGTCCTCCTTAGGCCTTTCATGAGATGGAGAAACTCTTACATTTCCAGTGACTATATGAGCATTTTCAAATTATGGCTTCACTTTACTCTTAGCATCTATGAACAATTATACTGAGCAGTATTTAAAGGTTTTTCTTTCTGAATCTTGGAAATAACTAAGGGATCGATGGATCTGTGTTCTTGAGAGTATCAGCAGCCTAGGGTTGGGGTATACAAAAGAAAAGAGACTACTTTCTAATGGTCCTCAGTTATGTCAGGTTTATGATGTTTATCCTACCTACAGAATCCATAGAGACCTCACAAATAAGGAGAGAGAGAAGTCTATCTTTAACTCAACCATTATTTTTTATGGACTGCTCTGTACTTCACATTTTTGTGGCCTCTGAGGAGGATACAAACACAGCTGAGGCAAGATTTCTGCTCTTCTTATGGACTCCCAAGGAATGGAAATATAAAGTAATCTGTGAGAGTCTCTACTAGGGGCACAAAAGACATAGTTTGGGGCACAGGAAAAGGCCATATTGATTCTAAAAGACTCTCTTTTAAAAAAAGATATTTATTTATTTATTTATTTATTTATTTATTTATTTGAGAGATGGTGACAGAGATAGGGAGAAAAAACAGGAACAGGGAGGAGAGGGAGAAGCAGGCTTCCTGCTGAGCAGATAGCCCAATGCAGGGCTCGATCCCAGGACCCAGGGATCATGACTTGAGCCAAAGGCAAATGCTTAACCAACTAAGCCACCCAGGTGCCCCTAAAAGATCCTTATAAACATCTTAGAATAAAGGTATGATGTTAGCATAGATGGGTTTCAGGTGGAGGGAAGTTCACGCACATAAAAATGGGTGCCAGAGACTTCAGGGTGTGTACAGGGATGAGCAGGTGGCTAGGGGTAGGAGGAGGGCTGGGATACAGAGAGTGACACAGAGTGAGACTGACCAGGAAAGTCAGGAGCTGAGAAAACATGACTGTCAGGCTGATCTGCTTGCATTTAAACTGCTTGGCACTGGGGAGTCATTGAAAACTTTTGAGCTGGAAAGTGACAGGATAGAGACTAGATAAAAGAATTCTGCAACAGACCAGTCTAAGATGTCGCCACCTGCTCCTTCTCATGGAAAAGTTAACCTTACAGGCTTCATTCATTAACCTCCTCACCCTTCATTATCTAATGCAGTCACATTAGGTAGGTCAGGCCTTGTAGATGTTGGCGAAAGCCCATGTGGTAGGAAAGTCTGACTCCTCTACCATCAGCAACTGCAGAGGTGCAAGCTGGGACTCTTCCAGCTGAAATCCAGCCCAACAGAAGCCCTTAGAGATTACAAGTTTTCATTCTCATGCTCCATAGTGGTAGGGTTGCTATAGAAGGAAAGGTCCCTCTGGAATTCTCTTGTACTCCACCATTTGGCAAGAAGTCTATATGTTCACCATAGCCTACTGCCATCTCCAACACCACAAGCCACCAAATCTTCCCTCTGTTGGGTGGGTCACTTACTCCAAATCGATCTCTTCTCAAGTCAAATCTTTAGCCAGCTATAAATCTAAAAGACATTCGATAAGTGAATTCACACGAAAGTGTTAATAGCTACACTATTACCACTTAGTAGTAAATGTCTGTGTCTCCAAGGAAAAGTATACGAAAGAAAAGACACTATTTTATAATGAATGAATCCCAGCATCCATGTGCTGCATTTCTGTGGAAGAGATCTTCCTGGGCCTTCAAATCCCACATTCCCAGTGTGAGACAGGCCTGCCTCCCTTGTCAGGCCAGAGCATCAGCAGGGACACTCAGCTCCTAAAGCCTGGCTCCTTATCACTCCTTGACTTATGACTGGCTGTGTCCATCTGAGTAAGAACAACAAAAACAGGCCTTTATTTTTTATCATGTTTTATGGGTTACCAAATGCTTTCCCTTACCTTGTCTGATCTGGTTCTTGAATCCTATTTTAGCGAAGGTGAGGATTATCAGGTCCATTTGAAGCAGGAGAAAACTGAGAACTTTGGTCTAGTGCCTCAGACATCCAAGCCAGGGCTCTTTTCACTGTTCTGTGTACCTTCTCCCACTGCCTAAAATTCTCACCCTCTTCTTCCCTTTTATTTTTTAATTTTAAGATTTATTTATTTATTTGAGAGAGAGAAAAGGAACATGCATGCACATGTGTGTGCACACACACGAGTGGGAGGGGCAGAGACAGAGTCTCAAGCTGACTCTGCACTGAGCACAGGGCTGATGCAGGGTTCGATCTCACTACTCTGAGACCATGACCTAAGCTGAAACCAAGAATCGGGCACTTAACCAATTGAGCCATCCAGGTGCCCCTCTCACCCTCTTCTGACTGGGAAATAAAACGGCTTTCCATTTGCAAAATGTCCAGAAATCTTGGTCAGAAATCCACTTCCTGTACTCTCAGGAATTTGTGGAATTTGAAGGCATTTTAGAGAATGTCTGGATCAGATTTTTGGGGTTACTGATGATTCTTCTCATTCCCTTAACTTAATATCCAAAACCATCAGCATGTCCTTCAAAGCTAACCAGTCCCCATTTCCTTCATGGCCACCCCTCTAGCCCCAAACACCATCTTCTCTTGCCTGGGGAATAAGGTCCCCAGTAACAAGCACAAAGCACCTTCTCTTCCATGGAGACAGGCCCTGGGTGTTGACTGTAGGAGGTCTGGGTTGGGGAGGTATGAAATGCCTTTATGCTAAGCCCACCAGTTGGGCTATTGCTGTTTAAGGGAGGATGTGTTCTTTCATTCTGGCTCCTCTTTTCTCTTAAATGTTCTTAGACTCTTAAGTTATCTCTCTGCTTCTATGCCTGCCCTCCTACAATTAGTTCTCCACTTAGCAGAAGGCATTACTTTTAAAATATCAAATCAGGTCAATCCCTTACTCGAATCCAGGCTTAACACAGCCTTCAAGGCTCTATGTGATCTGGCTCCTGCCTGACTTGCTGGCCTTATCTCTTAGCCCTCTCTGATTCACCTACTCTATTCTAGCCCCCTTGCCTTATTGCTGATATTTGAATGTACCAAGCATGCTTCCACCCAGGGACTTGGCACTGACTGTCCTTCCACCTGACCAGAAATTGTCTTTTTGCTGATATCTGCATGGCTAGCTCCTTCGCTTTGCTCAGGTATCTGCTTAAATAGTTCCTCCTCAGAAGGACATTCCCTAGCCACCACACTCTGTATCTTGCTTTAATCCTTATCAATTTGAACACATACTAATTAATTATTTAATGTGGTTATGTTTTGTCTCCTTTAGTAGGACTTTGTCTATTTAGTTTGCTGCTAAATTTGACCTGTCAAGTAGTGCAGATTCTTAGTATTTACTTGTAGAAAAAATTTGAGTGAATCAATTTTACAGATTGAGAAACTGAGGTCTAGAGTGGGGAGGGCAGGTTAGTAGCAGCATCAAGACTCAAGAGAATGTTTTCTTTCTGACAGGCCCATGAAATGTTCACTGCACCACCTCTTCCTTTGTATTACAAAAAAGCCAGATTCTTTTTCCATATTAAGTCTTCATTTTGAGAAAAAAAAAAAAGAGCATTTTTATCTTATAATACAGTCTAGTTTGCCCCCCCCCCCTTTTTCAGACTTAAAATCAGGGCTGGAAGGAACCACAAAAATTATGGATCAAGTCTTTTATCTTGCAGATGAAGAAAGTAATGACCAGACAGGAAGCTGAATCATGGCCAAACCAGAACTAGAACCCAGGCCTCTCAACTCCCAGTACAGACACTTTCTACTTTCCTGCATTGCTTTATGTTGAACATCTATTTCTGCTCAAAATTTTGC
The DNA here is from genome assembly GCF_018345385.1 of Vulpes lagopus. Taxonomy (NCBI): domain Eukaryota; kingdom Metazoa; phylum Chordata; class Mammalia; order Carnivora; family Canidae; genus Vulpes; species Vulpes lagopus. The sequence goes on from NC_054840.1 coordinate 22,064,989, forward strand.
TGTTTCTCATTAAAATGGGTTTCAATGCCTCATATTGGCAGGTAGTCACCCCCAAATGTACAATTTGCAGAGTGGTGGGTGATTGAATCCATGTGTCTGATCACATGAATGAGGCCTGAATGCCTTCCACAGACACATGTATCTTGGCTGCAGGCTGCTCACCCAGGTATCTCTGGCATCACAAGAATAATGGGGAGGGGGAAAGGTTCTAACATGGAGTAACCCATGACCTTACCCCTGCCTGGCTTGTGCCTTTGTGCAAGGCACTTACGCTCTCAAGACCTCAATTTTCCTCTTTGGGAGACTGGGCTAACCAGTGCAGATTAGGAAGTACTTTGTGAGCCACGAAGGTCTGCATAAGGATGGAGGGAGGTGATTCTTGGTGATGGAGGTCTGAAATAGCTCCCCAGTCTTCCCCTCCCAGCCTCTGTAACTTGGAAGAGAAGCCATAGGGGTTGGCTGCAGAGGGCTTAGGTTGGGGAAATTTGAAGTACGTTTGGGCTTAATCAACCTTTATGCAAAGTTTCGCCATGGGGGTGGGGGGAGTGTTTTAAGGAAGGTTTCCGGTCCCCTTTTGTCCTGGCTTGTCACTTCCAGAGGTCTTTAGATGCCTAACAATGAAAGGATTATAAAACAAAAACAAATAAAAACAACTCCCAGAAGTCAACTCCTCCACAGCCCCAGCACTTCAACTGGAGTGTGAAGGAAACAACCCAGGCCTCAAGATTCCCAAGTAAGTATTTAAATAGCTAGAGATCTTGAGTATTCCACCCCCCCTCCCCAGAAGCAACTTAAGGAGGAAGCTGAGGGAGGGAGAGGCTAGAGTCCGAGGCTAGGATAGCCTAGCTGATGCTAGGCTGGGTGGGAGGGGAAGTGCAGAGGAGAGAAAGAGCTAGACCAAAACAGATTGAAGTCAGAAAATGATGGGAGAGAGGGTGTGTAGAGAGAAGACAAAACGATAGAATAAGAAAGATCCTGAGAGAGAAATTCAGAGAAAAGTTAGGAAAAAAGAGAGAGATGAATGAAGAGGAAGGATAGAGGAAGAGGATAAGGACAGAGGAGGAGAGGAGCAGGAGTCTGGGGAGGGAAGGTTGAAGAGATCCCAGAGCACAGAGCAAGGGAGTGGGGGCTGCTATTTGTTTCTGGGATGGCTGCTGTTATAGGAAAACTCTCCTCTACTAAGTGGGGCTGTTAAGGACCAAGTCTTGGCTGGAGGAGATGTGAGATTATTTAGGGGTGCCTGTGGACAGCTGGGCTGATATAACTAGATTCTGAGATCCCTGTCAGGGGCTGAGGAGATTCCAGGACACATAGAGAAAAAAACATACAGTGCCTGGATTGAGGTCCTCTGCTCCAGATCCATTGCTCTCTTGGACTATTCCAACATGTGAGTGACTTTTTAATGCCCCAGTAGTGGTTAGCCTTGCCTGACCCTGCCAAGCCCTGGAAACTTTAGCACTTCTTGCTGTGCATTCTCTCATAACTTCGATGTACAGTCACAAAAGGGAATGGTGACAATTCCCCGAATCATTCAGGACACCTCCCGTCCCCTCCTGTCTGTCAACATTGTGGTTTTGGTCTAAGTATTGAGAATATATTCAAGATGCATGGCTGGGGACAGGATTGGCCAAGTTCTCTGCTTCACTTGGTTTCTGGAGACACAGAATATATTTTTAGCTTTTTATGAGCTTGAAGAACATGAAATATCAGCCCTGGAAGAGTCTGCAGAGATCATCTAGTCCATGCCAGGGCATTAGCTGGTCCTTCCTTGGTAGCAAATTATTTTAGGAAGATAAAAAAAAAAAAGCCAAAAAAGCTCTTGAAACTGATCTGGACACCAAACATCTAACCAGACTACAATCAGAATTGTAGGACAGCATTTCTTAACCTTCCTTTTTTATGTGTGTGGGGAGCAGGGAAGTGCTGGATCTAGTCAAGAATCTGTTGATTCTTTTCCCACATAGACACAGAATAGTGGTCACATATGTTCAGGGAATTCTTGGACTTTTGCATGTCCAGACTGGGGCTCCCTGACCTAAAACTGCTCCTACTGAACCCCTGGATCTGATAGATAACTTAAAGCTGAGTGAAAAGAACCCTGGTGTGTTGAAATGTGGAGGTCTTGCCCTTGCTTCAGCTGTGCAATACATGGGCCAGAGCACTTTACTACCCAATATTAGACTCAGCAACTCAAACTCTGACGTTTCCTAGATGGTTTCTGAGATCACTTTCCAGCTCCAAGTTTCTAGGCACCAAGATGAGGTCAGTCTCGCTTTTTAAATACTTGGTATATTTTGTCACAGTAGGAAGGCAAGTAGATCAGAAATCTTGCAGCTGCTAAGTACTTTCTCCTCTAGTATAGGGATAAGTGAAGTTCTTTTAGAATCCATCACATCTTAATCTATGAGACTTTTTTTTTACAGAGATAATGGAGAAAGAAATGATTCACTCCTAACATCCACATTCCATTCTCAAATCTGCTTTTAGAAGAATGATTCTGAATCCCCCCTTCTCACATACTAATACTTTTGCATTTGTCTGGCCCTCTTAAAATCCTTGAGTATGATGAGAGACGGAGTGGTCTGGGTACATTTACCAGTCTGCAGCGGTGCGTGATGGAGCCTTTGCCTCCTCCAAGGCTGAGTGTTTGTGTATGTGTGTAATTTAGTGTGTGCGTGTGCATGTGCATGAGTGAAATCATGGAATGTGTGTGCGCGCAGCAGTGACTAGAATATAAAAGATTGTATAGATAATGTGGCATGCGTAAAATCGTGTGGGCCTCTGCGGGTGCAGGATTATGATTTTTATTTTTTTTATTTTTTAAGTAAGCCACTTTGGATTGTGTAGCCTCCTCTTACTTCTGTGATTGATTTCACGAGGGTAATGGTGCGTAAAAGCGCTGCTGAGATCTGGGGGCGCCTCCTAGTCTGACGTCAGAGAGAGAGTTTAAAAAGCGGGGAGCCGGTGGAGAGCACACAAGCCGCTTTAGGAGGCGCGAGGTTCAGAGCTGTCGCTGCTGCCTGCGGAGCCTCCCCTAGAGGTCGACCAGCCGTCCTCCCGCTCGGCTTCCCCGCGCCGCCGAGATGCTGTCCTGCCGCCTCCAGTGCGCGCTGGCCGCGCTGTCCATCGTCCTGGCCCTGGGCGGTGTCACCTGCGCGCCCTCGGACCCCCGACTCCGCCAGTTTCTGCAGAAGTCCCTGGCTGCCGCCGCGGGGAAGCAGGTAAGGAGATTCCCTCGACGTCTTCTTTTCCCTCCCCCGAACCCCTCAATCTTCCCTTAGCCTTCACCCTACCCCCTTGGGTGGATCTAGGAGGTGCTCCTGAAGAGTTTCGGTGCTTCTCTGGGTCCCTCATCTCCCAAAGCTCTCAGGAAAACTTTCAAAGTCCAGAATCTCGTCTTACCTCCTTTTTTTTCTTTTCTGATCAGCGCAGTCGGTCACAGTGCAGGTAAGTTCTTTGGCATTCAGGAAAACTCCGAGCCCCGGTAGCTTGAGCACGTAGGGGTGAGGCATCCATCCCCCTAGTGCTGAACGCGGTGGTGCTGGCCCAGGTGCTGAAAGCGCGGACCTCTCAAGGCGACCCTTCCTGAGCAGTACCTCCCTCCCACGCTGCTAAAGGGCACTCTACAGACAGAACACAGTATATTTAAGATTGCGAAAGGTCTTGTTCCCCACAGTTAACTTAGCAAAAACGGTAAGACCAATTCCAGTCTGTGGCTCATGAGCTGGAGATTGAAATCGAATCAAACTGTTGACACTTTCGTCTTTGCAAAACTGTATTAATAGTCCACTATTTCTGCGTGTATGTGTGTGTGTGTAAGTCTATAGAGGCGGAAAACTTGCAGGAACATTTGAGTTTTTCAAGCCTCTCGGTGTAACTTGGTGATTATAGCAACTACCCTTATTTTTATATCTGTAGTTGATTTTAGGCGTGACAAGAGTGCACAGCTATGAAAATTAGGCTTTGAATGTAGCTGAATCTGCTTTCCAAATTAGGCTTTTCCATTTCTTTTTCTCCATCATCATCAGCAACCTTATCCCTTCTCTCTCTTTCTTTTCTACCCTCTTCAGGAACTGGCCAAGTACTTCTTGGCAGAGCTGCTGTCTGAACCCAACCAGACAGAGAATGATGCCCTGGAACCTGAAGATTTGTCCCAGGCTGCTGAGCAGGATGAAATGAGGCTGGAACTGCAGAGATCTGCTAACTCAAACCCCGCCATGGCACCCCGAGAACGTAAAGCTGGCTGCAAGAATTTCTTCTGGAAGACTTTCACATCCTGTTAGCTTTATTAATTATTGTTGTCCATATAAGACCTCTGATTCCTTTCCTCCAAACCTCATCCCACTTCCCTAATCCCCCAATCCTCAGCAAGACCCTTGCATTAGAAATTGAAGACTGTAAATACAAAATAAAATTATGGTGAAATTATGAAAAACAAGGCTTTGATTTTTCATTGTGTATCTTTCTGTTTAATAATATGGAATTAGGGGGATCCCTGAGTGGCTCAGTGGTTTGGTGTCTGCCTTGGCCCAGGGCATGATCCTGGAGTCCCAGGATCAAGTCCCACATCGGGCTCCCTATGTGGGGCCTGCTTCTCCCTCTGCCTGTGTCTCTGGCTCTCTCTCTCTCTGTGTGTCTCTCTCTCTGCCTCTCATGAATAAATAAGTAAAATCTTTAATAATAATAATAATAATAATATGGGATTAACTTTAGTTGTGATTTCAGTCAAGTTATTTGAGATATGCACTCCAAATCTCACAGATATACTATATAAAATTCCCTGTGGTAAAAAAGGTTCTGTCCTAAATGCAAACTCTGATAGTTTGAGTCATTTCAAATTGAAATAATTTCAAATAACTCTATGACTTCTAACTTTAACTCAGTGGTAATTATTAGGAAAGGCTGCCACAAATGTCAATTACATATTAAATACACTTAAAATTGGATATTGAAATGAGTATTTATGGGTAAGCAGTCTGAAATGTCCAACTATCCACCAGGCTCTTATGTAAAATATATGAAAAATGAAAGGGAAAAATCACTTAGAAGCTGAAGCAAAGAAGCTGGCTTAAAAAGCTAAAATAGAGTTCTGAGACTTTAAAATCGATTACTTGTTTGTGGACATCTATTTGCATAAACACCATTGGCTTTATATCTTCTTTGACAATCCTCTCTGTAACTGAACAAAGCTAAAAGGCTGCCCACGTTTTAAAAGGGAGCTCTTAAATTTTTTTCCTCAGGGGAAAATAATACTTTTGTTGTAAGTTTCCAGGTAAGAGAAGTATGGGTTGCAAAAAATAGTGTATTGATTCATTCAGTGAATGCTATACTGTTGAAAATATTGGAGCACAATGTCATAATTGCAGGATGACTTAAGAAGAGATTCAAGCCTTCTTTTGATTTGATCAGAGAAAGCATCAAATAAAAATGCAGACTATAATAAAACACTCAATACATGCTAGCTATTATTATAAGCATTATAATAACATACTGAATGGTACCACTCAAGGCAGAGATTAAAACATTGCTAATTTAACTCACAGAGACCCTAAATAGGTTTCCCATCAGGGATGTCTGTTTTAACTATGAACTGTATTTCTGAATAGCTGCTAGAACAATAAACCCAATATAAATACATAAACTCAGTATATAGATCCCCATAGTGTGAGCTTACTGATGGCAGCACACAAACATCTAAGAAGGACTTCATATTTTATAGAAAATATTTGTGTTAGATAACATACATTTTAATATGAATGTGGCTTAGTAGAGTTAATTCCTGAACAGCTGATCAAAAGAGAAAATCCCAGCCGCTTTGCTAATCTCTGTGAAAACAGAAGACCCTTTGAGGTTTTGGTGCATCTTTTATTTACAAGACATTTAGGAGGGAATTAATGCGTGTCCACTTAGGGGATCTCTCTGTGTTAAATGCCTTATGTACATCTGGTTACCAATCAACTCGGTGAAGTAATAGAATCACATTATTATGATTAAAGCACAGAAGAGAACACAACTTAATTGTTTTCTGTGCAGTGTATAGATTGTATGAGTGCCTGGGGATCTTAACTTTTTAGTATCATCTTTAGTTGTCAATTCCCAATAGCAGTATGAAAATAATTGGCAAGAATTATGTAGTGATGAACCCACCTATACATTTATTCTTTATTTAAAGCCTAAATTGAATGAAGCATTTCAAGGTTAATTATCTTTCAGCCTCACTTTTCCCACCTTCATAAGTAGAGGGTTGTACTGAGAAGGAGAGTCATATCCCTTCCGGATGTGACTGACATTCTGTGCTAATGCTGACAAAGGTGCCAGAGGGGTATTGAGTTTTCACATTTTAATTAATATATGGAACATAGCTCTTTTTTAATATATGGAAGTTTTTATTTTTTTACTTCCTATTTAGTTCATTTGCAGTCTCCCTAAGTTTGATTCACTGAAAGAGCCTAGCATTCCAGCCTGTTTATCATTTTGCCACAATGAGCCATTTAGATTATATTTTCCTTCTTCCTTGCCACAACCACAGAATTCGGCAATCCTCAACAAACTGCTACTTCTTTTTATGGGAGGGCTTGAACGAGGTATTCCTCTTTTCTGGACCTTAGTTTCCCCATCTAAAAATAGGCGTACTAAGGAATCAATCTCAGAGTTCAATAGACCACGTGTTGTAAGCTCGTAGTACCCGGTAAGTAGCTGGTAAGCATTGAACGTTAATGGTACTAATTTTCTTTTCACATGTGCTGTGCTTCCTAGTGCCTCTTTCTTTGCTTTTTCTGTATCTTTTCATTTCCACAGGTTCAAATAAAACCCAACCTTCGAGACTTATTTTATGTTCTTGCTTCATAAAATTCTTTCTTTATGCCTTCAATTGGGATTGCTCCTTTCTCTGAGTACTTAACCTGCCTCTCCTCCATGGTGCTTATTTATCTCTTCTTACCACTTATTATAACTGTATGAATGTATGTAAGACAATAAGTATTTGTGTGTAAATTTCCAGTGAGTAGGTGTATGTCTGATTCCTAGGTATAGTTCACTTAGTATCTCATGTAGTGTTTTGTGCATAGTAGGTTCTCAGTGTTCATTAAACAATAAATGGTCCATAAGTAGTCTTAAGTGACACAAATCTCTATTTACTAGGTGACAACATTCTTTCTTAATGCTTTAGTTGGCAGGGGAAAATGACATTAGTGGTTATTCTATATGATGCTGGTGTGACACCAGAAAGATACAGCATATGGTTTTGATTTTAAGAACCATGACAGCATGTGATTATCAGACTCAGTCATTTTAGAAGCTTCAATCAGTTTAGTCTTCTTTAACCATCTTACAAATTTCCCCAGTAGGGCTGCTTTACCATCGACCAACCATGGGGCTTATATTTACCTAGAAAAAGATTCACTAACACTTTTTTCACATTTGTTTATTTCAAGATCATGTGCCTTCATTTTTGAGCCCAATGTAGGACCAATTTTCTTGGCTTTGGCTCAAACTATTCATAATATACAAACAATTCTGTTTTATGATGACATAAAATATACCTTTAATTCCAAATATCAGACATGAAAGAGGGCTCAAAGATCATCCAGTCCTCACTATTCGTTTTACTGAAGGCTGACTTATGGAGAGGTGAAGCTTTGTGTCCAAGATACCTTGTGAGTACCAAAGCTGCAGAGATGGGGCAGAGATGGGGCAAAGCCTAAATTCCCCCTCTCTTACCTCTTCTTCTACTATGCTGCCCCTAAGTAATCTGCACTTCTATATAATTGATGTGTTTCTGATATGAATCCTAGTTTTGTCCCTGAAATTTCTTCACCTTCCACTACACAACAGGTCTGAATCTGAGAGATAGATTTATATAAATTGGCTTCCTATAATTATAGAAAGACAATTATAGGAAGAAACAGTTAAAGGCATTGATTAAGAGGAAAGGAAACTCAAAGAAGATAGTCTTTCACTTAATTGGATCCAAGAAGCAAACATAGATTCTGTTTTGGAATGGAGATGCCAAAGTTGTCCCAGCTAATGGAGGGACTCTTCCACCAAGGGGATGGAATTCTTCCTTGAGAGACAGTCTTCAGAGAAGTCAGGAGCCACACCTGCAAGACTAGGCAGGAAATACCTCACGGACCACCCCCAAATTCTTTAGGAGTGAAAATGAGTGCTTTCATCCCAGAAGTGCAGCTTTTCCGTGACCTAGAATAAGCCTCAGTGTCAAGGACTTTCTGGAGACTAGGAGAGAATTTGTATAAGGCCCCTGGTTTCAGGGAACTGAGTCTAGTAGATAAGACATATTTATTAAAAATGACCAAATGCTATAATGGAGGTTTGCATAGAGTACTAGGGAAAAGGGAGGTGTCAGCAACTACCTCTCTTTTCTATCTCTAAGTTATTCTTCTTATTCATTTTTAAATTATGGTTGGAAAGTCGAAATGCTTTTATTCTGGATGGAATAGATAAACGATAGGTTTAATGATATAAGGCACACTTTTCTAACATGATCTCAGTTAGCTTTGAAAGTGTTAATACTTTTTTATGTATAAAAAGGCAGAGAATCAGAGTTTAAGCAAATTGCCCAAAGATGTCACCAGCAGGTGTGTGGTGGAGTTGGAACCAGGTTGGCTGATTTCCAATCCAGAGCTCTCTCCACTGTATCTTAGGGGAAAGAAACGAATTACAGGGAAATTGTGACTTGCTGGGCAAATTAAGAACAGATCAGCTCCAGACCATCTTAATTTAGCTCTTCTGTATATAACACACATGGGTATTACTTCTCAGTTATTGTCAGAGGAGAAATGGATTTAGGCTCTGGGGTTGAGGTTTGGTTTTGTGACCTGATTAGGGGTACTATTTCCAAGGAACTGTTTGTAATCTTTATTTTCACACATTTGATATCATCATTATAGTTTTGCTAAGTGAATAAATGAACAAACAAGAAATTCATAACCTCAGCTCTGAGCACTTCTTTCCTACTCATTTCCACATATACAGAGTTCAGTACAACCCAGGCTTGGGCATTTTTCACCTGAAGCAATTAAAAATTGATGAGTCTCAGTTTTTATTCTACAGGCCATGGAATCTGCCTCACTTATGACAGGGAAGTGGCCATATCTAACCCCCCCGTCCCCGTTCATCTATGTATATCCTGTGAAAAGTGGTCTTAAGGGTGGGATTTGCAGACCTGAGAAATTTCATTGAAATATACAAATGAGGTCAACTTTTGCTAAGTAGGCTTTTATGCCATTGAAGCTGATACAGCTCTCAAGGTCTCAGATAAATATTCTAGGTCATGTAAGTATTCTCCTTCTTATGTTTCACATGTCTCTGGAATAGAGTCCATTAAGATGGTGAAATTGTTATCCAGATATGAAATAGTTTTATTAAAACAAGCAACATTTCCAGGAAATTCAGGCTTTTAAAGTAGAGTTCAAATAGTTAAGAAAGTTAATGCATTCTCAGTTAATTGCTGGTTAATTATATATTTCTTGTATAAAAAATATTAAAAGTACACTTTCAGTTCCAATGCTACATTAAGGTCAGATGGCACAATTTAGGAAGGAATGCATTAAACTACCCCGGAATTGCTATCTCTGGCAAAAATTCATTGACTACAAAATACACATAAAGAAAAGTCGAGATTTACAAGTTTAACTAGAATATAGGTTTCTTCCTTGTTTTCCATCAACATTTTCCCACTCACTCCCCAAAACAAGGACAGAAGGCAATGATTTTACCAGACTTCTCCCCAACATCTTCTTCATCATCATTTTTGTTTGTTATTACACATGGAATAGCATGATGTATTCATTATACCATTCAAGGTCTGTAACCTTCACAGTGTCTTCTGTAGCTTCCTGGCTCTCATGCATTTCCTCTCACATGATTTTTCAAAATACATATTTATGGATCACCTGTTTGTCTTTGCAGGAGGCAGATCTCTGATCTTGTTGCTGCTACCCTTCTTCTCCTTCTCATCCCAGTCCTTCCCTGATACCTGTTCCCTCCCTGACAGTAGCATCCTGAATTGTTCTGGTGAACTCTCCCCTGTGCATTCTCAGCCATATTGTTGGACAAGATCAATTCCACTTCCAGTCCAGATTGATACCAGAGTGGATTAAGTCATTTGGTATATACCATCCCTTGGTCTAGGCACTGGTTCATGGCTGGGCACATGGCCAATCACAGTAAAGCTTAAGACACTTTTGGGCACTACCAGGACATCTCTTTCCTGCTGATTGTGGGTAAAGAAGGGTAAGAGCTTCCGTCAATCATATTGAGGCTGGCAGTGCAGTCTGAAGGTCTGAGCTGCAGAAGGCACAGTGGAGTGATGTAAGGACACTGGGTCATTGGTGGCTTTGTCAAAGTACAGCAGTAAGCTTATCCCAAACAATAACAAAAACAACATCTTTACTTTTCATACATATGATCTAATAAATTCTCTTAATTTTTAAAAAAGAGTTTGGTATTCCTTTAACCAAAAGCTTTCTTATACATACATTAGTGCTATCTTATATTGTTAGCAGTATATGTGTGTGTGCACACATGCTCAATTGTATGATTCCGTGGTTATGTCTTTGTTTATAAACCTGTAGATATTTAGGCATTCATGTCCTGAGAGGAAAAAGGTTAAACTCTACTAGACTGTGTCTTCTTGAAACCCCCATAAGTCATAGGCCTATACAAGCTTCTTTATAAATACTATTGATAATAAAGATGAGAGTTGCCTACATTTGTTTAATACTTTCCAATTTATTCAAGTGTTCCACAAATGTTATCTCACTAAATATTCACACATTTTACAATTCATAAACTAGGCATTAGGGCAAAATTTATACCTCTGCTTTTTTACAAATATAAAACCTAATCAAGGTATTTGAGCAACTTGCCCAGAGCCACAGATGACTTACATGAAAGAGCTTAAAATTAAGCCTAGCTTCTCTGAAGAATCAAGTAAAGCTGACCATCCATTTCAGTTTTAGGGACACTCTGATCAATTAAACAATGCTAAAGATCTCTGTAGAACAAAACTTCTCAATTTCTGCTTTCACTCTGCTGCTTGTTATGGTAAGCACATCCACCTTATCTCCAGTGATTAAGCCTCACCACTTGGCCCGTGACATCCCAGGATCTCACCCTATCCACTGGATTCAGAGGGTCCTTTTTTATGGCAAGAGTTCTCAGTGTCATTCCTGGCCTACTGAGAAGAGCCTTCATGAACTTCACAGAGCTCTTTGTGAGGCTTCTCATTCACTGTCTTTCTGGAGAGAGACTCTGGATCTTCTCATGGACCACAAGTAGGAAGTGAATGAGTGGATATTATGTGACAAAATCACTACAGTTTTCCAATCTAGTGACTTTTTTTTTGTTGTTGTTCACTCCTTTGACTTTGGGCTTCCTCAAGTCCTCTGACTTGAGAAATACGTCTTGCTAAGAATGACGTTGACCTGTTGACCATACCTTGAGGCCTTCCCTGAGGATGGTCTACCATCCTAGGTAACATTTATTCGCTTTTCTAAAATTGCCAAGTTATTATCACTAATGTATTATTTATTTTGCATGCTGTTGATTGGCTATCACATTGCAGAATGTGTGTGTACGTGTGCATACGTGTGTGTGTATAGTTTTTTAAATGATGAATTCTTACAATTTACAAATATTTATTGATAGTCTGTTTCCTAGGTGGAAGCTAAAAAGATTAAGCTAAACTCTCCATCCTTAAGCAGTTTAAAGTCTGAATGAATATTTACTAGTAACTGTGATAAGATGTTGGTTCTCAAAGTGTGGCCTGGACCAATAATATTAGAATTACTTGTCAGATATTAGGCTACTTGTCAGGAATGCAAACTCTTGAGCTCAGTCCCAGATATACTGAGTCAGAAATTTTGGGGGTGAGTGCAAAAAATTGTGTTTTAACAAGTCCTCCAGGCAATTCTGATGCACACTAAATTTTGAGAATCAGTAAGGAAAAAAGAGGCTTGGATGTATTCGGCTGGTCACCATGATGAAGATGATATTTAGTTTTTTAATTTTGCTCCAAAGTTTTTACCAAATAAATTCACAAATAAAATTGAAGTTCTTTTTTATTTCTTTCCCAGTTACACTCTCCTCTCTCTCCTTTGAAAGGTAAACACTTTCATCAATTCAGTGTTTACTCTTCTTGCTCATGGTTTTACATTTTTACTATATATGTAGACAATCATAAATAATACGTTGTATTGCTTTGTGCTTTAAAAATATTTTTGAATAACAGCTTACATATTTTTGAAATCTTACCATTTATATTTTTCAGTCATTTTAATCTCTGCATAGTATTTCATTGGACAAATATATCAGAATTATTTATGTATTTCCCTATTAAGAAACACTAAGGTTTTTTTTTTTTTTTTCAAATTTGTGCAGGGGAGGGAAGCTGTTGATGTCTTTAGATCTTTCTCAGCTCTGTGAGACTGGATGATTTCTCTTTACTAAGGAAAAATGTTAAAAGCAAAATAATTCTGCTGGTCTCCTAAGCCCTATTCATTTAGCTTTAAGAATTCCATGTTTCCAGGCAACTTTATATTATAATTTGCTACATTTAAAAATTTATATATATAATGAAGTCCATCTACTTCTGTTCTTATTCATCCCATCAAGATTTGGCCTCACTGAAATTGCTTCTTTCGAAATTGTCTATAAAGAGAACACTTTGCATCTCAGCAGGTGTTTTAAACTCCCTTGATTCCTATTAGTGTAAGTCCCCATTAGGTAGACCTAGGGAGACAGACAACGGAACAAATCAGACACTAGTTTTCAAAAGCTGAAATACACTGTGTAATATTCTACCTGGAAGGAGCTGAATCAAGAGACTGGCCTAGGGGATTAAATAGCACAGGCTTTAACTGTCTGGGTGTATCCAGTCACAAAGAAAATCAGTTGCTCACTGAGTCTAGGCCATGGCCATTACAGCTCAAGGCTGTTTCACCTGCTATCCCTCTTTTAGAGTCTTGTAAACTTACGTCTGGTGTATTTCAAGACTGTAACAATCCTGACAGCCTCCCAGTGGTTCACCAATGCCCTTCTGATGCTGGCCTGAGAGCTTCCCCAGAGCTACGTATGCTTGGGACCTAAGTGAGAGAATCCTAGGATTCTCTAGGTATGAGTTTATCCACCATTCAGAACTTGACCCTGACCTAGAGGCTGTGTGCTAGCCCATCATTCAATATTTGAACTTGCTTTACTATATCCCTATTCACAAATCATCCATACTCTGTTTAAGTTCCTCTAGTGACAAAGGACTTATTGCCTCCCAAGGAACTTTGGGTCTAGACAGAGCAAGTGTAATCACTGCCTCAAAGAAAGCCCCCAAAATTTTTCCTGGGAAACACATGCTTTGGTCCCCTCACTATCCCCATATACTCTCTTCTCCCTCTGAGCCACCTCATTCTTCCTTCTACCTTTTTTTTTTCTTTTTGCATGCGACATGTACTCAAATTCTTTTACCCATCTCTGCATCTTTGCACAAACTTGAGTGTGGTCTATTTTATTTTCCCTGAGAGTAAGAAATTATTCTAATGGTCTAGGAAAGAATGATTTTAACTACAAGGACAAATATATCAATTTCTTTTTTAAATAAATGACAAAAGTGAGGTTTAGGGAGGAAAAGTATCATATCCAATGTTACATTAAGGATTAAAGCTTAGTTCTCCTGATTTTTTTTTTCTTTACCAGTGTTCACTGGTCCATCTTTCCAAAAATACTTGTAGGTATCAGCCAGATATAAGTTAACTATAGAATTAATTACAGGAGTTGAGCTTTTCATAGATGATGGAGAGCAGAGGCATAGGAATGTTATTCTAAGTTGAGGGGTTAGACAGCAAAAACACAGAGGCTGGAAAATGCAGAATGTGTTTCAAGAATGATGAATCAGTTCTAAGATGTGTTAGTCTGATCTAGAACTTTCCTTGAACTTCAAAGAACAGTTCAAGCTGAGATTTTTCATATTTTTTGGGGGCGGTTGAAGCCAGAAGACAAGTCTTTCTCTGAGATGTTTGGAAGATACTTGAGTTCTGTTTTGAGAGGATACGTGAGAAATTTTCAATTTCTTTCAGAAACTGAGAAACATTTTTAGGGCTGAAAACAAAAGCTTTTTTGCCATACTCTGCAACTCTAAAATGAAAATAAAATGTTGAAATAGGCTGTCAATATGTTTTTTGACAATTCAAACTTAAGGTTACTTCAAATAAAAGACAGAGAGCTCTTTGGAAGGCTGATCTATTAGCATATTGCCTTTTATTTCTCTAAGTTGGTAGCTATTTCAGCCCCTTTCCTTCCTCTTGTGTTTGTCTTAATTTTTATGGAAAATTGATCACTTGATAATATCCATGATAATATAAAATTCAGTACAAAGCATTAATCAGAATTTTTGGACTGAGGGGATGACCTATGGGATTATCGAGTGGTTATATTAGAAGGAAGATCTTTGTTTTATACATGAATTAAATAGCTGTCTTTTGAAATTTCCTAATAGTTCCATAGACCTTAAGAATTTGCAGAGCACCTTTCATAAGTATCAATTCACTGATTAAAGATAAATGTTTTTCTTCCATGCGTGAGGCTCTCCCCTAATATCAGTGATATACATATGAATATGACATACTTCCTGCCATTAAGAGCTCGTGATCTTATGGTCAAAACTGTCTTAAAAACATAGCTATGACTAAATGTGATAGCAAATACAGGAACAGTTCAAAGGCTGGAATACATAAATTTGTCTATAGGAGGGGGAGTATTGAAGACTTTGCAAAGGATCTAGGTCCTGAGGATGAGTAAAAATTTGTAAGATAAAGAGTTGGAGGATGATTCAGTCAGATGACAAGCAGATGTTCAACACATTATGAGTGACTTAGACTCATTTGGTTGCAAGTAAAAGAAACTCATTTCATCTTGCTTAAATAAGAATGGAAATGTCTGATCAGAAACCCATGGGCATCCTGTGATACCAAGGCAGGTGACTGCTAAGCACATGATGGGGTTGAACAAGAGTAGATGAACCTACTGAACTGTAGGTCTCTGACTTATAGCCCTTAATCTAAATTCCAAAATCTCAGTGGAGAATAAAAACCTAGCCAAGCTTGGGGTCAGAATCAATGCAAGCCCTACCAACTTGACCAGAGTGGGAAGATCAAGTGGTCACAAACATGGTTTCCAAGGCCCTCCACTATGGATAAAAATGTCAAAGAAAAGGGCTTAAAGACTGCAAAGAGAATCCAAAAGGGGTCTGCTATAAGCAGATTTGAGACCTTTAATGAGAATCTGGGTAATACCAAAGAGTAGAATAGTGTGGAGTGGGGTGTGTGTGTGTGTGTGTGTGTGTGTGTGTATGTGGAGAAGGGGAGATAAAGGAGCTTGGAGAGTTGGCATGAAAACGTTGTAAGAGTTTCACCCTTTTGGGTTTTTGTTTTTGTTTTGTTTTGTTTGTTTGTTTGTTTGTTTTTTTAGATGATGAGGGACTTTTAAGCATTCTGAGAGTATGATCAGAATTTTATTTGGGGTAGTTATGTGCAGTGGTGATGTAAAAGATGAATTGATAACGGATAAGGGATAAACTGAAAGAAGAGAAGACAAGTTAGAGGTTGTGGAAATAGTCTAGGTAACAATCAGAGCCTTGGCTAGACAATGAAGGTGGATAAAATAGTATGAAATGGAAAGACATTCAGGAGAAAGAAATAAGAGAATATTGTGGCCTACACAGTATGGCTGGGGATTTAGGAGGAAGCTCACATGATTACTACTTTTTTGATGGAAGCAATAGAGTAACAGAAGGTGCCATTCACCAAAACAAACTACAGAGGAAGAGAAGCTTATGGGAAGCATGGTAGGTTATGACGGGCACGTTGAATTAAGGAAGGGGCTGAGGATCACCTAAGGGGAAACTGCAAATAAGAAGACAGACATTCGGCTCAGGAGTGAGCTCTGAGTTGGAGATAAGATTTGAGAATCATGACTCATGGATGATAATGGACACCAAGGAGTAAAACTTTCCTGGAAAAATGTGCAGGGTCAGCAGAGAAGTAGGGCCAGCCTAGCCAGCCTTCTGAGGGGAGCCCATAGTAGGAGGTGATCAAAGAAAAAGACCTTGGAGAGGAGGTTGAAAGGAATGGCCACAGAGGTGAGGAAACCAGAAAAGATGGGCATCTTGGAAACAAGAATAAAGAATTTCAAGAGAGGGAATTTATCACCATCTTACACAATAGGCCAGGTAGGTTTGTTTTTGTTTGTTTAGTATAGTTGTTGACACACAATGTTATATTAGTTTCAGGTATACAACTTAGTTATTTGACAAGTTTATACATCATACTATGTTCACCACAAGTGTAGCTACCAGCTGTCCCATTACATAGCTATGACAAATCATTGACTATACTTTATGTTAGGCCAGGTAGATTTTATTTCCATTTTACAAAGAGAAAACTGAAATTTGGAGACTGAAATGACTCATCCAAATTTATACACCTGATCAGTGTTAAAGGTCAGGCCAGAACAGATTTTTTTCACTTTCAAGCCTGCTGTTTTTCTACTCCAGAACACCACAGAGAAACTCCCTGGCAGAGATTTTCCAGAGCAGTCACTAAATTCTCCTAGAAGGAGAGGTAGGAGCCCAGGGGATGACCTAAGCTGCAGAATAGGAGCCTGCAGCTGTTGCCCTGCCCCTGCCAGTCAGTGGTGGGCTGGGAGCCCTGGGTGGCTGGGTGACAGTAGCGCTGGCTCTCCCAGCAGGCACCCCCTAGAGGCCAGCTCAGATTTTAAGTGTGCCTGTGACTTTAGCCAGCCTGAGGCTAACAGTTCCCTCCCCTTAAAATTGCAAAGAGGCTGAAATGTTGAGTCTTCCACTTCTAACTTTATGATTCTTTTTTGTAACGCAGCATATTGGGTTCTTCCTCACTGCGGGGAAAGATACATCTTCATAAACTTTCAATTCTGTTCCTAAGCATGAGGATGAGAGGTGATGAGAGGCACTGAGGAAATACCGGGGACCTTATCTTTAGAGACGCATGTAATGCAGAGTTTTACCAGCTTCTATAAAATCATGGGTGGATACGACCGGGAGACAGATGAGTTAGGTGAGGAGGCAGGGACTGGTGGAGCATGAACATGGAAAATAAATCAACTAGAGTGATAACAATAAAGAAAGGAAAGAAAGAAAAAAAAAGACAAAACAAAAGGAAGCCTCACTAATTAAAAATAGCTGAAGCCCTGGAGACACGTTTAAAAGCAATCACGTCGGAATGTTCAAATTGAGAACAACAAAGAAATGGCTATGCAGACTCACTCCGTGCTCTGAGTGCCGTTTATAAAAAAATAAATAAACTGATATTAGGAAAAAAAGCCTTTCCTTTTGCAAATTCTCCCCTTGTTGCAGAAAAAGAAAAACAGAAAACTTTCACATCATTTTCCTCTAGTCTTTGGGTGTTAGAATAAAAGGAGAATGAAATTAAATTCACTTTAGATGCTTTCCTTCTGGGCTGTAAAGCTGCTGGCATCATTTATCCCAGCCCCAGCACTTACATAATCTGGGTGCCTCGGGAGCCCTTGGAAGTCATTAAATAAAAAGAAGCCATCAAATAATAGGAAAGGAAGGCAATTAAAATGCTGGACCCAATAAGCCAGTCAGAAGTCTTGATTTAAATACAACCCCAGGACCCAGAATATTAGACGTTCAAGAGTGAGAGGATTCAACTGGGAAGGATAAAGGGAGTTTAAAAAAAAAAAAAGCCTTTAGGAGTGAGGAGGAGACCACAACTCCCTGGGGGCAAGGTCATCTCTCTTTGTAGAGAGGAGGAACACCATCACCAACCACACTCTGGTAGTTCTCTCCCCTCGTGTCGGAGGGGACACGACATTAGGCAGGGTGAATGCAGAGGGTACAGATCTCAAATGTAGAGAGCCCACAGAAATGAGATCTGCTATGCAAGAAGAAGACATCTTAGCCCCGAGGCTGACTTAAGGGTGTGTGTCTCTTGCTTATCCTGTGTGTCTGGTCTGATTCTGGGAGTGGGCTCTGGAGGTCTTGTGGCTAAGACCTCCAGAGCCCACTGGAAATGGCACTGGCTCAGACAAGTGGTTCCATATGTACCGTAGGCTCCATCCATCATCTCAGACTCAGGCCCTTTCCAGTGCAGACAGGGTCTGAAGTTACCCAGGGAAACATGGGACCCTCCAAACATGCTCCAGAAGGTCATCTTTATGGCTCCAGCACTAAGACCATGTCCATCTGCTTCAGGTTCCTGGAACCTCTCATCACCCCCACATCTATCCTTCATTGTTCCTGAGACATGGCTCAAAACCAGGCACAGAAGCAGAAGGTGTAGCATGTTATAGTACCATGCTTGGTATTTTCTACTCTTTCCAGGGTAGGGTCAGAAGCAGGAAGGTCCAGAGATTGTCACTAGGTTTAGAAGGAGGCTTTACAGTCAGGTCTAGGCTTTCCAGGAAAAGCACAAACTCTCAAATATGGGAGTGAGAGGTCCCACTGCACAGACCTTCAGGATACCACCTGCTCATTGTTGTGGTCTGAGGAATGTGTCTGTTTGCCAACTGGCTGTGCTGGGTCTTCATAAGTCTTACCCACTGCTGGAGTAACCTTTGGAGATGCTCTGGGAAAGAGGCCCTGCTGGCTTTCTGACTCAGGGTCACATTGGTGAGCCCGTAGATTAATTTTACTGTGGAAGGTGTCAGATTCATCACCCTTTCCTACTTCTTAGGATGTCTTCCAAAGAAATGCAGGTCCTAATCCTTGGAATCCGTGAATGTTTTCTTGTATAGCAAAAGGGACTCTGCAGCTTGAATTAAGTTAAAGATATTGAGATGGGAAGAGTATCCTGAATTATCTGGATGGGCCCTAAACGTAATCACAAGTGTTCCTGTAAGAGGAAAGCAGAGAAAGATGTGACACAGAGGAAGCCAAGGGGGACACTGAAGCAAGATGCCAAGCTGCTGGCTTTGCAGAGGAAGGAAGGAACCATGAACCAAGGAATGCAGCTCTGAAAGCTGGAAAGGCTGAGACACAGATTATAGCTACTGGAAGAAGCACCACCTCCCTGAGGCTCTGATGTTACCCAGTGAAATGGATTTTGGACTTCTGGCTTCCAGAATGATAAGAAAATAAATGTGTGTTTTGTTAAGTTTCCATGATCATGGTAATTGTTCAGTAGGCACAAGGAAATGAATACAAGGCACTCCTACCACTCCTGGGATTTTTTTTTTTAGGTTGAAGGACAAACAGAAGAATAAAAAAACCTAAAAAACCATTTTCAGCCCTGGGAGTTAGGCACACAAGTTCTAGTGTCTTGGTTTTTGTTTCTATCTCAACCTACACCAAGTGCACAATTTCTTTGCTTAAATACAAGTGAACATGTTCACTGACATCCATACCAGTCTGATTTAGAATGAACTTATTAGTAATAATATCCTGATGCATTTTATTAGTTTCTGATGGTAACATTAAAGAGAAAAGCCTGAGGCACAGGCTGCTCATTTCATTCTTTCTGGTTGGCAGAAAGACTGCCATTCTTTCTGGATGGATGGCAGAAAAGACTGGAAAAGACAGAGTTTTCAAGGAGATTGGGAACTCTGCTGAGACTCTCTTTCGTGAGACAAAAGCCCCAGACTGATCATGAGGTGTCTTAAATCCTTAGGCTTCACTGGAGAAGGACTGGACATGTGCCACAAACCTGCTCTTCTTCCTACCCATTGCTCCCATTCTCCAGGCAGCCCACATGGAGCTCCGCCTCCTTGGCTGACCATGCCAGATACTGGAGAGGACCTCAATTCTGGAGGCCCGGCCCCAAGAACTAAGACATAGGTTCTAGCTTAGACTTTAAGGGATGGATTTCAATGGTTCTTATGTCATCAGGATCATCTTGCCATCAGAGAAAGAAGGTGGATTTTGAAAGGAAGAACAAGGTCTGAACAAGAAGCAAACCTTCAGCCTGAGTGTTCTCTGTGACTTGGGTAGGAAATGGTTCCTGCAGAAGTAAGCTAAAAATCTGGTAGCCTAAGGCTATTTCTTGGAGTAGAGACTTTGGCCTCCTTCAAGTGTTTTTGATTCAGAGGAGCATGAGGCTCCTTCTTCTAGCCTCTAGCGATCGTAGAGGCTATAGGCATAGCTTTGGCTTCCAGTCTTTTGATTCAGGTAGGTAGACTGGCTCAAGGTTGGAGCCAAGGACCCTGCCTGGAGCTTCATATTTTGACACAAGGAAGATATCCTAGAGCTTGGAGTATTCCAGAGCTAGTACCTCTCTCATGAGGCAGTCCTAAAGAGTGCAGTTACTGAATCTTATGGGGTGAGTGGTCATGGGAGACAGAAGTCATGGTTGAAAGTCCTGACTTAAAGCAGCTTTGAGATGACTAGGAAGATTGTTCTACACATGTCATTACTATCCTCACCTAATTAAATAAACTCTAGCCTTCAATTCAATCTTGTATATAGTTTTTAACTCTAAGCCAACCTATCTCTCTCTTCCCCCTTTCCCCTTCTCTCACTCTCTTTTTCCTTCTTTTTGTCTCACATTGTTCTTGCAGCACTGGAAGACTGAAAAAAACTGAAATAGAAGAATCCATTGGATGAAGGGCCTTGTCTTCCATCCTTCAAATCTTGAAACTAAGGTCAAAGATTAGGTAGTGACAGAGTTAATTACATAGGTTTTAGTATGAGATAATCTTTCTTTTGCATTATGTAGTGACATACTGCAGAGACTATCATTAAAGTGATTTTTATTTTAATATCAGAATGACCCTGTCATGCTCCAGGAATTTGTTGGTATAAAAATTACTGGCTGCCCTACTTTTCTGTCATTAAACTCACAAGATAACCACCTATCCTTGGGTGCTATTTATAGGCTACAGAGGGGTATCTTTTCATTGACTCTGTGGAGTCAATAAGGAACCAGTAAGAAAAAAAAAGGGGGGAGGGGAAGCAATCAGGAATCAACAGCTCCTGAATTTAAGAGGCTCTTTAGTTTTCCGTAACTTGGATAAGTTTCAGAATCCTGGGAGTTTTTCTTGCTGTTGTTTGCCTGCTTTTTTTCTTTTTCTATTTAAGAAGTCACATGATATGGTTTAAAGAGCACTGGGCTTTAAACAACAACAGCACAGATTCTCTCATCTAATCCTATCAACCTTATGAAATAAGTATTGTTGTTATCCCTACATTATACTGAGGCTCAGGGAGGTTATGATGACACAGCCAGGACAAGAATCCAGCTATGTTTGATGTTAGAGCACTATACTTTGTTATCAACTTTGCATTAGATAGGAGTCATTACCCCTAGGCATTTCTTCTGATCTTGAACTTGGGTGGGTCTAGAAGTGACATCCAGCACAGGCAAATTTCTACTGGGTCCTGTTGGATAAGATCTGTAAGTAAGCAATCTGATTGGCATACTTATTGTAAATAATGGGAAATAAAGTTTAAGAGCTGGAAAACCAACTGTAAGACAGTTGGATACATTAGACTTGATGTGAAATCAGTGCCACCTCTTAAAGGGTCCTGAGTAGAGAAGTAAATAGGTCTGGGATCAGACAAAGTTTCCAGCAGATGGGAAGGCCACTTCTGAAGCCCATCCCAGCATTCACTGGTTGAACTCAAAGTGACCTGGTGGCAGGGGATCCAAAATGTTTGTTCGCTTGTGTAAGAGTTGGAGGCCTGATCTCATAAGGGAATAAGTCAAGAGACATTTTGGGGGAAAAAAATGACAGGATTTGATGATGAATTAGACATAAAACCTTAAGGAGAGGAGTGAGTCAAGGGTAACTGATTCCTTACTGAAGAAAGAGTGTGCACACAGATTTCTTTTATATTCAAAACTATACAGAGAGAAGGGCTCCATAAGAACCAATCAGGGCAAAGCTCAAGAATTTGGGGAGAATGTCAGAAAATATTGCTCTCTGGAATTGAATTTAGATAATCACTTGGAGATGATTTTTGAGTGATGCTGGTGAAAGTATAGCCTTTTCTCCCTATATTTCTCTAAGATATTTCAAAGTTCCCAATTTCAAACATAATTAATACAAGTTATGGTAGCCTGGAGCTTCTAATTGGTCCTGTCCATCCAAGGAAGATGTGTTTGGGTGTGACTCTGACTGACACAGGTGAAAGGTGTTTTTGTGACTAACCAGGGAAAATGATAAAGGAAACATGGAGAAGGAAAATTGGCAAATTATTATAGTACTTTCTGAGTGAGAAACTCTTCCCCAGACCTAAGCAGCAACAAGCCAGAGAGACTTTGCTAAGTTTTGATATACCAGAAAAAATGTCTGAAAGGACCATCTAATTTCCTCTGCTCTGATTCTTTCATCACTAGACAACCTTCTGATGACTAGTTCCATTTTCAGGGATCCTGATCCTAGAAATGGGGCATCTTGGGTGAAACAATGTTGATGCATCATAATTAAGAAAATTAGTGTCAGGCTGTACTCTCAGACTCTTGTAAACTTGGATAGCTTGGGTCAGTTCCACAGGACACAATCTACCCCTAGGTGAACTCATCCAATTAAGGTATAAGTTGATTTTATTATTATTAGTATGTTAGTTTCCTATTGCTGCTATAACAAATTACCACAATTTATTGGTTAAAAATAAAAATTTATTATCTTACAATTCTAGAGGTCAGAAGTCTGAAATCAGTCTCACGGCATCAATAGGGCCATGTTTCTTCTGGAAGCTCTAGGGAAAAATCCATTTCTTTGACTTTTTCCAGCTTGCTCAGACTTCTCATATTTGAGAAGTCATATTTGTTAATTCATGGCGCCACATCACTCTAACTGTCCTATCTCCTTCTCTGACTCTGACCTTCCTGCCTCCTTCTTCTAAAAACCTTTATCCTTCGGACCCATCTAGATAATCCAGGATAATTTCCTCATCTCAAGATTCTTAACACAATCATATCTAAAAAGTCTTTTTTGCCATGTAAGACAACATATATTTACAGATTCTAGGAATTAGGACATAAATATCTTTGGAGAAAGCAATCATTCTGCCCACAAAAATATTGTCACATTTTGCTCAATAGACTAAGGGCCAGTCCTGGTTTTTTAATGTCCATAGCTAAGGCACAGGTACACTTTCAAGGTCCTCCTCTCTGAGACTGGGCTTGACCCAAGCAGGTCAATGGCAACGCTAAGATGGGTCATAGGAAAAGCATTGTTTATGGCTAACAGGGAACCACGAATACAAATAATACTGTTCCCAAATGAAGACAAGCAGAATGGTGACATCTTGGTTATTTGCCACATGATGAGCACTTGAAAGAAGTTGGCTCTCAGCCGTTGGATCTGTTAAGCAGAGGCTAGACTACTACTTGGTAGGAATGTTAAAAGGAGATTCAAATGATGGCAGGACTCAATGACCTTTGTGATTCTTCTATTCATTAACATCTATTAGTTTTATTAAATGAACTGGATGGAGAAGTTCTGTTTTATTCAGGAGCCACTGTCCCTTAGTAGTCATTACCCAATGTATATTTATAAGGATGAGTCCAATAAATCTCCAAAACTTACCAACAAGAAGCAAAAGTCCCAGACAACTAAATGGACTTCACCCTCCCACAGCTTCCATTAAAGTTAATGAGAAGTGAATCATGTCAATAGAAGTGACATAGTCAAATCTTGAGAAACTTGGGGAACACAAGGACTCTAAATGGTTTTGGCAGAATACTAATTCAAATAACTCAACTTCACATGGAGTGGGTAGGAATAAAGGACAGTGAGAGGTTGTATTAATGCTTTGCAGAACATTCCAATTCTAGCTGCAGCAACATTGCCTCTTAGCCTGAAGTGTTTGTCCAAAGAAGCACTTCATTAAAAAAGAGTGGTTTGAGCTACTTAATAGCTTTACTATCAAGTCATGAAGGCCCTGAAGAGGTGGCCTTGCCATAAAATTGTTCCCATCCTGTCTGCAGAAATGCCTGGTCTTCAAACTCAATCTCTATCTCTGCTTTTCATACTTTTAACTATTTGCTGATGGTTTCACTTTGGGGTTATTTCTTGGCATCTTGTTATTTGTGTCCTATCTGCCTGTGTATAAATTAAGGAACTGAAGGGGTGGGAAAAGTGTGTGAGTGGGCAATGAGACAGGGCAGAGAGGGAGGCATCTCAGCTCTTAGCAAATTTGCAGACTCCTTGAATGCCAAAACTGGAAGGGTTTTTGGAGATTAACTAACCCCAATCCTTTATTTTATAGTTGGAGTGAATGGAGTCCAGAGAAGCATAGGGAATTGTCCAACATCTCCCCAGGACTAGTGAGAGGAAGAAAAGGGAGTAGATCTCACTTCCTCTAGCTGTCAGGTGGTGTGTGCTTCCTACTGATGATCACATTCTGTCTTCTGGTGGTGGTCTGTGGCTTCCCCACCCACTTTGGTCTTATAGAGTGCTTCCTGGCACCACTCATCATTGTGAACTTAAGAAGGCCCATCAAGGGGCATCTGGGTGACTCAGGCAGTTAAGTGTCTGCCTTTTGCTCAGGTCATGATCCTAGGGTCCTGGAATGGAGCCCCAAGTCAGGCTCCCTGATCAGCAGGGAGTCTGCTTTTCTCTCTGCCTCTCTGCTTGTGCTCTCTTTCTCAAATAAATAAGTAAAATAAAAATCTAAAAAAGAAAGAAACAAAGCCCATTGAACTTTGTCTATCCACCAATTCCTATTCTCCCAAACTGACTTCTCTTTCCCTTCTTAGTTTTAAAAGTCAATTTACTAGCACTTAGCATCACTTTTCTTGGTAGAAACCCTCCACACTTTCTTTCTTCTAGGCACTTGTTCACATTCTTCCCTCATAGAATGTCGTCCTGATCTGGAAGGCATCCTTCATCCTCTCTCCTAGAAGATATTCTCACTCCTTCTGAATCTTCGTAGCTTTTCGTAAGTTCTTCTCCGAGACTCTTGCTGTTTTCTAAATTGTATTAGTTATTTGTGCAAATGTCTCAAAGCACGTGGTGATGAAGGATGAAATGATGAGGACAACGCCCATATCAGATATCACCCCCGTAGTAGGGGCTGCACCCAGAGAAAATAATGATCACAGTAACAGCAAATGCTGGTAAAGCACTTACACTGTAACTGTTTTAGTCATTTTACATTTATTCACTCATTTTTAAATCTCATAACAATCAGATGAGGTCATT
Organism: Vulpes lagopus; assembly: GCF_018345385.1. NCBI lineage: Eukaryota > Metazoa > Chordata > Mammalia > Carnivora > Canidae > Vulpes > Vulpes lagopus. The sequence continues at coordinate 22,090,141 of NC_054840.1, forward strand.
TTTTAAATCCCTATTTTACAGATGAGGAAACTAAGGCATAGAAGGTTTAGGTATATTTTCCAAGGTTATCCAGTAGAAAGTAACGATGTCAGAATCTGAAGCAGGGAATCTGGCTTCAGGTTCTGACCTTTAAGCACTATACAGAATAGCCTACATATGTTTGTTGAAATATCTATACATCTACATTCATGCCTGGGTCTACATTGGTGTCTATCTATTTGCTTTTATACCTACATATACATCTATAACTATAGCACTATAGGTGCTAGTGAGCAGTATTCCCTCAGATGATCACTCATCCCAATTCATTAAAGCTTGCATTTTCATTATGGACCGAAGTAGTGAGATTGTAGGTTATAGAAGCATCAGAGCAGGTTGAGAGAGAATAGTTCAGGAACAAAAGTAGAATCTCTCTCTCTAAATCGTCTCAACTAAGATATGTCCTGAATTTTCTAGGGAGTGAAAGTGAGAACAGTACTTTATTGTTAATTATCTTTAAATGCTCTCTATTTTCCTATGTACTTAGGGAGAATCAAGACAAACACCAAAAGGTGTAGGTACATGGAGGCTATAACCAGGCTGTGTTTTCACATGAATAAATAGTCACATTATTTGGTTTTCCTGTTGCCCCATCAAGATAGGTTCCAGAAGCTTTAATAATTAATCGAATTAAGACCTAAAAATCAGTCCCCTTTGAGGAAGTTTGTTTCTGTTAGCTATCAATTAACACTGATGACTTCAGTTCCCTTCTCAGTGTGCTCGGAAACATGGAGGATGGAAAAGCGCCGCAGTGTGTTAATGGAGCCATAATATACATTGCCTAATGAAGCATGAAGGCCTTGTTTACTCTGAATGCTGTAATTATTTAAGAGCTTTTAAAACCCAATGTCAAACCTTGACTTTTGCCTACCTCTTTCTCACGACTGGAGTGATGCACTTAATGTTTTATCTCAACTCATGGAAGTGAACTGCAAATAAATAGCTAATTATGCATTTCCATTTGCCAAATTCTTTCATTGCCATGAAAAGCTTTTGCCTGTCTGGACTCTGTCATTGAGAGATGCTTCACAGCAATGTTCAGAGCTCCCATTTACTGAAGGTCTTCTACATGCTGAGCTTCACATGAGGTGTCCTGCATCATTTACCCCATAGATCCTCACCACCACCCTATGAACCATGGATAAGGTATATGAGATCCAGATGTGGCTGAGGTTACACAGGACTCAGAAACCAGGGCTGTTGCTTTTTGAGGCAGCAAAGCACAGTGCATAGATTCATAATGGGTGCTTTAGTCAGACTCCCTATGTTTAGATCCTGAGTCCACTACTTTCTGGATAAGATAAGTTATTGAACCTCTCTGTGATTTGTTTCTTTGTGTATAAAACAGGGGTGATGATAAACATGGACCTCACCTCAAAGGGTTGTCACTTGGAATAAAAAATAAACCTGTGGGGTGTTCAGAACAACACTTGGCACACTGTAATTCCTCAACAGTATCAGCTCTCACCATTACTTAGCTCTCTGCACCTCATTGTGTGACCTCTGAAAAAAACGTCGACACACATTCACTTCACTCCTGGAAGAGGCCTGGAGCCAAACATTGGTAGAGAAGAAAGATCAGGAGCTGAGGAGTGGGAAGAGTGATTGTCTATCTTGTCTCTGCAGTTACCTCACTGGCTGATGCCTGTGAGCAAGTATATTCTCTTTCTGGGCTTTAGATCCCTCATCTGTAGAAGAGGGTTGACCAGCCCTTGCAATCTGCTGTGAAAAAGGCTATGTCAATGAGAGAGAAGGATTTAGAATCTGTTGGTACTTGGACCCCTGGTGTGAGGCAATCCAAGTGTAGGATGCTTTCCAGCATACTCTAGGAGATGTTAGTCAAATAAGACTTGTTCCTGTCCTCAAAGGATATGCCACCTTATGGAGTATCCAGATAGACATATAGTACCTCATAACAAGGCACAAGGAGCCAAAGGAGCAGGAGGGGCTGAGATCAGCAGGAGAGGCTTCTTGAAAGAGGTCATACTGGGGTTAGGCATCAAAGGATGAAAGACATCTAGATAGGTATAGAGTAAGGACGGGTCATGCCAGGGGAAGGTGAGAGTACCAATAAAGACATAGAGTTGGTGACCTATAGGATGTGCACATTTAAGGGATGGTGTGTTGCATAGTGTGGTTCAAACCCATGAACTGCCTAGAAAGAAAATAGTCACCTTACTTAATGCAAAATATTTGGCTTTGGTTTGAATCTCAATATTACTTTAAAAAATGTGCAATTCATAGACAAGTCATTTGCCTTTCTCAAATTCATTCTCCACACCTTTAAAAAAGAAATCACAGTCATAGGCAAATCCCATTTATAAGGATTCATGAAGTGATGTACATAAAGTATTAAAAGAAAGGGAAGCAAAATGTCAAGAGAGAAGAGTGATGTGATATGATAATTAATTGAGTACACATCATATTTTTCCCAGGTATATGATTATATATTTGTGGGAGGCACGGTGATATAAAGAGAACAGCGTCTGGCCTACAGTGGGTAGTCAAAAGATACTACTTGGTATTGTTTGTCACCAGGACAAGAAGTAAAGGTAGATTGGGACCAATTTGTGAAGGACTTGGTCTATTTAAATTAGAAGCATGGCCTTGGCCCTGTAGGTATCAGGGAGCCACAGGAAATTCATGAGCAGACCAATAAGATGATGTCCACTCAGAGGCAGGGAAGCTATCCTCAAAAGCTGCCTAGAAGATGACCAGATGTAGGAGCTCACAGGCTGAGTGAGCCTTGCTCATAGATGAGGTGATCTGCGCTGTAGAATCGCAGGTTGCATGGTGCTTTCACATTGTGACATGAAGAAGGCTATCATTCCCATTGCACATATGAAGAAATGAAGTCCTAGAGAATCCAAACAATTTGCCTAAATTTGTATTGTCCATTCATGCTAGTGGTGGGATTAGAATCCAAGTATTTGGACTTCTGGTGCACTACTTCATACCAAGATGAATCCACTGGTGTGGGACACTCTGGGGGAGCAGGGAAGACTTAATATCACAGAGGTCTCTAGAACCTATCATTAATGCCGAAATGAGCTACTCCCAGACATTCAATCATTGTTAAAATGCAAATGTGTGGGGGGGGGTATGGGGGGTATGGTGGAGGACCATTCATTTTAGCCATTTAGACCCCAGTTTCAGAGAGCAGAATACTTGGGTGAGGAAAGAGCCTGAGGTCTCTGGCACCCCACAAGGTATGAAGTGACCAGTGGGCAGGGCACACTTAGAGAAAAAGCCAACTGTCAAATTTCCTCAGTGTCACCTGCACTATTGCAGGTGACTTGGCTGGCATCATGTTCCTATCACCTCCCTGTTGCCATCAGGACAACTGATTTCTGTTCAGGACCTCTGAGCCAGTGTTCCTTCTGTTTTCCTCCACCACAGGACTTGGGCAGACCACATCCTGGCAGTTTTTAAAATCTGACACGGCCAGCGCCCTCTGCCCAAGGAGAGGGCTCAAGTCTGAGGAAGAATCTGATACTGGACATTTCCTAGAGACACATCCCTTCTGCTGCCCTGCCATCTTCCACTTCCAAGGGTGCTCAGGGAGTGGAGGGTCATGAGAGTGCCCTGCGGGTCCTGACAATCATGGGCTCACAGTGTCTGTAACTGGCCAAGGGAATGTGGGCAGTGAGTACTGGTTGTTATATTGACTTAGGGCCCCTAGAAGCCTGTTGGAACAATGAAATGCCACCAGGTGATGTTTCTGTCTTGTAAACAGTTGCTCAAGAATCTATCACTGAGACGAGGAGGTTTACACAACGCTTCCCTGACAAGGCCTTCAGGGCTCTTCAGCACCAGAGCACGGATTCACAGGGCTCCCTTCGGCTGGGGAGAGAACAATGGGATGACTTTTTGGAAAACGTTTTATTTTGCCTTGAATTATATAATTCTTGTCACCTTCTCCAGCTGAAACTCAGAGCTGACGGTGAGAACTGTCAGCGTCCAGAGTGAATTCTAGGATGTATTTGTGAAGATCTGAAGTTGCTGGCTCCCTGTCTGCCCTGCCTGGGTTACATCTCATCTCCTCCAATACAACCTCCGATTCCTCTTTCTCCTTAGGAGGCATCCCAACATTCACTCCTTTCTGTCAGCAGGCCTTAGTAGGTCTTTTTGCCTGAGTGCCTGAAGTGTCATAGACTTACTCAGTTCCACTCCCCCCCCCCCACCCTATGATATCACTCATATATGAAATCTAAACTGAAGAAATAAAAGGTCAAATTCAGAGAAACAGTGAGTAGAAAAGTGGTTGCCAGCAACGGGGGGCTCAAGGGAAACAGAAGTTGGTAAAAGGTATTCACTTTGGCTCTGAGGTGAAAAAGACTCGAGGATCTAACCGATAACATATTGACTATAGTTGATAATACAGTATCATGTAATGGAAATTTAACTAAGAAAGTAGAATTTAAACGTTCCCCTCCCCAAAAAGAGAAATACATGAAGTGATGGATGTGTTAATTAACTAGATGGCAAAAATCCTTTCACAATGTATGTATATCAAATCGGCACAAGATATGTCTCAAATATCTTACAATTTTGTCAATCACACCTCAGTAAAGCTGAAAAAAAAAAAAGAAGGTAATAAAACTCTTTACTTTAGTTCCTTTGATCTTCGACATTTCTAGGATGGTATGTAAGGGCCAGAAACCCAACACAAAGTGGTAACCACTTTCTTTACCTTGGTAAGTTGGGGTAATGACTAAGTGATCTAAGTGATTAGGCTACGGGATCCTAGCTTACTTTGGCTCTAGGGTTTATTACATCTTAATGTAAATTACTGTCCCCTCTCTCTTGCTGGAGTGTGAGATGTTTGGGGCAGAGGACAGGATTTCATTTATGTCTGTTCTCCCAGGTCTTGCCCTGAGCCAGCACCTATAAATAACCATGGCAGGAGGAAAAGGGGGAGAGGAAGAGCATGGAGAGGTGATTAAAGGGAGACTGGAGAGAAACAGGTGGATTTCCTCTCTATTCATTTTTGTCTTTTTTTTTTTTTTTTAAGAAATCATAAAAACAGCTTAACCAGAAGTTAATTTAATTAAATTGTTAAGTGTGAGCTGAGTTTACAGATATTTGCATAGTGTGATTCAGCAGTTCCCAAACAATGAGTAGAAGTCACTCGGAGCTCAGGATTCTGCACGCCAAAGGAGTAGTCTCTGAGCCACTCTTTTGGAAACGCTGGGTTACCTCCTTGGCCATTCTACCATTCATTCAGTGGATGAGCATTTATCAGGGCCTGGGATGTGCCTGGTGCTGTGCTAGAATCTGGGACGCAGAGATGAACAAGCTGGATACAATCTCCACTTTTGTGGAGCTTGTAACTGAGTGGGGAACCCACGTGAGTGTGCTCTGAGATAAAACAGGTGAAAGCCCATTTTAGTCATGAGGAAACAGAGATGCAGAGAAGGATTTTTCATACTCCCATCTGGAGCTATTCTAGAAAAAAGCAAAACAGACAAAACAACAAATATACATACGTAAACATAAAGTATGCTTCAAGAACTTGCTTCTTTTGTTCTCATTCCAGTAATTTCCCTTTGAAGAAAAGGGGATGGATAGGCGGAGGGCTTTTTGTTGTGGCTTGCAAAAGGTGCTGTGATTGTGTTTTGCATCATGTTGCCCATCTGTCCCTTGGTGGCAAATATGAGGTGGGTAGCAATCTTCCCTTACTGGTTAATTAATAGTAGTTAAGAGCATGGAGTTGAGCCCCGGATTCTATCACTGACACGCTGGCTCTGGCGCCTCCTAGCTGTGTGATCTTGAACAGATCACATAAACTCCAGGCTATGGTCCCCTTGTCTGTCAAAGGGGAATAAAATAGTACCTACCTACTAAGGTTAAGTTGGTGAAATTATGTACAATGTTAAACAACAATGTTAAACACAGCTTCTGACACAATACGTATTCAATAAGGCTTAACATTTGCTGTTGTTATTGTTATGATGTCAGCCTCAACGTCCTTTCAGATACTAAGAGCTTCCTGTGGAATGCTCACCATATCTGTGAGGCTTCTCCCAGGAGCCCATTCTTTAGAGGAACATTCCTTTCTTCCAGTTAATATCCTGTACTGGAGCAGGCTTTGTACCCAGCAAGGTCCCAGGTGCTTTGGAGGACATTGCCTTTAGGAAACTTACAGTCTGATGGTGGAGGTAGACACCTACACAACACATTATTTTCCATAGCAAAATAGAGCCAGTGCTGAGAAAAGACATCAGCACATTGCTGTGGAGTGATAGGGAGATTGGGGTTGGCCAGGGAAGTCTTCACAGGGAACTAGGACTAGACAGCGGAATAGGAGAATGACGACAGAAAAGCGGGTGAAGGATAGTCCATGCTAGAAACTTAGGACTCTGTTCTCCCGGCCAGAGACCAAGGGGGTTTTTAGGAACAGCCACAAATGATTAACACTGTTCTTTCAGGCAATAATGCCAGTGACATTGAGTGATGGCTTGGAATTGGTTTCAGTTTTCCATACTCTTCTATCCTTATTGATCATAAATGTCATAAAGGCAGGGAGAGGGGAAAGAACATAGCGTCTTCAAGAATGACTAAGGCCATGTGAAAAGAGGTAATAGGAGGTAAGGCTGAGGGACTGGAGAGGTTTGCAGAAGGAAATGAACTTCCTTCTGAGGATGATGACAGGGGGAGCCTATGGTGGGGGAGGGATGGCCAGAGGTGGGTATATGTGGGAGTCCCATGACCCATCTCTGATGCTATGTTCTACATACAAATAGATATTCGAGCAAATCTGTCAATAGCTGAGAGTTTTCAAAAATCTATTTCAGAACTCTGAGGTTGGAGCCAGAACACAGGTTTCCAATCCTTATTCTGCGGGATGACAGAAAAGCTTCAAAAGAAGGACAATAATAGGTACCATGGAGGAGGCTATGATGGCCCCTCCAGATGCCTTTGCTACCCAAACACACAGCCTCAGCTGCTGTATGTTGGCCACATCACTCATGGCGTGTCACTTCTCTGAAGAACGAAAGCCTTGCCAGACCAGGTCCTACTCAGCTTTTCCCCCTGCCTTGCCCTGCTTTTCTCACTCTCTTTCCCCAGAGAGCGCTCCGTGCAGTAAATCGCTGGCACCAGAATCCTGGCCTTGGGGTTGGCCTCTAAGGAACTTGACCTGAGACAAGTGCTAACCTGCTCTTCTAGGAGGTGTGGACTCCAGCAGCAGGGTGTAGGGCAAATTGAAGGTGGAGACTGAAAGCCTCACTTTCTTTCAACTCTAGTAGGAGTTTACAGCAATGATTTACCATCAGTATGTGCTACCCTGAACTGTTATTTATGTTTTCATGTTTATTTTTGTCTCTCCTACTAGGCTTACCATTCATTTTATCATAGGCGGCACCCTTTACAATGCCTACGAAGGGCTAAGAAACAGAAACTTCCCGACTATCTATGGATAATACTTTTGAATTTTGAACATTTCCTTGAGAAATAAATGAGAAAAAAAAAAAAACCCTTTGCCTGTAGGTGGGTATCTGAAGGCTGTAGCTTCAGTAAGCCATCTTGTACTCATTGAAAACCTGAATCTTATTATCCACAAACATGCACACCCACAATCACCCAACCTTTGTCAGCCTAACATTCTAACACAGCATTGATAAATATTTGTGTTTAATGGCACTTAAGGGGAGCATTTTGATTTCTAAACATTGGCTGGTGAGTAATGATTTTGCCAAGAGCACAGCAAGAATTTTGCAATCTTGACTATTCCTAGTCTTTTGATGACATACAATTACTCCGCACTGCAGAAAGGAGTAGAGAGAAAATTCTTTAAAGAGCTTGTCACCAGGGAATCATTTCATGGGGAATAAGGGTGGGAGCACCAAATGAATCCAAAAGAAGCTCAATTTTGCATTTTAAACACAATTTTTGCTTTTATCTGAACATTTGAGCCTTCTGAAGGGCTTGTGCTCTGCACTGGAGCAAATGGAGCAAGCAATGGTGGGTTTGCCCTTGTTCATCTCTGCCAGGTTTTAGAAGAGCATCTACTTAGCACTCAAACAGATCTAGAAATGAATTCCTAAGTTGCTAACCTGCTCAAGGAGACAGATGTGTGAACTGGGAAGGGCATAGGAGGCTACTCAGGTGGGTACTTCAGGCTCCATTGGCTGTGTTACTTTGGTTGAAAGGGTTCCCATGCCAGGGTCTAAACTTTTATAGATTTTTAAAAAAGATTTTGTTTATTTATTCATGAGAGATACAGAGGGCAGAGACATAGGCAGAAGGAGAAGCAAGCTCCCTGCTGGGAGCCCGATGTAGGACTCGATCCTGGGACTCCAAGATCACGCCCTGAGCCGAAGGCAGATGCTCAACTGCTGAGCCACCCAGGCGTCCCTAAATTTTTATAGATCTAAAGTGAGAATTATAATACCTCTGCAGCAAGGTTGTTGTGACAATAACTGAGATGGCACGTGTAAACTAGCACAGTGCCCTTCACAGAGAGAGCATTTGACCGATGTGAGCTCTCCTCCAGGTGCCGATTTGTGAGCCAAACTCTCCAGTGCTAGGTCTCAGAGTCACAGAGGCACTGAAGATACTATTTGATACAGCCGAAGGGCCCCAGCTGGTGAGACAGGAAGATGCAGTCCCCTCTCTCTGTGCTTGTCTGCTGTGGATATTTGACAAGTATGGCCCTTCTGTGAACCTTTCTGCATATCCTCTTTCCTCTCCATGTATTCAGTTTTCCATACCTCTACTTTCAGAACCCTTATGTATCCTTGAGCACTAGCTGCATTGTTCCAGTTACATTTTCAGAGGCATATGTCTTAACTCCCCAACCAGGGGATAAACTTCTTACTGTGAGGGACTAATTATATGTATCTCTGCAGCCACACCCTAGCCTCCAGTTTACAAAATGGGCCCAGCACACATCAAATGCCAACTAAGTGTTGTTGGATTAATGGGATTGGGCCAGTTTCTGTGAACGAGACTTAATTTACAGTATGAGGGACTCATTGATATTATTCACATTCATTTGACAGTTAATTCTTGTGTACTCATTGTGTGCTAGGCCCAGTTCTGGCCCTGAGAAAATAGTGGTGAACAAGATAGAGAAGCTTGCTCATTGTTCGCCAAGCTTGTATTTTTTGTGAGGAAGAGACAAAGGACAAATAAATAACTCTGGAAGTCGTAGCGGAATATAGGAAATAGTGATAGGGACCCTAAGGGAATGGAGGGAAACTGAATGGGGAAAAATTAGAGAGGAAGACAAACCATGAGAGATCCTGAACTCAGGGAAACAAAAGATTGCAGATAATCTGCAATTATCTGCAGATAATGGGGGGATGGGATAACTGAGTGATGGGCATTAAGGAGGGCACATGATGAGATGAGCACTGGGAGTTGTACTATATGTTGGCAATTGAATTTAAACAAACAAACAAAAAGACTCTGGAAGAAAATTGGTAGTGATAGTGTTGTGATGGAAAGAACATGAGGTCCTTTGCTGGAGCGCTAGGAAGGAGGTGGTTGGTGGCCAGGGAAGGCTTCCCTGAGGAGCTGGAATCTAAGCTGAGTTGTGAATGACTAGTGAGAACCAGCCAGCAAGAGTGTCAGGTTGATGGGACAGCTAGGACTAAGGTCCTCAGACAAGGGCTCATGCAAAGATCCTAGTTTATCAAGTTAAAGGACCAGAAAGAATGTGAATATGGGGAAGGCCTAGTAAGGGCAGTGACTGGGGACCTGATTTTTAAGTACTTAAGTAGATGAGGTGACCTATCATTAATGCACTGTCATCCTAAGTGCCTTGGCGCTTGTGCTTTTCCTATCCTGCAGGCAGCACTATTTGAGACATCATCTTGTCCACATGGTAAACTAAATAGCCCCAAGTTTCTCCTTATTCTTTCCTCCCTTTGAAAAAACAATCTATAAGCCATAATCACTGCTAAATTTACTTCCCTGTGTTGCACTTACATTCTTCAAAATTTATAAGAAGAAAAGCAAATGTCAGTGGAAAGAGTGCTAAAATTTTCAGTTCCCTACTTACTTATGTACTTATTTATTTTTTATATTCCACCTGCCTCACCAAAGGATTTGCAATTTCCTGTGCTAGAAAGCACAGATACCATTTAAAAAAGCACTGGTGGGATAATGAGGAGCCGGTCACTATGTCAGAGAAGTAATTGAGGGGCACAGCAGGGCTGCCAGGCAGCCAAGGCATGAAGGGTATCTGGGTATCTTAAGAGTTTCCATGGATCTAGTGTTTCCATGGACCTTGAGTCTCATGTTAAATTCTAGCTGTGAGGCCTCAGGTAGTTCACCCCCACTTTGGGCTCCATCTGAAAAATGAGAGAGTATTTAGGTGAGAGGAATTCTCTGGGCTTGTATAATGTCAACATTTGGTGATTCCAGGTGAGGTTTGTGCCACAGAAGGCCAGGGTGGAGTCAGCAGGCAAGAAAAAGTAACTGGGAAGGATTAAGCCCTGCTTTGGGAGGTAGGGGGGCTTCATGATGGGACCTTTGTGCTGTTGAGGTGGCAACATGGTGGCTAGGAGCCTGTACTCTGCCAAGTGGACTCCCCGGGTTTGCATCCATGATTGATCACGCAGTCTCTCTTTACCTCTGTTCTCATCTCATCTATGAAAGGGAATAATGGTAGTCCTTGCACAATAGGGGTGTTGACAGAATCAATGGCGCTCATCCATCAAGTACACTTAGAACAATTCTGGGCACAGAGCAAATGTTCAGGAAGTGGGAGTGACTCCTGATGTTGTTGCTGCTACTGTTCAGCAACCAGAACTCCTCAGAGGAGGGGATGTCATTGCTCCCCTGGATCTTCATGACAAAGAATGACTGGTTGAGGCATCAGGATAATTATTTTAGGCCAGATAACTCAGCCTGGATACCAGCTTCACGGATGTGACACGGGAGTGAACGGTAATACTCACATATGCTGAACATTTGCTGTGTACCACATACTGTGATAGAAATCATACTTGCCTTTTCATATAATTTTGTCAATGACTCTATGGGCCAGTGAGGACCTTGAGGTTCAGTGTCATCCATTCTTGCTGGAACCCACATCTGTGACACCAAAGTCCATGCTTTTGAGGCAAGTCAAATACTTGTGGAATTACTTGTTCTCTTACCTCTGAGCACCTCACTGGAGACAATCAGTCTGGGGACTGCCAGAGTGTCTGTTCTCTGATAGATGAGAGTCCTCTCTTGGGACAGGGGAGCTGGGAGGAGTGCATGGGGATGCTGGTGGGAGAAAGAATCAATCTTTCTCTCTCTCCCCACACACCCGCACGTGCATGCACACACAAGCATACACATGCACACACACATGATCTTACCACATCAATGGCATAAAGTGTTTCATTTAGTCATAAAACATGGGTTTAGTGTTTGCTTTTTCACTTACTGGACTGTGGCCTTGGGCAAGTCATGAGCCTCTTATTTCTGTCTTCTGTAAAATGGAGAGTCGGATACTCCTCAGCTTCCTCAGCAGAGTTGTGAAGTTTAAATCCTATAGATGATGTATGGGAGGATTTTTGTAAGCCACAGAGCAATAAAAGTGGCATTTTTCTTTCATCATATATAACCAATATTACCAAGATTTTGCATTACCTCCCTCCCTCAATGTTTCCTTTCCTTCTCAGAAAAATAGAATTATCCTCTTACCAATGATTCTGTCTCCTGGGACACTGGTGTGGCACAGTGGAAGGACAAATTGCCTTAGTTTAGCTCTAAAAATTGAGTAGATCAATTTTCAGAGTGTTGTCAAGTATTAAGTGAGTGGACAGTGAATTTTAGTACATAGTAATGGCCCACGTCTGTCAATAAAGGCAACAAGGCGAGGTGGTAGGGGTGGAAAGCTGCCAACCCAGTGTATGTTCTGCAGCTAACAAGGAAAGGAGATTTTCCATTAGACAGTAACAAGAGCTAGATGGTAATACCTAGTCCCCATGTTTTCCTTTTTTTGGAGAAGAGCAATTACTATATTGACCTTAGTCTGGCCAGCCGTTCAGGTTTGTTGACTTGACAATTATTTCATCCTTCTCTATGTTTGCTCTACCTCAATGGGGTAATTAGGCCTGCAGGCTGTCATCAAATACAGTGGGTGCCTGGGAACTTGGGCACCCTGGAGGGTAGATGAGGTGGGATGCCAAGAGAGGCCTAATATAGGGGTAAAGGCACGGAGCTGAGCATTAAGGCTCATAGTGCTTCTTCCTGAATGGGAAGGTTCCCTCGTGACCGTGCCTGTTTGGAAACATATCTCTGGAGAACAGAGTGAGGCAGTGAGAGGAGAGCTGGGACTGTGACTCTCAGCCACTTGGCCTGGCCACTTGATCTCTTTGAACTTCAGCCACCTCATGTCAAAATAGTGATAATGGTGACTCACACTCCTCAAGACTCTTGGAAGGATCAAATACACGGATTCATTCCTTTTGTCCTCCAACATGTGTTAACTAAGCAACTACTATATTTTAGACACTCTGCCAAGACTTGGGAATATGGCAGTGAAAACAACAAAGAACCCGGCACCCACTTTACTACATAAAGTATGGCAGATGGTGAGGAGTGCCATGGAGGAAAAGTACATCAAGGGAGGTAGTGCCAGAAGGAGGAGAGGAAGCAAGTCAAGTAGATATCTGAGGGAAGAATATTCTAAATAGAAGGAACAGCAGGACAGAGTAAGATAATATGTGTGAAAAGATTTTGCAAATAGTGAAGGATTGCCTAAATTTATGTTGCCATTGTTCTATTTTTTAAATCCAGCCAACCTAATAGCAGAGACTAAGCTTTTCACCCACGTATACACCTGCTTCTCAATGCTGCAGAGACCACTCTAGAGGTTCATATCAGATCTTAACACCTCAGCAGCTCAAATAACTCCTGGAAGAAAAGTAGAAAGGGGTCTCTGTATGATTTTTATCTGCATGCCAGCTTTCCTATTATTAACCATTTCTGAGACAATGTCTTAAAGGACTATAAGCAAACGACAAGTCAGGTAAAAAAGAAAGTCAGATCACTTTTGCATTCTGTGAAAAGAAAAGAAAAAGGAAACAGAAAAATCTAGTTGCTGAGTAGTTTTGCTTGGTGCTGGGCTGGCGAGGTCTGCCTCCACAGTATAAAATGTGCATTTCTATTGACATTTAGAAATGACTCTGAGAGCTTCAGACAAAAGACTCTCTAGATGTGCAAGAAGTTTCAATTATTCTGCTTGGGAAAATCATTTTTCAGAGATGCTTTTTGGTGTTGGGCGGCCTCAGCTGAAGTAGACAGGAGAGTTAAGGAGTGGAATTGATAATGACAGGTAGGAAAATTGGTTGTCACTCAAGAAATGGCAGGAACATCAATGGGGAGACCTGTATGAGGAGATGGAGGATGAGCTGTTAGAAAATAGAGATGGGCTGTAGTAGGAGGACACACTACAGCTACTTCCATAAGACGGAGCCTGCCTGACTGGGGGATGGAACTCAAAAAACACAACAGCATTTCAAGCTTGAGAGAAAAGGAGACTTTGTGATTTTATTATTTCTAGGTTACTTCTTACTTCCCAACCTCAAATGGATTCAAGACTGGTAAAGAGTGTCAGCCACCATTGCTAAGCCTGGTGTTCTCTGCTTAGCCCCAGGATGAGCTGGTTTTTCACAGCTCCTTCTCTGCCAGCTTCACAATGACCAGTGGCAAAGATAAACTTGACCTGTGGCCTCATTATATTATACCATGGACTTGAAAGAACCTCTGACCCAACAGTCTTTTTATACAACAGACGATCCTCAATGACATGAGAGGGAAAGTGACTTTGCCCAGGTACCATAAGGATTTGGTGGAAAAATCAGGATAAAAGAACTGAGGAATGCCCAAAATACCTGTGTTCAATGCTTGGACTTTGTTGAATGGCATTTCATCAATGTTTTACCCAGTAAACCTACAGAGAGATCTTGTCCCTGTAGCTAATGTCCAAATGATAGCTATGCTGGCCCCTAGGACATGTCAAAGGATTTTAAACCTTTGCAGAAGCAGGCCTAAAGTTGCCTTTGATGGGATGGATGAAAGAGGCACAGGATAAAGTAGGAGGGTTCAGGTCCTTACTGCATCCTGGCTGTGAGACTGGGGTAAGGCACAGAATCATGGACACTTAAGGAAGGAAGGAGGTTCATGGACACTTAAGCCAATTCCTTTTTCTCCCATAGTCTCCTATACCATATGTTTGAGAGGTCCTCTTGCCCTGTGATAGGACAAGGGGGTCATTCCCACTGAGGGCAATTCCAACTATTGGAAAGGTCATTCTTATGCCAGCCTAAACTCATAAATTCCTTTTGAATAAATTCTTCCAATGTTACTTCTCTGGAACTCTGTTACCTTATTAAAAAATTGGGGATTGCAATACCAGCCTGCTCTGCTTCTCTGATAGAGTAGTAGTAAGGTTACATAACAATATATAATTCAGAAAGAGAAAAAGCAGGGGTGCTTAGGTCACTCAGTCAGTTAAGTGTCTGCCTTCAGCTTAAGTCATGATTTCAGGGTCCTGGGATCAAGCCCCCCCCAGCCCCCCCCCTCACACAGGGTTCCCTGCTCAGCTGGGTGTCTGCTTCTCCCTCTCCTTCTGCTGCTCCCCTTGCCTGTGTGCACTCCCTCTCAAATAAATGAAATCTTAAAAAAGAAAAGAAAAAGCAGTAATGGTAATGCAGGGCCCTGGGAATCACTGCTACTTACTGGGAGACTGGAAGTCCCTCAGAGCAGTAAACCCTGCTTTGCGAGATAGAAATCGGAATACCTCCCCTTCCTCTCTATCACAATTTCCATTAGGATCCAACAAAGAAAATAAGAAAAAAGAGGCAACATGGTGTAGCTAAAGGAGCATTACATTCAAAAACTTACCCTCAGGTCCCTACCATTTCATAATTATACAGAAATCCTTCACACTCTGCGAGCCTCAGTTTCCCAATCCGTAGGGTAGAGGTGGTAATACTTGTTTGTTTGGGTTTTCTTTCCTTCTGTAAGTTTGTGAAAATCGGTTGAGGTTATTGATCTGTGATGCGTGCACCACCACTCAGGGTGCATGTGCCAGGTTGCTGCTCTTCCTGGGTGGGGAAAAGAGAGCCCATGATCTCCTGCCGTCTCCCTCAACATGTCATGCTCCTCCGGGGACTCCACTCTACTGAACTCCTCTCCTGTGTGATCAGGAGAGGGAGATCTTTGCTGGTGTCTGAATGCCAAGATGAGTGTCTCAGGCAAGCCCGGGGGATGCTTAGGGCAGAACACTCACTTGTCTTTCACAGAACAAAAGGCAGTGCTCTATTCTGGCCACATTCAAGGTAAACTATAAAGTACCATATAGTCGAGTCACTTTTCCCTTGGGCCTCAGCCACCATCTTACTTAATCATAGTGAAGGCCTTTCATCCAGCGCTAGGCTGAGATTCAGACTCTGGCTCTTCTGCGTTCGCTGGATTAAAAATATCAAAGCAATGGGATCCCTGGGTGGTGCAGTGGTTTGGCGCCTGCCTTCGGCCCAGGGCGTGATCCTGGAGACCCGGGATCGAGTCCCACGTCGGGATCCCGGTGCATGGAGCCTGCTTCTCCCTCTGACTGTGTCTCTGCCCCCTCCCTCCCTCCCTCTCTCTCTCTCTCTCTCTCTCTGTGACTATCATAAATAAATTTAAAAATTTAAAAAAAATCTTTAAAAATATCAGAGCTGGAAGCAACTTTTGATCATTTAGTCTAGCTCTTTGCGTAGTTGGAGAATCTAAAGCCCAAAGGAAGTCTTGTCCTAGAAGATATAGAAGTTAGTGCCATTAGCCGGGCGTACTCAAGGCTTCTAATTCTTGACTATAGTGCTCTTTGGGTCATGCTATGCTGTGATACCTCGACAAACAGTGAGAGCTAACTCTGTGTTAGACACAAGGTCAGACTTTTATTAAGTTCCATTGGTAAACCAGACCTATCCCTGCCCACGAGAGCTGAGAGAGTAATTGAGGTGATCAATACGGAAAGAAATAACTCCAGTCCAAGAAAGGATTTATCCCCTACCCCCCAGATGACTGACTCCCCAAAAGCCTTTATGGAATTTGGGCCAAATTTCCAAGTCTTCAAGCTTGTTTCAACATCTCTAAAATGGAGACATTTGTGTATTCATTCATTCTCTCAACATTAAATATGTATTAGCGCCTATTCCTGCCACATTATTTTCACCACGTCTACCTATCATCAATGACTTTTTAACACACAAACCTGAGCCCCACCCCTGACTGACACAGTGATAGCATAGGTCCAAGGCAAGGCTGGGGAATCTGCACCATGAATAGACTTGCTCAGGTGACTGTGACAAGCAGCCAGGTTGAGAATTCATGGTTTATTATGTGCAAAACACTACCCCAGGGGCACCTGGGTGGCTCAGTGGGTTAAGCATCTGCCTTCAGCTCATGTCATGATCCCAGGGTCCTGGGATGGAGCCTCACATTGGGCTCCCTGTTCAGTAGGGAGCCTGCTTCTCCATCTCCCACTTCCCCTGCTTGTGCTTTCTCTCTTTCTCTCAAATAAAAAAAAAATCTTAAACAAGAAAAGAAGAGAAACACTATCCCAGACACCTAGAGGGGAGAGACACACAAAGGCTATACTCGCTCTCAAAAGACTCCCCGTCTAGTTGGAGATGGGAAGTTGGGTCAGACAAGTGAACCAGCTCTGATAGTGCTGTCTGAGGAATGTGAGGTTAGAAGCAAGCACTAGTACCAGGAAACAGCACAGGGGCACCTAAGTCATCTTGAAAGGGTTGGGTAAGGTTTCTTGTCGAGGAGATGCTGGAGGTGGGCCTTCAAGCATGTCTATGAGTCAGTTCCTGGGATTGCTGGGGTGGTATGGGCAGATTAGAAAGGCAAGAAGTAGCTGCATGCATAGGGAATTACAAGGAGAGGGAAAGGAGGAGGCAGGTGAGTCAAGAGGCTGAGAGGTTAGGCATCAGCTCTGGGAGGGCTTTATTCTCTGGGCCAGGAGGGGGAGCCAGGGTTTTATCTGAAGTCGAGGAATGACAGATTCAACCCAGTCTTCAGGATGAAGATTTGGCAGTTTTGTGGAGATCGGATGGGGCCTCAGAAGGGCGATGGAAAGCTGAAGTGAGGCATGGATACTCCGTGTGCCATCCTGCAGCGGGCTGTTGGGAGATGACTTGGCAATCAGCATCTCTCTGCTGAAGCGACAGATGCCATTACTCTTGTGACACTCCCGACTTTCTGAGATGAAAGAAGACAATGGCTGGAAAGTGGGTGGAGGAGTTAGAGAGAGGGGAGGGGAGGTGGGTGGGAAGAGGACAGGGACGTACTTGGTGTCAAACAGTGTTTAAAATACCCTCTTTGCATCACACTAGCTCTTAATTGGCACCAACCACTGAGGGGCTGATTGATCCCAGCAAGGATCCAGCAAAACAGATAATTTCTTACAAGCTCCGAAATGCATGAACCCCGCGGGGGTTCCCACACACCATGGCTTTGTTGTGCTGAGGTCTAAGGCTTCCTTGAAGGGATAAGTATCCAGGGGTGGCAGGTTTTTGTTTTTTTTTTTCTCGTCAAAATGCAGAATATATTCATGTAGTTAATGCCTGTGGTCTTGCTGAGCAGATTAAGAGAGGATAGAACAAAGAGCTGGGCTACCAAGCTACTTGTTATAAATTAACTCTTAATGTAATGGGCTCCTGAGAGAGAAGTTGAGTATGAAGGATGCTCCAGAAACCTAATTTTGGATTAAAGTCTTGATTCATAAAAGATGTGTCCACTGCATACTTATGGGTTGGGTCAGAGGTAGCCTCTATCTTAGGTCCCGGATCGCCTGGGTTCTTCCCAGATTTGCTGGGCCTTCACATAAGGGGGAAGGAAGCCTACATTCATGGAGAACCTACTATTTACTAGGTACTTTGTCTTTGATTTTTCCCCCCAAAACCCCATCTGGCTAAATAATATTATCCATCTCTCTCAGAGGTAAAGACTAAAACTAAAAAGATTATGCAGTATGTCCAAGATCTCTCTGATAAGGGCTTTAGAGAGTCAGCTGGGCCCAGGGCTACAGAGCTTCTGATTTAAAACATGCATTTGGCCACTCATAGACTTACTTTTACTGACATTGGCATGGTACAGTCAAAGCCTTTTATTTATTGGAAGCGTGTTGGTATGGTCACAGCAGTGTGCACTTTATGACAGGGCACAGGAGACAAGGTTTCAATAGTGGGATATGCTGTGCTGCTTCTGGAAGCCAGTGAGTGTTTACCTCCTAGATATGGATTTTGTTATCTGGGGCTTATGTGACTCTGGCTTTCTTCTCTGCACCTTAGCACATCAGAAAACTGTGGGAACGAGGCACAGGACCTTGGCAACCTTTATCTGACTACATGGGACATGAGGGAATGCTTTGTGGATGCTAGCCCTACTCTGGGCTTCTTCTTTTTGTGTTACACACACATTCTCCCCTTCTTTCTGCTTTCCTGGTCAATTTACTTCACCAATAGCAGCAAAAACCCTCTTCTTATTCTTACTGTGTGGATCTCTCTGCCTCATTTTTCTCTTGGCTTGGTTTTTTTGTTAAAAAACAAAATTCAGCTGAGTAAATTTAAAGATCTAATCTCCTCTAGCAAGCAGAAAGAAGCTCTATCTGAGGAGCTGGACAAAATGGATGGATTTCATAGGCAGAAGGGGGGTGGAGGAGAAATGCTCAAAAAAATGGATTATTTCTTCCTGCTGTAGGAGAAGGCAGAGAAGTCTTATCACACAGATTACCTCACAAGTGGAAATAAGGAAATTCTAGGCTGCTTGATTTATAATTCGACTTCCGGAAAAGGCTAAAACTGCAGTTAGGTTAGGCATCAAGTCTTGCTAGGGCTTAGTCACGGGGACACCACTGGGGGCCTATTGTTTCTTTTTAACACCTTTAACACACGCATATAGGCCCACCTGTGCCCACACACTCCTCTTTTCCACGCTGCTTTTTTACACTATGCCCTGGGGCAGGCTGTGTGTATGTGTATGTGTGTGAAGCTTCCTTATTACTTCCAGGTAGAGCTGTGGTGAAGGCTGACAACTCCCTCTCAGGTTAGTTAGCGACTATGTGACAAATATTTGCATGCTGTCACAAAGGGAAATAATGCAATAAAATATTTGGATCTTTGTTCTCTGTGATGTGAAACTGAGTAACTGATTCTTTTTTTTTTTTCTCTCTTTGTACATCATTTGGTGTCACATAGACCCAAACCTTTAAAAGATACTAACAGAAATGCCCTGTTAATTTGGCATGGAAACTGATAAGCTCTAACCTCACAGTCCATTAGGGAGACAGATAGGTGTCCGATAAATTATGATACTGAAAGCTACCAGAATATGCCACCCCAAAATGCGCCTTTTTGGCATACGTATTATTTTTAACTTAAGACAATCAGCAATTGAGAGCCAGCAGATGCAGGAAACGTTCTTTACTTCCCCGCATCTGTCTAAAAATAAAGAATATAAATTTCTCCTCTTGTAAAGGAAATTTCCATTTATAAAGGAAATTTCCATTTGTAAAAATGTCTTTCTAGCTACTCTCCGAGACAATCATCATCTGAGAGGCTCTTAGCTGCGTAACAGATAACCTTTATTCAGCATACACCTCCTCCCCTCCCCTTCCTATAATTTGCCTCCTGGTTCAGGAGCCCCAAATACTCTTTTCCTTTGTTTAGCCTAAGATGATACATAAACTTCAATGTCTAGCCATCTTCCTGAGCCACATTTTAACTTGTGAAATCCTATGCATACGTACATTATGAAAACTATTCTTTTTGTTGTTGTTGTTAATCTTTTATCAATTTGATTCAAGTGCCCCAACCATTAAATCTATGAGGATAAAAGGAGAAAAAATTTTCCTCACTATAAAACAAGGTGATGCAATCAAGATCTGATTTTAGTGACATAGGAGCACTTCCCAGTTTATATCACTTTCTTATGTCTATTATTTTATTTGACCCTTGAAATAACACAATCTGGTGGGCATGCTAGGAATAAGAATCCCATTTCACAGGTGGAGAAATTGAGGCACAGAAGCTGATTAGTTTACATGCCTGGGTCATGGCAGAGAATTGAACAGGTACATTTTCTTTCTTACATAGTGCTGTTTGCTGGAAGAAAGAGATTCTTGTACATTTGATTCTAGAAAGGCAAGCAAGAGGCTTAAAGCTTGATATAAGAGCAACCAACAAAACAATTTGGTTTAATAATAGATTTCTTTCAAGTGTCAGGTATTCTGCTGTTTTCACAGTGCAGATCGATTTCTGAGAGAATCTGAGCAAAAAGACCATCCATCCCCACTTCTGTGAAATAGACGTGATCTTTTGCATCGTGATTCTTTCTAGAGCCTGCTGCCAGAGTAGGCATCTTTCAGGGCTGTTCCTCATTACTTGTATGGACAACTTGTTCAGTCTTAGTGACACTGTTGTTATAAATAGCGGAAGGGCAATTAATAGTCCCTCAATTCTTAGGAGTTAGAACCCTCCCAGGAACATCCATTTTGGAAACCTTCATTTCAAAGGAAATGCCATCAATAGGAAATAGTTATTTAATTTCCAAGCAGGTTAAGAGCTTCCCTATGCAAGGATGAGTGAATTATTCTACTAATCATTTTTAAATAAAGTAGTTGAGACAGGAAATTGTTGCAGGATAAGAAATTAAAAGGTAAATAAAACCATCCTATATCGCAAAGAGCACATTTTAAGTACAGCTTAACAAACGAGTCCTTGAGTTTTGCTGCCCCCTGTGCGTGACAAGTATGTTTGCTAAGAAGCTCTGTGACCTCCCCAGGCACCCCCACATCTTGTTGTGCAGCACAAAAAAAGAGGCATAAGCCTGTTGAGGGAGTAATCTTGTAAAGTTTGGAGCAAGACTGAGACAGATTCTGGTTGTCAGTACATAATCCCTTAGAAATGAAGATAATATTACTAACCTCATCAGAATTGGGGAAACACGCCTCTCCCAAGGCAATCCATGTTGTCTCCATCAGACTTCTCTTTGCCAAAGAACACTACTTAGTTTTGACATCAAGCTTGGCATTGATGTTGGCATACAAGTTATAAAGCTTACTAAAGCAGCTAGCTACCTTGGGAGGTTTTATTCACCCCAGCAAGAACAACCAAAATCAATTTTGAAATTGTCAGCATGGGCCAGTAGGGCTATTTGGTTGAACTCCATTTTTAGTGAATTTAGAATTTCAGTAATATTTCTACTGACTTTCAGAGAGTTTCAACTGAGACAGCCTATATCATCAGACTCTCTGCCCAAACCCTGTGCTGGCATGCCAGGTAAAGTGGCCCTAGTTTGATTGGCAGTCGTTTGTGTTTTTTATGAAGGAGATGCTGCTTATCATTCATGGCCATATTGGGAGGACATATATCTGTAGTAATGCATGAGGACCAATTTCACATAATTGTTGGGAGCGGATGTTCACACACTTCTTAGCCTAGGGCATTTAGAAGGCAACCAAACATGAAAGAAAAGCTATTTGAAGTGTAGAAATGCCTACCACAGGTGATTCATAAAGCCTTTAATGAGCCAAATTTCTTTTTGCAGTTACTTTACCAAATACCTGGAATGGTTTGTTTTTAGAGGACTTCATATTGATGTGTTGACTGAATGTCTAGATACACTGGCTGGAGGGTCTAACTATAATTTTCCCTCTACCACTGAGGTCTTAGAACATTATCCTGTGATTTTTTTTTTATTTGGTCTAGCTCTGCTCTTAACTCAGGTAATCTGAGTAAATAAGTTGGAAGGTCTTTTACAACTTGAAAACTATGCGATTAATCTGTTCTTGTAGAGCAGTGAAAAGTATTTCCTAGCTGGTAAGTTCCTTGCAGACATGTCACATCACCTTGACACAATCGATAATCTCTTCCTCAATGGAAGCTCAGCATCTTCATGTGAAGACTTATTGATATAATTCCTTTTCTAAGATCTCCAGGATTCAAGAATGAAAGGTTCTCTACACATGTTTTCATTATAAGGAAGAGCTTCTTAAGCCTTATAGGATTTTAAAAATTAGTAGAAGTTTAAGCCAGACAACAAAAGTATAAAGAAAATAAACAAAATTCAGTCCAATTTCATCACTGCAGCTCAGCCACGAGGGCTTATCTTTCTTGTTCAAACAATACCCATAGCACTGAGAACAGTGCCTAGCACAGGTAGGGTCTTAATGCTATTTGGTAATAGAGAGAATGAATTATAATTTTGATGTGTTTTCTTCCACCTCTTCCTCCCCATGAATATTTTTTTCATGGTATATTCATGATGTCTAAGTTGGCTTTTGCACCTTGCTTTTTCTGTTTACTTGCTTTTATATAAAACATGTGCCTTTGGGGCACAGAATCCTCTTAATTATTATTTGCAATGACTGGCTACCATAGGAAATACGCTCTAACATGGCTGCCTGAAAGTTCAAAGTGTTGCTTAAGGAACTAGTATTTTTTTTTCTTGTAAAGCATTTTTTTATAATAAATTTATTTTTTATTGGTGTTCAATTTGCCAACATACAGAATAACACCCAGTGCTCATCCCGTCAAGTGCCCCCCTCAGTGCCCATCACCCATTCACTCCCACCCCCCGCCCTCCCCCCCTTCCACCACCCCTAGTTCGTTTCCCAGAGTTAGGAGTCTTTATATTCTGTCTCCCTTTCTGATATTTCCCACACATTTCCTCTCCCTTCCCTTATATTCCCTTTCACTATTATTTATATTCCCCAAATGAATGAGAACATATAATGTTTGAAGGAACTAGTATTTTCTTCTCCCTACAAGTGCTTACACATAGGCTGGACAGTCAACCATCAGTATGAGTTGAGTTAGAGATGCATTGCTCTAAAATCATTTCTCAGTATATGACTTATGAACCTCAAGGACCAGCCACTTTGCAAAGCTAATGGGCTTTCATAAAATATTACTGTCATGAATCAAAACTTTTCAAGGAGCCACTCCTCCCAGTCATACACCGTATCTGTTATGCTCATTACTATCTAAGTTTGTAACGTAAATTTGAAAAATAATGGAACTCTACTTCCTTGGAAATAGCCATTAATTCAAAATGTCCTTTCAATAAGGACAACTCAACAAGTAACAAGCAAGTTCCTGTGTACTGGGTACATTTTGAAATGGTTAAACCTTAGTCATTGATCTCACAGAATTCAGTTGGCAATTACTAACACTGTACGAAGCACTGGGCACAGAAGGCAAAAAAAAAAACCCTCCTATGTTCTAGTGGAATTCAGAAATGGGGATGGGGGAAGCTCTGGGGACTGACATATAGCAGATAACAAGAAGAAAGTGAGATAAATGCTACAGAAGAGCCATATAGAAGGACCTGTCATGGCACCTGACAGAGCAAGGTTAATTTTGCATAATGGAGTGGTATTTGAGGTCAAGAGGCTAAGGTACATCGATTGACAGCTTTTACAAGGAATAAAGAATTAAATGTTTCAGAAGAGGACAGAGGAAATGTGGGAATTCGTTCATATGGAGGAGACAGGTTTTTCCTGCTAAGAGGTGGTGGAAGAGGAGTCCTGTAGGACAGAGCATCCAACCATACCTTGACAAGAGGGTGTGAGAATGGAGAAAGGGTTCTACTGTGTTAGAATAATCCAGCAACTTTTATCTGTGGTCAGATCCCTAGGACATAGTGCTTGCCTTTTGTTTCATGGTTTCATTTTTTATTGTTTTATGATATTTTAATAACCAGAGTACGATTCACAGCACCACCAGTGCCCTTGGCAGTTCTAGCAGTGAATGTGTAAGCCACACTGGCTCACCTCCAGCAAAATTCTCTTCCCCTGGGAGCCAGGTCAGCTGACATGGCATTAGTACTGAGACAGTGCCCAGGGCTTCTCACTGTTGCTGGTCTGTCTGCCCTCCACTCACTTTGTCTAAGTATCTCTGGTAGAGAATATGCCCTGGCACCTGGCATTTCTGCCCATTTAGGGCATTACCCATCCCACATCAAGGTGGAGAGCAGATGGCTATTTAGAATTTAAAAGGGCTATAGTATTAAGAGCAAAAGGCCTTTTTTCTTCTCTGAGAGGGAAGAGGTAAACCATGGAGGAAAAAGAGAAGCTTCTCAGCAATGAAAGAACATTTATCTTCATGAAGTTGCCACAGATGGCTGTGGCAGGCAGTGCTCTTAGAAGTGCACTGCGAATGCCTGTGACACACTGGTGAGAGCACAGAGAGCTGTAGCACATAGTGGTTTCCACAGATCTGGTTTGTGCCAGGCCAAACCCTAGATTTGGAAATAAAAAAATGTAGGTCCTTGTCTTCTGATTCCAGATGATATAAGATACTAATGATAACAATTAATAATGGCAAATGTGTATGGCATTTTCTATGTGCCAGGATCTGTTGTGTCTTTATATACATTAATTCTTTTACTCCATTGAATCTTTGTGACAACTCTATGAGGTACAGACTGTAAACCCCATTTTAGAGATGATCCATGGAAATAAAGTCTGTACAGGATAAAAGTTGTTTTTTTTTTTTTTTTTCATCTGAAGGAGAAAGTTTAATAGTCTTAGTAAACCTCCTATGATTTGCATGGAGATCTGATTTGTGAAGCCATTTAGGAAACTGCCATACATTCATGAGGGAGTCCCATTACACCATAGTTTCTCCCACATTTTCTTTCTTAATTTGTACTGAGCACTTGCAAGGTAAATGACATGAAGCTATCACTATGATGGAAATAGATAAAAAAGGACCCAGCCCCTCCCTCAAATACTTACCACCCACTGGGGTTGGTAAGAGACTCAGGTGAATGACTCCAAAATAAAGAAGGTGGGATAAGTGTCAGGAGAATGATTCAAATAAGATTATATAATAACATGTTATCTGCAAATAAATAATTTTACTTCTCCCCTTCCAAGTTGGGTGCATTTTTTTTTTCTTTTTCTTGCTTAATTGCTCAGGCTAGGACTTTTAGTGTTATGGTAAATAGAAGTAGCAAGAGTGAGTATCCTTGCCTTGTTCCAGATCTTGAAGGAAAAGTTTTCAGTTTTTCACCATTGAACATGACGTTAGCTGTAGGCTTTTCATATATGGGCTTTATTGCATTAAATTTCTTCCATAGTTATTTATTGAGAAATTTATTGATCATGAAAGAGTGTTGAATTTTGTCCAATACTTTTGGTACCTATTGAGATATCATGTAATTTTTATCCTTCCTTCTGTTTATGTATTGTATCAGATTGATTAATTTGTGTATGTTGAACCATCCTTGCATTCCAGGAATAAATCTTTCTTGGTCGAGGTGTATGATCCTTTTAATGTACTACTGAATTAGGTTTGCTGGTATCTTATTGAGGACTTTTGCATCTACACTCATCAGGGATATTGGTATGTAGTCTCCCTGTGGTATTTTTATCCAGCTTAATGATTAGGTTGATGCTTACCACTCAAAATAACTTTTGAAGTGTTCCTTTTTCTTCTATTTTTTGGAAAAGTTTAAGGATTGGTATTAATTCTTTTTTAAATGTTTGGTATAATTCACCTGTGAAGCCATCTGGTCTTGGGCATTTTTCTTTTTTGGAAGTATTTTAATTACTGATCCAGACTCCTTATTTGTTATTGGTCTGTTTAGACTTTCTATTTCTTCTTGATTCAGTCTTGGTAGGTTGAATATTTCTAGAAACGTATTAATTTCTTTTATTATATTATCCAATTGATTGGTATATGATCATAATGGTCTCTTAAGATCTTTTCTATTTATACAGCATTGGTTTTAATATCTCCTCTTCTATTTCTGATTTTATCTATTTGAGTCTTCTCCCTTTTTTTTTTTTCTCAGTTTAGCTAAGGTTATTTATCTTTTCAGAAAAGTAGCTCCTAGTTTCATAAGTTTTTTCTACTGTTTTTATTCTCTATTGCATTTATTTTTGCTCTCATCTTCTTTCATTATTTCATTCCTTCTGCTAATTTTGGGCTTAGTTTGTTCTTTTCTTTCTGGTTCCTTGAGGCAGCCAATATGGAAAACAGTATGGTGGTTCCTAAATATATTAAAAATAGAACTACCATATGATTCAGCAATCCTACTGGGTATATATCCAAAGGAATTGAAATCAGAATCTTGAAGAGATATTTGCATTCCCATGTTCACTGCAGCATTTTTTTTTTCACAAAACCAGGACATGGAAACAGCCTAATGTCCATTGGTGAGTGAATAGATAAGAAAAACGTGGTACATATATACAATGGACAATTATTTTGACCATAACAAAAGAAATCCTGCTATTTGTGACAACATGGCTGGCCCCAAAGGATATTATGCTAAGTGAAGAAAGAGATACAGAGGACAAATACTACATGAAACACTTACATAAGGAATTGAAAACAGTCAAGCTCACAGAAGCAGAGAGTAGAGTGGTGGTTTCCAGGGGCAGAGGGAAACAAATGGGGGGGATGTTAATGAAAGGTTACAGAGTTCCAATTCTTTATAAAAGATAAGACCAAGGGGGTGCCTGGGTAGCTCAGTCAGACAAGCATCTGACTCTTGATTTTGGCTCAGGTCATGATCTTAGGATTGTAAGATTGAGTCCCAAGTCAGGCTCCACAGTGGGTGTGGACCCTGCTTAAGATTCTCTCTCTCCTTCTCCCTTTACCCTCTCTCCTCCATCTTAAAAAAGAAAAAAAGAGATAAGTCGTAGAGACCTACAGTTAATAAATCTGCATTGTATACTTAAAAATACACTAAAAGTTAAGTGTTCTTATCATGAACAAGTAAATGAATAAATAATATAGTGGGAAGTTGTTGGAGGTGATGGATATGTTTATGGCATAGGTTGTGATGTACACCTATCCAAACTCATCAAGTTGTATACATTACATATGTACAGCTTTTTGTATATTAATCATATCTAAATAGGTGGTTAAAAAAAGATACAGGAATTTAGAACTTGGTTCTTGATCATGGGCAAGGAAGAGATTCAGCAAAGGCCCTATAGGGGAAATTGTATCAAAACTGGACTCTAAGGGTAAGTAAGTCTGTGCTGTTCTGTCTCCTTCCTAATACTGACCTCCTACTGGGTATACCATGAATTCTTCATTTTATCTTTTGTTTGTTTGTATTTTACATTAACCTAGGGATGCGTTTGGAGCCTTAAATGGAAATAGTTCTGCTAGTTTTGTATGGTCATCCCAAACGGACTTAAGCCACACAGGCTTCCAGGGAGTCCATTATCTGTTTATGAACAACAGGCAATCAGGCCAATGAACCATGTTATTGTCATTCTATTTGTGTCTCTCAAGTCATTTTTCATCTCAACTAATCAGAAGATAAAGTCGATACTGCTCCACCTTCCGCCTCCATCCTCATTTCAGTTCCCTGTGGTTTCATGCTGGCTTGGGTTGTTTGAAATCTGGTATAAAACACCCGAGAAGAGCTATAATTTTCAAATTTGCCTGTGGGTAATGTGCGTAGTAAATGTAAAGTACTAGCAATTTGGTTGTTTGAGATGTGACAATTTTTTTACATCAATATGCAGGGTCTGAGGCAGGCACAAGTTTCCAGAAGAAACATGTTTTACTGGTGGCCAGACACAAGCTTACCCAAATAAGTAAGGGAAGAGGTGAGGCAGGAAAGCAAAGGACTGATGTGGAACTTGAGTCTCCTCAATGTTTACCCTGTGGAAGTTTGAAAACAAGGCCCAGGGAGAGAGGGCCTCTAGGGGAACCACTGGCTACTTACCTTCCAAGAGTCCTAAAAGGAGGTGCTCCTTCCATTAGAGAATTGGCCATGGTCTAGTATCTGACCCTCAATGCTGTAGGCTTAGACCTGATTTTACAAGCATCCAGAGGTGTGTTCTTCTCCTAGGGCAGACCTAGACTAACCAAGATCATGAGACTGATGTATAAAATCATAGATTCCCCTTTTTATTAGAGCAGGGAGGGGCAGGGGGCAAGAGAGAGAGATGATCCTAAGGAGGATCCACACCCAGCATGGAGCCCAACATGGGGCTCCATCTCACAACCCTGAGATCAAGGCCTGAGCTAAAATCAAGAGTTCAGTGCTCAACGAACTGATCCACCCAGACACCTCTAAATTAATAGATTAGATTCTTAGTAAAAGGAATCTCATGCATCAAATGGTAATAGCATCAGGCTCCCCATCTCACAAAAGTTCCAGGTCTAGGTTCCAATGGCTTTCTCTTTCCAAGGTACTGCTTGGATGGGTACCAACAGTTCTCTCTGTGATGCTTTTTATTGATACATTTCTAACCAGCCATCTCTTTGCTCTTATTCTTTTATTTTTTATTTTTTATTGGAGTTCAATTTGCCAACGTAGCATAACACTCAATTCTCATCCCACCAAGTGCCCCCCTTAGTGCCCATCACCCAGTCACCCCAACCCCCCGCCCACTTCCCCTTCCACTGCCCCTTGTTCATCTCCCAGTTAGGAGTCTCTCGTGTTTTGTCACCCTCACTGATATTTTCACTCATTTTCTCTCCTTTCCCTTTATTCCCTTTCACTAATTTTTATATTCTCCAAATGAATGAGACAATATAATGTTTGTCCTTTTCTGATTGACTTATTTCACTCAGCACAATACCCTCCAGGTCCCTCCACGTCAAAGCAAATAGTGGGTATCTGTCATTTCTAATGGCTGAGTAATATTACACTGTATACATAGACCACAGCTTCTTTATCCTTAATGTAGTCCTGTTACTGCAATGGTTGCCCATGCAGAATGAACACTAAGTTCTAAAAACAACCCCAATCTCTGATGGCTTGGCCTGCTCAATGCTTGTTGGGTGAAAAATTCTGCTTTGTGGACTTTAGAGAAGTCTTGTCCCTTGGCTTTCTGGTTATCCTGCCTGTCAGATACTGCCAGTGGGCTCACTGGGGCAGAGTTTAGGACTGGGAAGGAAACCAAGGGTCCAGACTCTGGTCCTACATTTCCTGATTGGCTTGGTTAGAATGTGCTACGTGACTAAATAACTCTTAAGAAGTTAGTGGCTCTGAAACTGAATTTTTGCTTTAGCAACGAGGAAGCTCAGAACCATATTTGTGGCTTCTGTCAACAGTGTAAGATTACGTGGTATCCATTAACTGCTGATCTGAGGATTCCTTGCTTTTGTTTTGTTTTTTTGTTCCATTCCTAAAGTCTGTTCAACAATTGTTTTATACTTTTGTATTTTTGTATGCTCTGCCTCATTCTATAAAGGGAACTCAGAGCTAGAAAATCTCAATGTGACTGCTGATAATAAATTTCTATATATGAAAGAGAAATAGCTGTAAATTTCTTGGAACACTTGAGAAAAAAAGTACAATTTTGTGCAGTTCTTTGAACTCCTCAGATTTAAAAAATGTGATTTTATAGTCCTATCTGAGTGGAATTGTCTTATCTGCTAGATTTAACCAGATTCAGATAAGTATGTAGGAGACAAATGGTGAAGACAGATGGGAGAGGGGAGAACTTAATGCACTCAGGGAAGATTTTGTGCACATGGGGAGGATTTCATGTACTCAGGGAAGATTTTGTGCACACAGAGCGGACTTTGTGCACATGGGAAAGATTTCATGCACATAGAGAGGATTTTGTGCACATGAAGAGGACTTAATGTGTACAGGGAAAACTTCATACTCATGGGGAGGTATCTTCTGAGTTAGGTTGCTCATTCTCTGTGCACATTTGTGGATGTTACCTAGGTAATGTGGGAGTGTGCCGGTAGGTGAAAGAGTTCCAACAGCCTCAGAGAGTCTAATTGAATATGAAGCCCCAGGGCAGATCTTCACAGTAACCTCATTTCTAATCACTGGGAATGTGGGAGGCGTATAGCCCACTTGACCCTTTGTGTTGGGACCACATCCTAGCCTATTTTCTCATTGTAAAGATGAAAAAACTGAGGTCTGGGATGTGACTTTCTCAAGAGCACCATCATTTAGTGATAAGTCATGTGGAGTCCTGATTACTGGTCTCCCAGCAAGCTCTTTTTCCTCATGTCCATACCTAACACATCTCCCACCTATGTCCCATTTACTCCTTGTTTAATCATATCTTATGAATACACCACTATCCTCCCCTTTCTTTACTTCCAGCTACTCAAGGAGAGACCTTGATGCTAGAAATTTTACCACAACCCTGAGATCAAGGTCTGAGCTAAAATCAAGTTAAGTGGGGATCCCTGGCTGGCGCAGTGGTTTGGTACCTGCCTTTGGCCCAGGGCACGATCCTGGAGACCCGGGATCGAATCCCACGTCGGGCTCCCGGTGCATGGAGCCTGCTTATGTCTCTGCCTCTCTCTCTCTCTCTCTCTCTCTGTGTGTGACTATCATAAATAAATTAAAAAAGAAAGAAAAAAAATCAAGTTAAGTGTTTCAGTTAAGGAATGAATTCAACTGCAAAAAAAGATAAAAACAAAAGTGTCATAAAAAACATACAGAGATCTACTTTTCTATTAAATGATGAAAAATATAGAGGTGGGTGGTCCATTACTGGTATATCATTTGTAAATGTCAATGATGGCTGTAGGTCCTTGTGTGCTGCTCAGACATCCTGTGTGTGTGTGTGTGTGTGTGTGTGTGTGTGTGTGTGTGTGTGAATCTTCCTGGTTTCAAGGTAGCTGCAGGGGCACCAGCCATCACAATCTTGTTTGAATCAGATAGATGGAAAAGGGAAAGGGACACAATAGCATGTGTCAGCTAATTCAGACTTCTTTAAAGAGCTCTCTAAGACCAACCCCCTCCAAGTGACCATGTCACATAACCACCCTAGTTGTAAGGGATACTAGGGAATGTAGTTTTTAGTTGTGTTTTGCTGACCTGAATAAAATTAGGCCACTTAGAGAGTAGGAGGGTAGAGTGGATATTGGGTAAAGAAATTTTATGCCCTGCCATTTTTGTGATTAGGGGTAAATTAATTAATCTCTGAGTTCACTCAACTATAAAAATGGAAATAATAGGAGGTTAAGTGAACTTAAGCAAAGTGTGTAAAAAACAAAGCATAGTGTGCAAGAATATAGAACATTCATAATATAGTACAATATTGACAAGATTGATAGGATATAAAAATTCCCTACTATCACTGTGGTGGGTGAGAACTATTTTGGGGAGAAGGAAAGACGTTATAAATTTGGAAGTGAGATACTTGGCTTCCTTTTTTAGTCAGCATGTTGGGAGTGTTGGGTGATGAACTTTCAGAGGTATCTGGAAGCTTTTGTTCTCCAGGTGACATAGAGGACTTGAGACGTTAGGGGACTTGAGAGAGTTAAGGTGGGTACTCTGCTTGCCATCAACCCTTCCTAATGGACTTTTCTCTGACCCATCAGGCTGGGCTAAGTACCCCACTAGAAAATTCTCTTTACATGTCTGCACTCCCTGGTTATAAGCAATTGAGGATAAGGCTGTGTGTTAGTCCCTTTCATCTTCCAAGGGCTCAGCACAATACCAGGGGCATGGTAGGGAGTCAGTAAATGTGTACTGCATTGGAGGCAGCTGTTCTCAGCTGACTCCTTTTAATATTTTCCTTGGCCAAGCCAAAGCACAAAGTCCCCATCCTAGCAGGCCTTTTGGCAGGGGGGTCCTTTGAAAAATGAGATAGTTAAGGTTTCTTTACATTTCACTCTCAGGGAATGCTCAAATCTCTGAATACCTTTTAAGTTAAAATGATGGAAGTTAAAAAAAAGTGAAAAGATGGGTAATGACACTGATATTTTAGGCAACATGACCCTGCTCAGTGTCCCCTCACATTGCTCTCACATTGTTCAGTGTGATTCACACTGGATCCAGAGCAGAGGTCCTTGGGCCCAAGTTTTGGCTCTGCCATTTGATTACTAGGCTACCAGTGGAGGGCAAGTTTAGGCCAGTGGCCTCTAATTACTTATCTGTCAAATGGGGGAAATAGTACTTGCCATTTCCCAATCCCTCTTAGGGTTGTGGTAAGTATTAATGAATAAATGGGTAGAAGGGGTTTTGCACTGAAGTGAGAGGTCTACTACGGCTGTGACTGTTCTCATCAACATCATCCTTGAATATCCAACTGAGTGAATTGGCTTTCTAGGGCTGCCATAACAGTGCCCCAAACTGGGTGGCCTAGGCAATAGAAATTTATTGCCTCCTGGTTGTGGAGGCTAGGAGTTTGAAATCAAGGTACTGGTGGTGTTGGTTCCTTTTGAGAGCTGGGAGGGGGAATGAGGTTCATGCCTCTTGCCTAGCTTCTGATGGTTTGCTGGCAACATTTGGTGTTCCTTGGCTTGTAGCAGCACATTCTATTCTCCTTGTAGACATGTCTGTCTCTGTGTCTAAATGTCCCCTTAGTATAAAGATCATACTCATATTTGAATAGGGCCCACCTCAGTGACTTACTTTAACTCAGTGCCTCTGTAAAGACCCTATCTCTAAGTAAGGTGACATTCTGAGTTAGGAGAGATAAGGACTTTGACATGTGGATTTTGTGGGGGACACAATTCAATCCATAATTCTGGGGAATAGTAAAAGGTCCATAAATGAATAAGTATTTTACCTGTGGTCTGAAGAGTTTTACCTCCATTTAATTCCTGGTGAATTTAGCTACAGTCTCATTTTCTTATTCCAGTTTCAGCACTTTGTAACTCTTGATTTGCTTAACTTTTCTGAGTGTTTGTTTTCTCCTGAGTAAAATGGGACTATTAAAGACTTTCTTATAAGGTTGTTGAGAATATTAAATGAGATGGCATATATTAAGTGCCATATAGAGTGCTTGGCACATTGCAAGTGCCTCAATAAATGGCCATTCCCTTTCTTCATAGAAATGTTAGATAAAGTTGGGACATCAGGCAGGGGATAGCTACTGGGCACTAGGTTTCATAAAAGAGTTATATCAATTTGTCTGGTTCAATCATTTTTGTGAAGAGCTATTTAAGTTTGAAGCTTTGGAAATGGAAAGCGAGCTGTCAGAAAGCTTTTTGCATTGACAGGAGACAAGCCAGTGTTGATAATCCATCATCTTAAATTGCCTACCTTTGATCATGCTCCGCTGTTTTTTTCTGACGATTTTACCCATAATGACTTCTATTAACTTTCGATGTGCCTTTTTAAAAAGAAATGATTTATAAATAAAAATATCCTCCCAGACTCTGTCTGTGACCTTGAAAACTATGTGAGATTTATTTTTCTAGTACTTTGCACTTTAGCAACACATGTTCATAACATATTAAAAAGTGAAGCTTAGTTCACCCCTACCATGGTGAGATGGAAGCAAACTTGAAATCCTATAATTCAATCTCCTTACTTTTCAGATGAGGAAACAGGGGAACAGAGAAGCAGGGGGACTGTCCTGCTGTTACCCAATGAGGCAGCAAGGCAAAGCCTAGACTAGAACCTGGGTGTTCTGCTTCCCAGTCTTTGTAACTTCTGTTAGTTTATACTCTAGTCTGATTAGTGTTTTAGGCAAGTCACTTCCACTCTCTGGGTTTAATCCCATGTATGCGCCATACTCCTTAGAAGAGCAGAGCTTCCCTCCTCTCCCTATCAGACCACCATTCTAGCATTCAACACCTATGGCCATAGGCAGTACCAAGAGGTAGAGCATTCACCCCGCTGACGGGGGCAAAGTGAAACTGAGTGATGACCTTTAATACCTGGCAGAAATCAGTGACTCTAGGAGGGGATGTTCACTGTGATAAACATTCACAGAGTTAAGAGGGAAAAAATCCTGTCTTAAATACTGTTTAGACTGTGGTAAATTGGAATCCTATTCTATCTTGCCAAGTGACCTCGGCTGAATGAATGAAGTTAAGCCAAATTAAGACAGGTTAGTCTTGATCATTTCACTGATAGTAATAATGCAAAGACCTAGGTTGGGAGATTGCTTTGAGGATTGAATTAGATAATGTAGGTAAAATCCCTACACAAAGCCTAGTCCATGCTAAATATTACATATAGTGATCGTAGTAGTAGCATATTAGTAACAATACTTTAAGTGAGAAAGAAATAGCTCACTGGTTCTTAACCTGTTCTAGATCTACTGGAAGTGACTGCCTTATCCAAATACACATACACAGACAAGTGTGTAAGAGGTTTGAGGGGATTATAATATTCTTGAAACTCCTACATGGGCCTTAGGGGGTCCATGAATTCCTGATTAAAAAAACCCCTGGGGAATATCTCTATAAGGTTTCTTCCTGTTTTATCAGTGATTCAGTAAAATTTCCTAAGGTTACCTGACAACTAGTGAAGTACAATATACATGTTTCATAAACCAACTGAATCATAATGCTGCAAGAAAAAGACTCTCTGGCAGTGGCCTGAAATAGAGTAGGACTGGGAACTTTGATGGGAGAAATAATAAGTCTCAAATTCTACATCAACTTAGAATCCAATTAGCAGTTATTAAAAAATAAAAAATAAAGCATCTAATTATAATTCTACAAAATGAGAAAATGCTAAATGTGACATGCTAATAGTTTTTAGAATCTGAAACTCAGAGAAGGGGTGTCTCTTGGCCTTCTGGCCAGGCTGACCTTGACCATTGGGACTGCATTCACACAGGGACAGGGCTGCTAGGAGCTGCTCGATCACCTTTGCAAATAACATGCTAAGTTATTTTATTCCCCAAAGTGCCCTTTGAGTATCAATGTGTGGTTGTCTCATTTGTCTCTTTCTATTTTTTTTTAAAGATTTTGCTTATTCATTAGAGACACACAGAGAGAGAAGGAAAGAGAGAGAGAGAGAGAGAGAGAAGCAGAGACACAGGCAGAGGGAGGAGCAGGCTCCATGCAGGGAGCCTGATGTGGGACTCAATCCCAGGACTCCAGGATCATACCCTTGGGCGAAGGCAGGAGCTGAGCCATCCAGGGATCCCAATTTGTCTCTTTCTTAGGTCGTTCAACAAACTCTGCTCTGAGGCTTCATGGTTCCAATCTGAAGATGACATCCCTGGACGCTTTTGTTCAAGCCACAAACATTTACTGAGCCCCTCTATATGCAGTGCTTTGTGGTAAGCTATTCTATGAGAGATCTTTCTAATTTGCTTTTAATGTGGATTGGTGTTTCTCTCTTATACTCTTTCTGGTTATACTTTCTGGCACGTTCTTTCTGGTTATACTTTCACTCAAATTATTTTATTCACAACTCCCTGAAAGACTATAAGGGATGACTGACAGGGATTTTTGCTCCTTTTTTTATTTTTTTATTTTTTTTATTTTTTTACAAAATATATCTTGCTCTACATCATAGCAGGAACAAAGTTTATGTCCATGGATTTTGAAACTGGCCACTTTCTATTGTGTAGAATTGTCCTTTACTTGCCTGGTTTACTATAAGAGAAACCTTATATATATAACTGACTGTAACACAAGGCAATAAAAGGGAATGGTGGGGGGTTCAAGAGGTGAAGGAGATCTCTTTCCACTGGCCAAGGGGAAGGATCAGGTGAGTCTTTGGGGAGGGGAGTTGATTGGCTTTTTCCCTTGATCTCCCCAGTAGACTGGAAAAAAAAATGAGGAACCAATATTTTGGTTCCAACCTCAGGAATATACATAGTTGATCCATATCGATACAATATACGCAATATTAATTTTATTTTTTTCTACTAATTTTCTGATGAAGTGCTTTATTCACTTATGGAAGAAAAATATGCTGGACCTGACTCTCAGTCACCACTACCGCTACCATGAAGTAGTGAATTTTGTGATCATTTCATAATTTCTGTTTAGTTTAATTATAGCACTGTATCTGTATTAGTTTCCTGGAGCTGCAATGACAAAGTGCCACAACTTATTGTCTCATAGTTCTGGAGGCAAGAAGTCTGAAATCCAGGTATATTAGCAGAATTGGTTCCTTCTGGAAGCCTAAGAAAGAACAATTTCCCTGCAGCTCTTGTAGCTCTGGTGGTTGCCAGCAGTCCTTGGCCTTTGTCGGTTTGTGGTTGCTCCACTCCCATCTCTGTGTTCTTCATGCTGCCTTCCCCCTGTGCCTCGTGTTTCGAATATTCCCCTCCCTTCTCTTCTAGAGACACCTCTAGTTGGATTTATGGCTCACTCTAAATCCAGGATCATCTCATCCTGAGATCCTTTACTCAATTACATCTACAAGGATTCTATTTCCAAATAAGGTCATATTCACGGTACAGGAGTTAGAGTTGGTGACACTATTCCACCCACTACAGTGTCCAAATAAGACCTTGCTCCTTATCTTTGCTTTC
This sequence comes from Vulpes lagopus, assembly GCF_018345385.1. Lineage (NCBI taxonomy): Eukaryota > Metazoa > Chordata > Mammalia > Carnivora > Canidae > Vulpes > Vulpes lagopus. The sequence goes on from NC_054840.1 coordinate 22,126,310, forward strand.
CAATGAGTGTATGTATTGCTTGTAGCAGTGCACTCATTTCAAAGAGGGTGAGAGTCCATATAAATGAAAGAAAAAAGTATCTTTGTTGAGTAAACAAGGAGGGTGATGAGAAACATATTATGAGAGCTACATACATGACAGTGGTAGAAAGGATTCTCCTGTGGGTCCATCCCTTGGCTATAGAGTGCTCTGAACGCCCAGAAGAGTGGTGTGATTACAAGTGTCTAGATATTACCTATAAAGCAAAAACTCAGGATTATTCTCATATCAAGTACCTGGACTTATTTCACTTAAGTGTTAGATGAAAGATTTCTTTGTGCCAATCACTATGTACTTCAGACAATGTGTTTCTTCAAGCCTCAATTTTCCAAAGAGAACAGGGGCACTTGAATTATATTGGGTAATAGAGATCTCATGCAAGTGGGTTTTGCATAATGAGGAAGACAGGTAATGAGGGTATGATCTTGTTTGGGTGCTGGGAGAGCAGAGACTCAGACAATCCAGGTTTGATTGGGAGCACTTCATGTTATTGTACAGTTTGCTATAGATGTTTTCCTTGACCCAGAATATAAAAGGAAAAATTAAATTCAGCTAAACACTCTTTAGTGGTTCACATAATATGTAGGTTTCTGGATTGTTTATTACTTGCTTAGGGTGAAACAAAAAAGAAAGTCCAAAAACAATTTAGATTGGGATTATGGTTTCAATGTTTTTAAAGGATGAAAATGATGCCAAAGTTTCTTGGTTAAATAATAATTACTTATAATAAAACAAAATTTTGCTTCTCTTTTTTAGTCTGGTCTAGGAAGACAGATTTATTAAATGTTAGCCTCTCAGCTTTTAACTCCCTAAATCAACTCTTACATCACAAAGTACATATGGCAAGCCTAATGCTTTTTGAAGGTTTTCTTTAGTGTCACTTCTGGAAAACAGTTTATTTTCTTCACCTGAGGGCAATAGATTAAAAAATAGGTAGCAGCCATGAGACTTCACCAAACATCTTCTGTCTTCCCTTTAAGAGATGTTGAAGGTGCCTAACAGAGTCTGACATGTTTTCACTAAGTATGAAATATCAAAATGGCAAATCCTAACATTTACTTCATCCAAGGACACTTTCATACCTTATGCTTTACCTTGTCAGCATGAATTGATATCAAGCTGGGACAGGTCATGGCTGTCCCTATCATTCCCTATCATAGTTCAAAATGCTCAGATCAGCTTCTTAAATGTGTGGTATAATGTGTGAGGCCATGTGGCGTGATGGAAAGTAGACTAAGTCTCACAGGAAAAAACCTGGGTTCTCACCTAACTTTACCGTTTGCTAGTGATGCAAGCCTTGACAAATCAGTAGAACTCAACAGATATTTATTATGCACCTACCATGTGCCAGCCTTTGTGTAACAGAAGAGCAGAGAGAGAATATAGACACAGATTCCTCAGAATGATCAGATGTTGAGGCGTATGTATAAACAACTCCTGGTTGAGGTATATAGAGACTTATACTGAAAGACAGGACTAGACAAAAAGTTCTAGCAAGCAGAGGAGGGGGAAGTTGCTTAGGTTTGGGAGATCAGGGAAGGTTTAATGGAGGAGGTTGTCTCAGGAGCTAGAATTTAAACAGGGGATAGGATCTGGACATGGTGGATGGGGAAGGGGATATAGGCAGAGTGAATCATGTGACCAAGCCCAAGCCCACTGAGATGGTAAAGCTCTGTGAAGCCTGATGAAGTATCTGTTAACCTGGCACATGCAGTGGTATAAGTGGGTAGTAGAGTAGGTAGAGAAAGCTGGCGCTAAGAAGGTATTGAACGTGATAGAAAGAAGGGTTTAAAACACTAAGTTATCTGTTGGAGTTAATCTAGAGGGAAACAAGAAGACTAAAGAGAAGGAGGAGGAGGAAAGGGGAAGAAGGGAAAGAAGAAGCAGGAGAAGAAGGAGGGGAAGAAGGAAAAGGAGGGGAGGAGAGGGAGGAAAAGAGGAAAAAGAGGGGACATGGCAGGGAGAGTTGTTAGAGGAAAAGAGAAGAAAGAAAGGAAGACAGAAAGCTAGATAACTTGGGGCATGCATATGTCCCTGTTCAGCACCTCTGCAAAGTCAATAAACAAAGGATAAAATGTCCTTTAGGAGGATTAGAACCTGTCACAGAAACAATCTGATTCAGAGGCCTGGTGGGTCCTACAGTCCTGGAATTTCTGCCCAAGTTCCTCTGTCAGCTTTATGACAGACAAAATATATTTATTCATGTGTAAATCTGTCCAGAGTCTGTGTAGGCTTTTCCCTATACTATGACAGATAAGCAAAGCATAAAAATGGCGTTAATAACATTGATCTAAGATTTGGTGGTTTACACTCCCTGGAGATCCATTGCTTAGTAAAGTAGGTATTAATATCATCCCATTTTATAACTAAATAACTAAGGAAATGAAACAGATGGAGAAGGAAGTCAAGTTCATGTCTCCTTTTGAGACTCAGTAGTTAATTGTACCAAAAGTTACCTAATTTTGATCATCACGGTGCTTCAAAATTGGGACAATGTTGGGTACTTAAGTATAAGTCTTTAACTCAATTCTTGAACAAATATTGATCTGACTTATAAAAGTCAGCACTATAAAGTACCACCTTCTTTTGGCTCACAATACTGCATTTTTAAAGTAAAGGAGATGAACTTATTTTTTCAGTCTTCACTTTATTTTCTTTATATGGATTTAAGTCTGTGCCAGCATCAAGTCAAGTCATCATCTAGATTTTCATCCACATGTTATTAGATATTCAAATAAAATGAGCTTTTTTGTTTAAATATAGAATTAATACATACAAAGAATTTTAAAATATTCGAACAGTGTGGAAGAACAAAAATATAAAGTAAAATCATCCTCCACTTTATCACCAACTCCTCTCCAGAGACAGTCGCTGTCAGTATTCCCTTTTTTTAGTTTTATTAGTAATTATTATTATAACTTTATCTAACATACTTAGGGACCTACTTTTTGATGTCTTAACTCTAGACAGAGCTATTATTTCCTAGATATGATGTCTGAAGAGTTTATTCACTGACATTACTCCCTACTTTTCTTCCCTGTCCACTTTCTAATTTCTGTTAGCTTATTATTTTTGGGTTTTCTATATATGTTGTCTTCATGAATAACTTAACCCTATTTTGTCACTTTAGACAGCTATACTCCACTACAAAGAAAATCACAATTTATCTCTCCTCTATAATTATTTTTATACTATCTAAAGTTATTACATTTACATTCTCTTCCATAATTAAAAATATACCTTGTGATTATAAAATAGATGGATTATAAAAAATAAAATGAATGAACAGAATGTACAATATTATGATTACATAAATACTATTCAATATAAAACCAGAGAGTGAGGGATTTAATACAGAACCAGGGATGAAGTCACATAGAAGTAAATCTATGCCATGAATATATTTCAGGTTAAAGGAGAATCCTCCAAAGGCAGCCTCCCTTACTTGATTCTAGTCTGCTTTGCCATTCATTCTCTGCTGTCACTAATTCTGTCCTTTATCATATTTCTGTTCTATTTTGAGTTTTGTTTTTCAATCATAGTATGAAGGCAGTGAAATTCTTGAGTTTTTGCACATCCTGACGTGCCTTAACGTCTTTCCTTTTATATTTGCTTGAAGGTATGGGTATAGAGGTCTGTGTTGAAATCCTTTTTTACCTGAAATTTGAAGAGTTTTCATCATCTCCTTATGCCCAAGAGGTGCTGATAGGAAATCTGCTATTACTAAGTCTTATTTCTTTGTAAGTGACCACTGCCCCATTGTTCTAACATCCAGATTTTCCTTTTGTTATTGGGATTACCAGCTTTGCCATGATGTCCTTATCATAGTGATATCTTTTTCCACTAGCTCTCTGCATTCAGCACCTCTGTGGGAGTCAAGTCACTGATAGTAAGAGGTAGGTATTCCAGTGAACTGAACAGGGGATTGGAGTCAATTGCCCTGCATTCAAGTCTTGATTTTGCCTCTTCTTTCCATTTTTAACTGTCTACAAAACCTTGCAAAATACTGTATCTTCACTCAAGTTCAATTTTTTTCTACCAAGACAAATTGATCCTAGTTTCAACTCTGCTCTTTCCTGCCATGTCCCATTATATTGCAGAATTATTGTTACTGTGAAATACTGGAAGTAAAATTGTTTTGCAAATTGCAGAACTGTAAATTAAGGTATACATTGTTATAATAGATGCAAACATGATGAAAAGTATATGGTGTTATAGAAATGTTGGGTTCTTGTTCTTTTTCCTGCACTTATCACGTATCATTTGGCCTGGATGTATTGATATTACTGTGGGGTCTTCATCACTCAAGGCAACTTGCAAAGCAAGCTTGTAAATTAGGAGAGTTGGTACCCGATATCTACCATTAACCTGTGTAGGACATCCTTCTTTCTCAGCAAATGTCAACTGATAAACAACCTGTCCCTTTATCCTTCTTAGAATAACTCCTCCCTGGAAAGTAGAAATGATGTACATCCTGACATACAGTGTAGCTCCAAAGTTCTTCCAGTAGTAAAATGGAGTAAGAAGAAATTGTTTAAATTACTGTTTGGGGGCATTAGCTTGAATGCTTCCAGGAACTCTATTCTCTCTGATTCAACACGTTTCTAAAGTTAAAACAAAATTTCGCTTTGTGAAGTATACTTCCAGGAAGTATTAAACAATGATGTAAACTGGAAAGGGAAAGAGTAAATTAGAATCACAGAATATCAGATTTAAGATATCAATATCACATACCTAACATAGCTACACACACACACACACACACACACACACACACACACACTTCCAGTCATAACCAAGGTCCTCATTTACAATTAAGGAAACTGAGACCCTGGCTAAAGCAGGAACTTGTCCAAGATCACATGAGTTGAATGGAAATAGATTACAAGACTCTTAACTCCATCCCACAGTTATTTTAGTCAAAGAGTAAGATCTCCTAATAGTCTTTAAGTTTCTAACAGATTTCTTTAAAAATGGAAAGCAGAAAGCGTTCTTGCAACATGGATAATCTTGAGGCTATTGAATAGATGTGGTTTGGGGGCAGCACCTCAGAAGACTTTCTGTTACAGACCTTGTGTGGCGTGTGTTATAATACTGACACTCTCCCACCCCAAGTGTCTCATTATTTTCATGGGAGGTAGGAAATTTGGCTCCATCTCATAGATGCGAGGAACTAAAATTTAGGGAGGTAAACAAGTTCACACAACTTACAACATTTGCTTTTGATGAAGGGCAGAGACTGAACTTGAGCTTGAATCATAGGATTGCTTCTCAAAGTAGAGTTGAAAAGAGAATCTAGGAACCCCGGTTTCCTCAAGACTCCAGTCTGCCCCACAGTTTCTCAACATGTACCATGATAAACAAAAGCAAAAGCCCCACTGTTAAAACAATCAATTCTTAGAATGATTCAAAGAAGTTTTAATGAGCTCAAATTTACTGTATCCTGGATTTCTGATTTTTCAAAAAAAAGTTTTGCCTGGCATACGGATTCCTTTCACATGGTCTTTTTGGAATATTCACAGAGCTTGGGAGATTTAAAATTCCTTGAAAAAGAGATGAGCTTTGCCTTGGTGAAAACGTTTCTGCAACTGTATATTCAGCCCTCTGGTAGCAGAGAAGAGTGTCCAGGATGGACAGGGTCCTGAGACCAAAGTATGAGAAAAACCATGGAAGGAAATAAATATGCTCTGCTCAGAGCCTCGGCCAGGAAAAAACTCATGAGGGTACTTGATAGCTGTGTTCAAATCCCCAAAGGACCATGAAGTGGAGGTCAGATTAGACTTGTATCTTGTGTCTTCAAAGGGCTGCTCAGATGAAAATGAGAAGCCAACAGATGAAAATCAAAACAGTTTCCTAACAGCTGAGCTTTCTGAAGATGACATAGGAAATCTTTGGATGAAGTGAGCTCTGTTCTGGAAGGTCATATGACCACTCCTTAGCAGGGGATTCTGGAGAAGTTCTGATGGGTGTTGGAGTGGAACCATCAGGAAGTCCATTCTAGCACAGCTACTATATTCCTTGGTTTCAAGTCTCTTAAATCTCTACAGTTCAATATCACACACCCAACATAGCTACACACACACACACACACACACACACTTTCTTTATCTTCCTAATACCAATAATCACTTAAATTTATTGAGCATTTACTACATGCTAAACTATATACTCAGATCTTTATAAGCATATTTTCATTTAATCCTCCTCCGTGTTCTATTGAAAAAGTACCATAAGTATGTACTCCATAGATAATGCATAAATATTATAGGGTAAGTAATATGCTCAAAATCCCATAGTTAGTTAATGGGGGAGCTAGGATTTCAATCTAGTTGTGCCTGACACTGAGATCCTAAACATTCTGCTATTCTGCTTCCTTCTCATGAAGACTAATACATTTGAAGAGCCAAAAATAATTTGCTTTGCACCCAAAATAACTGAGTAAAAGTTAGAGGGGTGCTGAAGATAAACTAGAATAATATTATGATTTCTCTGTCATGGATAACTGACAGCTGTGCTACATTTTGCCCAAGGAAGTAAAATTCTTTTATTAATGAAAGAGAAGAAGAGATTCACAGCCGCACAGGAGAAAAGCCTCCCAGTTTTTGTGGTTCTCTGTCAGTTTTAGGTGGAGGAAACTTCTTGATGTCAACCCAATTTATGGAGGTGCCCTTCACATTCCTGTACAGGTGCTGAGGTTAGAGAAGAGAGTGGGTAAGAGAGGGCAAAGTCAGTTTTCCCCGGGAAGAACTTGCTTAACTTCAGAGTCTTTGGAAGTTTAAATAATCAGAAATGTGTATGAGGGCATGAGTGTGTCTGCTCACATGGAGGATTTTCTGGTCATCTGAGGCTCTTCAGCACCTCCTTGAGGAGGAGCCAGATGGTAGTGCTTCAAGTCTGATTAGATGATTAAAAGATGAAACCAGAAAATGGAGAAACACTCCTACAACTCCTCCAGACAGAAAAATAACACATGGAACAATTCTCTGGGTGAGGTGGGAAGTTCAAGAGGCCCTTCTATCAGCTTGATGTTTACAGCTACCTTAAGATGATTCTTCACACTTTGAATTTTTCAAACAATTGGAGTTTACATTCCAAAAGAAGTTTCTAATTGCTTCTACTTCTCTAGTGAGGCAACTTTTCTGTGTAGGATTCTTGAGGCTTCTAGTGGTTTGTGATCCCACAAAGACTTGGGAGCATTGTGGAGATAGCCTCTACTAAGAAAAGCAGACATTTCTAAAACTTTCAAAAACAAAGTCCTGAAAGGCAATTAGAGTTTCAAGTGTCACCTTAAAAAATAATCTGGACTTTGTTTGAAAATAATAGATTGGTCACAGACATGCCTTATTTTGAGGACATGGAGCATGGAGGAGAAATCCACAGAAAAGAAGAGGTATTAGTTTGTTTGGGGAGGTCTGAAAGCAGCATAAGGACAATTACAACCTCTGGGTCTGTAGAATGGGTTGCTGTAGGAAGCCCGCCAAGCTGGGACCCCCTTCAAGAGTCTCAGCCCTGGGTGAGAAGCAGGAATAGATTGCTGGGGGTGAAAGCAAGATTAGTTGGAAGTCAGCTGGACCTCCAGTTCCCTTCTTTACTCCAGACCACAAGAAAATTATCTGTGCCCCATACTAGAGACCTGAGATTTGTTCCCTTGAAAGCCAAAATCATTTAATTCCTGAGTTGGAGACACCAGCACAGTGCAGGGCTACTATGAGAAGTGTGGCCCCAAAAAGGGATAAGGGGGAAATCCAAAAATTGAACCCAAGGATTCCCATCCAGCTATATAAGTCCGATCCCAGAGCTTCATGCCGGGGCCCAGCCTCAAGGTAGAATGTCTTCTTTTATGAGGAAACTGAAGGGATTTAGAGGAAAGACTTATAGTCTTCCTCTAATCATGCTTGGGAACTCTCCAGGAAAGACAAGGTTGATACCTCACTCATCTACACCTGGCAGAAAATTATGAATGCATAGCTAAGGACACCAGACATCTGAAAAGGCTTCAAACATGAGTAAGAGAGAGATTACAACACACAAATAATAATAATAAACTAATTCAGAGGGCACAGAGGCAATAAAAGAGTAGAAGATCAAAATAGAATAGCTTATAATTAACATCTCTAGAGTTCTGAAACAAGAAGAGGAAGCATAAAAAGGAATACTCTTCAGACCAGAAAGAACTTTTGGAAATGAAAAAAATATGTCATATCTGGGGCAGCCCTGGTGGCGCAGCGGTTTAGCTCTGCCTGCAGCCTGGGGGTGTGATCCTGGGGACCCTGGATCAAGTCCCACATCAGGCTCCCTGCATGGAGCCTGCTTCTCCCTCTGCCTGTTCCTCTGCCCCTCTCTCTCTCTCTGTGTCTCTATGAATAAATAAATAAAATTTAAAAAAAGTCATACTGAAATAAAACCTCAATAAAAGAATCAGAAGATGAAATCAAAAGAATTTATCAAAAATGAATAGCAACCACAAAGCCCCCAGAGATATAAAGAATAGGAAATAGTAGATAAGGAAATTAGAAAAAAAGTATAGTCTCATATGACTATTGGGAGTTCTAGAAAATGAACAGGAAAAAAGAAGGAGAGGAAATGATGAAGGATAGAATTCACAACTGAAAGCTAGTACTTTTCAGATTGAAAGGTATCACCAAAGGCTCAATTCAGTGAATTAAAGATCCCTGCCAATACACATCATCTGGAATTTTGAAATGCCAAGGAAAAATAAAAACTGCTAAAGAAACTGAACTACACAGGCCTGGGAGTCAGCATGGGAGTGGCCTTCCCAAATAGGACACCAAAAGTGTAAAGGCAATAGTGTTAATGCTTTAAAAATTCTGAAGGATTGGGGACACCTGGGTGACTCAGTGGTTGAGCATTTGCCTTGGGCCCAGGGCATGATCCTGGAGTGCTGGGATCAAGTCCCACATTGGACTCCCTGAACAGAGCCTGCTTCTCCCTCTGCCTGTGTCTCTGCTTCAATCTCTCTCTCTCTTTCTGTCTCTCTCTCTTTCTGTCTCATGAATAAATAAATTTTTTAGAAAATTTCTGAAGGAAAATTATTTTCAACTATAACTTCTATCCTCAACCAGGATAAGCAAACTGCTGCTTTTGCTGCTGCAAAGCTGCTCCACCTTCCTTCTTATCCCTCCAAACTAAGTGGCTGAGATAAGAGAAGAATCTATTTCTGTGTCCAGTAACAGGGCAGGTGTAGGTGGGTGATCCAGGAAGACAGTTCAGCTCCACATGGACACTCAGTGTGTGCAGGAGGGAGCAGTTCCCTTTACCTGTTACTCTCCCTTCTCCAAAAGGCTGATCTAGTCCACACATTCAAAGGTATCATCACCACCTTGTCCAAGCTCTGCCCAAGAAGAAGAGAAAGGGAGCTTCCATTCTAGAGAAAGGATAGGATGTAGATGTTGCATACACTAACCCTGTTTACAGCCCCTGGACATGATCCAGTCCATGGTCACACCAAGCTGTAAGGCAGGCTAAGAAATACAGACTCTAGTTAGGTAGATGCACATCCAGCTAAAACTATGGAGAATCTATTTCTAATGGGAGGAATGGATACAGGGAAAATTTCTAATGGGAAGAATGGATATAGGGAAAATGGATATAGGATATAGGGAAAATCTATCATACCACTTGATCCACCAATGAAAAATGAGGTAGGTAAAGATACTTCCAGACATGTTTCAGATGTTGAAAAAGATATATAGTTAGATGTGTAGAGGTTGCTAGAGCATTTTGTGAAAATTAATGGGACTTACATTGAAAATAGGCAAAAGGAAAATAGGGCAATTATTAACTTTGGAAAAATTGAAATGAAGATGCATGATTGTAGCATGTGATTGGCTCAAACATGCTCAGTAACAAGCAATATTTGCATTGTTACAGTAATGTAAACATTGGCTATTAATTTAATTAAGATTTTTGCCATGACTATTTTAGGGGATTGGAAAGAGAGGAAAAATAGGCCTTGTGTGAGAACAGTAACTCTTTTACTTTTACTTTTACATTGGAAATCAACAGAAAATGTCTAAAATTGACAAATCAAGAAACATATGCACACTATTAAAAATAGGGTTGTAAATGCTAAGTAACCACATATAAGAGGTAAGTATGTGGACATGGCACGTTGGAATAAGCAGAGTAAAGACACTTCTATCTTCATGGCTCTTTGGTAATATTTGACTTAATCAGAAGCATGTGTTAATTTTAAAATTAAAAAAAAATGAAAAAGTAATTCCAGTTAAAGAGAATTAAAGGATTTTTTGAGTAAAATGAAACTTAGAAGTCATATTGTCCAACATTTGATCAAACTGAGGAATTTTTTCCTCAATACCTCTCTTTATTTTTTATTTATTTATTTATTTATTTTTAAATTTTTATTTATTTATGATAGTCACAGAGAGAGAGAGAGGCAGAGACACAGGCAGAGGGAGAGCAGGCTCCATGCACTGGGAGCCCGACATGGGATTCGATCCCGGGTCTCCAGGATCGCGCCCTGGGCCAAAGGCAGGCGCCAAACCGCTGCGCCACCCAGGGATCCCCTCAATACCTCTCTTTAAATTCTCAGAGTCATTTCTGATATTGAGCCAGAATTTCCTCTCTTCAGTGTCTGCTTTGGCTTCCCTCTGCCACAGGTCCTCTGAGAGGTTCTTCAGGTCTGCATGAGCACCCTATGGACAGGGAGCTCATTTCCTCCTAAGAGCAGCTATTCTTCCTCTATAGTCAGTCTCTATATGGCTTCCACCCACACGCCCTTGATCTCTCTATTCACTGTGGCCACCAGACAGAGCGCGATGGCTTTTTCTCAGTACATCCCAAAAATATCCTTGATGAGAGCCATGAGTTGTGCTGGTTGAATCTCCTCACCACTCTGTGAGGCAGGTCAAGGTGTCTCTCAAAGTGCTGTGACATACCTTAAAAACATCTCTGCACTTCATTGGAGGAAGATGGAAGGTTGTACCCCACACATTCTTGACGGTCCATGCAGTCAATGGGGCCACACTGGTCTTGGCTGGAGCCACCTCTTGCTGCTATTGTGGGGGATAGAGGAAATTAACTTATGAGAATGACGTGGTCTTTGTGCCTGCTGCTGCACAGAATTTGCATATTAGAGTCTCACAATAAAGAAGAACCAAGGCTGCTCTATTATCTCCAAAGAGAGGTCATTCAGATGGAAATTGAGAATGAGCTTTGGCTAGCAGGGGGTAGCAGAAAAACAACCCTCACACACTGGCAGGAGGGCCTCAATGATCCTGGCTGACTTCAGGCAGAATTAAGATCATTCATATGGCCAAAGATCTATTTTTCTTTCTTAGAGAACACCAAGGGATGAACTTTTCTCACTCTAATCCTAGCTCAAAACGCTACCCCAAAGACCTCTCGGTGTGCTCTTGGAGATTTGTTTTTCTAGGATAGTAAGGCTCAAGGCACTAAATCATCAGTGCCAATCCATTTTGCTCAGTGTTGTATCAGAACAGGAAACAATGCTCTACCTAACAGTAGCTATCATGATCTTACCTCCTTCTAGAAAAAAAGGTGTTTAGACCCAGTGAGGTAAAGTAACTAGCTCAAGGAAAGTGATGGAGAAATCAAGCAAGAAGCTAGACTTTCTGATTGCCAGGTGAGCACCCTTTTGAGAGAACAGGTGAAAGAAGAAGCCATGTGCATTGGCTGGAGAGTGAGAAACAAGAAGAAAATCACAGATAATATTTTCTTCTTTTGTAACTTAGCTATGAGCTCACACTAACCATGTTCTTTCTATACATCCCCCCCCCCCCCGGAAATGGAAGTCTTTTTATTGTCTTTGTGCAAGGGTGTGCCCAGTTGGAAACCATTTGTTATTATGTGACTCTGAACCTTCACCTTCTCATCTGAAGCATGTATCCTCATGTTCTGTAATCCTTTCTTCTTTTCTAACCTCCTAAATTTAGTGTAAAAATACCCACTTTAACTCTCCCAGGAGCCAAACAGGAGGATTTTAATGGGCCAAACCTGCTCTTATGATATTTTCGATGTACCCAAAACCTAGAGAATATTACTTACAAGGCCAACTGTAGTAATATGTAGACCCTACAATGGGCAATGGCTCAAAAGCAATAGAAATTTATTTCTTACCCAGGAAGCATAGGTAAAAACTTGAGCATGATGGTTTTCTTTACATGGCCATTTTCAGACTCAAGAAGGTCTGCTGTCTTTCACACAACGCTTCCTGTCCTAAGCATCATCTCCATTCCTGCCAGTCAGATATGGACAAGAGTGTGGAGGGGGAACTGCATGGTAGGGCTTTATGGGCCAGGCCTGGAACAGACACACATCACTTCACAGGCTAGAACTAATCAAAATAATCATACTGAATTATAAGCTTGAGAGGGGTGAGTGGGAAGGGATTGGAAAACTAGTTCCTGGTTTGGTAATTTCCAGAATTAATTCTACACTAAGGAAGGGGAGCATATCATAAAGTTGGGTGGACAGCCAACTTTCATTGTCAAATGGGTGTTTTGTCAATATCTTTGGACATGAATCAAAGTAAAATAAAATGTTCTCAACTGTTGCATCATTTTACTTAAATAATTTTAATTCATTCTATTCTTATAAACAAATAGTTACCATACTATATATTCAGCCAACTTTTATGTGGCCTCTGCCTTGAAAACAATTGCATCCACGATTTTTTTCACAGTCATTAACTTATTTTAAAAAACAACTTACTTATGACTCACATGTTAAACATTAAGCCAGATGTTGAAGATATATCCATGGGTAAGACAGATAAATTTCCTGCTTACATGAACCTAAGATTCTAATGCAAGACAGGAGGAAATCAATAATAAATAGACTAAAAATATATTGGGTAACCACTAATATTAAAAGTATAATAAGTAGCAAGAAAAAGAATGCCTGTTAGCAAATTGGGCAAGGGGTTTGACCTATATTCTTAGAGGAGGGAGGTGGTATTTAAACCCAGACCTAAAGACAGGAGGGAGGGAGGCATTTTGAGATCTTAGTTAAGAACTTTCAGGCTCCATAATGGCCAGTGCAAATGCCTTGAAGTGGCCATGGGCATGACTATGAGACAGAAACAAGGCAAGTGTGGTTGGGAAATTGTGGGTAAGTGGAGGACATGATAGAGTTGAGGTCAGTCAGACTTGTTGGCACAGAACGAGATCATACATCATCTTGGAGGCTGTGCAAAGGAGTTTTAATTTTATTCCAAGTGCAGTGGGAAACAATTAGAACGGTTGATGAATCCTTTTGTTTTTTAAAGTGCCCTCTGGCTTTTATGAGCAAAATGGATGGAAGAAAGCAGGAGAGGCTAGGGTGGTGCTTAGGAGGTCTTTGTCATGGTCCAAGATAGGACGTTAGTAAGCTTGGAATATGGAGGAAGAAGTAAAAATGAATGAAGCCTGGAACTGGTGAGTATTTTGGAAGTTGTATGGTCTAGACTTGCTAAAGGATTTGTTCCAGAGGGAATGAGAAAGTGAGGAGTTACAACTGCTTCTTACATGTGATACATTCACTTACTTTCATCCTCTTACTCAATCCTAGGTATCCCTAGAAGAAAGCTTCTTAGGGTCTACGACACAAGGGGCCAGGAGTACTGGCTCCTGTTTTCTTGTTTGCTGTTTCATTTGCACAGACAAACTCCTTCTTGCTCTTTAATTTTTATGAGGAAATGAAAATAGCCTCTATCTCTTACCTAAGAAACCTGGTGAAGAGTGATAAATTGATAATATTCTCTGCAACAAAATTCTAACAGAAACACAAGATGCTCTTCTGGCTGAGTGATATGTCCTGAGCATTTGAATGTAATCAGACTGTAGCATATTTCTTTGCCCTTTTAAAATGATGATGACTAACTGGCTCCCATGTGAGTGAGTTACATCTTAGACAAAGGAGAAAACATAAAATAATTCTTGGCTTAGGGCAGTTAATATCATTTAATGGAGTCATAGCTGCATAGACCACAATCGAATGCGTAGAGAACTCTAAGGAGAATTTTTTACCTCTAAAGGATGCTTCTGTCCCTTTGTTTTCTTGCTCCTTTGTTTAAAAAGGGTCTTCTGTTGCGTTCCCATGTGACTCATGCTGCAGACAAGAAGCTTAAAAGTGCATGGGAGGCTGTCAGCTGCTTTTTCCATGAGTGAGAAGGTACTTTTAGGCCCCAGAGATAATGGAATTAAAACTTCAGGTACACTAGAAAGCAAAATAGAATTACAAGCAGTACGCCCTTTTGTTTCTAAGGATTTTGAGTCTGCAAAATCATTTACTTGAGATTGCAGATAAACTTTAGTAACTTTTGTGCAAACTCTATTAAATAACTCAGTTGCAATTTTTCTTTTTAAGAAAGTCTATTCCTGTTTGGGGGGGAGAGGGAAGCAGAGAAAACAAAAATTTTGTATATTGTTGAAAAACTTTATCTTCTATGAGCATTTTTTCCCAAAGTTATGTATGATAGTGGTACTTTCATCCTTTTTATTAAGTTGCTCTCTATTTTGCTGCCAAGTATTTTGCTAACAGTATTTCTAAAGCTGGTATTTGAAACCTTATGTGATAATGACCACTCCTATTAGAGTAAGATGCATGGCTGTTTATACCACCGAGCAAGAAAATTCTTCTGATTATCTCTGTTAAAAGAAGATTATTTCTGTCTTTTTGGTCTCACAGCTCTTTCTATAAGCAAACAAAATGTATAGTGCAACCACTATTTCTAATTATTTCTCCATGTTTTTAATTCCTTCTTTGATATTGCTAATTATTTAAAATAATTTTTATAACTATAATAGATAATCCTATTAACTTAAGTTTGGGGGATCGATTTTAATCTGCTGTTTCTTACCTATTCTCTGTCTCTATTTCTCTTTTTTTTTTTTTTAATTTTTATTTATTTATGATAGTCACAGAGAGAGAGAGAGAGAGAGAGGCAGAGACACAGGCAGAGGGAGAAGCAGGCTCCATGCACCGGGAGCCTGATGTGGGATTCGATCCCGGGTCTCCAGGATCGCGCCCTGGGGCCAAAGGCAGGCGCCAAACCACTGCGCCACCCAGGGATCCCCTCTATTTCTCTATCTCTCCCTCTATCTCAGTGCTAATTTCCTTTGTTTTTGTAACTTTATATATTGAGATCAACATCTGGAAGGCTTTATCTATGGAAATATTTGGACTTACATTTCTTCTGGGAGGTACCATGAGCCTGAATAACTTTCATTTTAAGTAAATTTTTAAGTTTAGTATAGTTTTAGATTTACAGAAAAGTTGCTATGATTGTACAGAGGGTTCCCATATACACGGTTCCCAGTTTCTCTTATTATGTAAGAAATGAACCAATACATTGTTATTGACTAAAATCTATACATTACTCAGATTGCCTTAGGTTTTAACTAATTTCTTCTTTCTGTTTCAGGATCCTATCTAGAATAACACATTTGATTCAGTCATCAGTTCTTCTTTGCTTTTCTAGACTGTGAGTTTCCCAGACTTCTAATTTTTAATGATCTTGACCCTGTACCTCCCATGAACCTAAAAATATGTCCTCAATATATATTGATTTTTCTATACATAGAAAAAATCTGATTACAAGAAGAACCTGGCAAAGCCACAATTATGGTGGAAGATTTTCATCTTCCTCTTTCAGATTTAAAGATCAAATAGGCAAAAGCTTGATAAGGTATAAGACATCTGAATATCAGATGTCTTGATCTAGTGCAAATACATAACTAGAGCCCTGCACCTCCAAATGAGAGAAAACCCACTTTTTCAAGCATACATAAAATATTTACAAGGATTGACCACACACTCCTCCACGAACCAGATTTCAACAAATATAAAAACCAGATCCTGTTCCCTGGCCACAGTTCATAAATTAGAAATTAAATTATGAGATAATTAAAAACCCACATACATTTAAAAATGAAAGAACACACATAAATAATTCATGGATCAAATAAAGCAGTAAAGTTGTACTTAGAAAATATTTAGAATGGACTGAACAAAAATGTGTCAAAACCTTTGAGATGCAGGTAAAACAGAACTTAGAAGGAAAATTTTTGCCTTAAAACTTAAAAGGCAAGTGGTTTTTTATAAATTTTTAAATAACTTACAAATAATTTTTATATCACGAAAGAAGAAAGTCTTAAATTCAATGCACTAAGCTTATTTTTTAAGAAATTAGAAAGGCAAAAAAGAAAACCAAAGAAGTGGGAGAGGACAACAGGTCAGCATGGTGCATGAAAGGAAGGACAAGGCCACAGACCTGAGCTCCCTGAGGCACAGGCATGGGAATGCAGTGCGTGCAGAAGGCAAGGTTAGGGCATTCCTTCCATGCCAAAAAAGTCAAAAGAATAATATAATGTCACTTACATACCCTTCACTGAAATAAAACAATTTTAATGTTATATATTATCTCTTTTTCCTTTCTCTCTCTGTATATAAGATTTTTTAAAAAGATTTTTTTTATTTATTTGAGAGACAGAGTGAGTATGGGAGTTAGGGGAGGGGCAGAGGGAGAGAGAATCTAGAGCAGACTCCACACTAGTGAGGAGCCCGATCCAGGGCTAGATCTCATAACTCTGAGATCATGACCCAAGCAGAAACCAAGAGTCTGATGCCTAATCAACTGAACCACCCAGATGCCTCTGTATATATGTTTTTTCTGTACCATTTCTGGATAGGTTTTGCCATGAAGCCACTTTATCTTAAATACCTCAGCATTCATCTCCTAAGAATAAAAATCATTCCCTTAACCACAATGCCATTATCACTTCCCCCCAAATTAATAATCATTCCACAATATCATCCAATATGGAGTTGATATTCAAATGTTCCTAACTGCCTCAAGGATGTCTTTTATAGCTATTTTGATCTGAGGTTAGGCTCATATGTCAGATTTAGCTGTCATATTAGTTAGGGTCCTTCAGAGAAACAAAACCAATAGGATATATACATAAATTTATTATAAAGAATGGGCTCATATGATTATAAAGACTGACAATTCCCAAGATCTGAAGTTGACAAGCTAGAAACTTCCCAGGAGAGCCAATGTTCACTATAGTTTCAACTCAAGGCTGGCAGGCTTCTGATCCAGGAAGAGCTAATGTTTCAGTTCAGATCTAAAGGAAAAAACAAAAACAAACAAAAAAAAAACGAATGTCCCAGCTTGAAAGTAGTCCAGTAAAAGGAAGTTCCTCTTACTTAGACTTTTTTTTTTTTTTTAAATCCAGTCCTTCAACTGACTGGATGAGGCCCACCTACATTATGGAGAGCAATATGTTGCACTCAGTCTGCTAATTCAAATGTGAAACTCCTCCAGAAACACCCAGAATCATGTTTGTCTAAATATCTGGACACCCCAGGGCCTAGTCAAGTGCACATACAATTAACCATCACAGTTGTTATGTCCTTCAGCTTAGACTTTGAAGCAGTTCTCCTGTATTGTTTTTTAAACATGACTGAGTCTTTGAAGAGTTTGAATGGTTGGCTTATGCAACACCCTACATTCAGGATTTTTCTGATTACTTTGTCATGTTATCATTTAACTGTTCTCCTGTCCCTTATATTTTCTACAAACTGGAATTTAGGTCTGGAGGGACTTAACCGCATTCAAATAAAACCCTTTGGGTCAAAAATACATCATAAGTGATGTTTGAATTCTGCACTGTGATACATAGAGAGGTTCCTAATGATAAGTTATCCCACTATCAGTGAGGCTGAGTTGCTCACCTGGTACACATGTTGACCATCAGACCTTTTTATTGCAATGATATATTTTCTCATTTTAATCAGTAATTTGCATGGTGATATTTTGGCACTGTGTGAATATCCTGTTCCTCTATAACTTTTCACCTGTTTTAGCTTCCTTTGATAATCCTTGCCTAAATAAATTATTATATGGGAGCTTTAAAAAGGGTGATTTTCTAATTCCACCATCTCTTATACATTTATTAGTTTGGGGATGTTGGATATGATTCAAGGAGTTTGAGGTTTTTTTGTTTTGTTTGTTTGTTTTTTGTTTTTTGTTTTTTTTTTGTATACAAAGTAGAGGCAATGAGATTTTACATGCAAAAAAATCTAGAGAAGAGGGAAAGGCTATAGGCTTTGATGTAATTTCTACCAAGATTCCAGAGTTCCAATATTATTTGCTCACCTCTGAAGCTCCCTATGGAGACAGCTACTTGAATCTGCATACTCATCCACTCAGATGAGACTTCTATGAAAGAAATGAGGTTCCTAGCACCCTGGCTGGAAGTCTTTCCCAAGAATATGGACCTGGGAACACTTGGGTGGCTCAGTCAATTAAGTGTCGTACTCTTGATCTCAGCTGGGGTCTTGATCTCAGGGTCGTGATTTCAAGTTCCTCATTTTAACTTTACAAGCAATCATCAAGGTTTTGCTTCTAGGGAAATATATATATTTCTACTGCCTTAACATGTCTTAAACATCCCTAAAAATACTTTTCTGACCCATGAATTCCACTCCTAGGCATTTCTCTTGAGAAAAATGTACAAGAACAAATCTACAACATCTCAGAGTGGTTTATTTAAATAAATAGTATAAACAGTCTTCATGCCAAGCAAAAATATTGGCTAAATAAATTTTTGTGCAGCTATACAATAGATATTATGAAGCTATTAAAAATTACACAGCAGAAGTATATTTAATGACAATAAAAATTTTTCAGTATGCAAATTAAGCACGAGGACAAAGACCAATTCCCTTCCAGAAACCTCCAGGCTCTAATGCAGACGTACAGTTTTAAAGCTTGGGGTTGCCAGGCTCCAATTACTATCAAGATTGGAGCTTTGGTTCAGCTGGGATATAAATGAAATTATTATGAAGGGAACTGTCTCATCTCTACCCAACAGAATCCGTGTCCCGTTCCTTTCAGTCCAAATGTCTGATATGTTTGGTGCTTGCTCCTGGCCCCCTGTTCTTTTTTTTTTTTTTTTTTTTTTAAGCTCCTTCCAAATTAACTTCACTCATCTGGCATAATGAGCAATGCGGAATACTGTCAAATTCACAGAGGGAGGTAGGGAGAAGGCTGACATTTTGCAGTGCGTAGACGTACACCTTTAAACTCCCTATGGGCATTGCCTCTTCTTCCACACCTGTTTCCATCCATACTTTGGCTTTGCACTGCCTCCACCCAGCAGTCGCTCCCAGGGCCTCTTCTTTGGCAGAGCAATTCTCTGCTTGTGTATCCTTTCCCACTTTGTAAAATCGTAATATCATCTTTAAATATATATATGGCTAGTATGCTGAGGATGAAGGTTTTTTTCCTACCCTCAGCAAGCAAAAAATCCTCTAGCTAACTGGATCCACAGTTCTTTTTTATTTTTTTTAAGATTTTATTTATTTGAGAGGGAGAGAGAGAGAGAGAGAGGGAGAGAACAAAGGGAGAATAATAGGGAGAAGCAGACTCCATACTGAGCAGGGAGCCCAAAGTGGGACTCCATCCCAGGACGCTGGGATCATAACCTGAGCCAAAGCCAGACGCTTAATCATCTGAATCACCCAGATGCCCTTGGATCCACACGTATGTAAAAAGAGGTTACAAATAACAAATATTTCTTTTCAGTCAACCATATGTTAAATCAATGTTCTACTATTAATATGTTTTTCTTATGTAATAAATGAAAAATGAAAAGAGAATGACCTTTTCGATGCTTAGTCCATAGCAGGCATTGGTGAATGCCCAGTCTCCCGACTTGGCAGGTACCAGGTGGAAGCAGCCAGAACAAGGTAGATCTCAGCAGCAGAAGGACCAGGACACTCACTGGGTGATGATGCCAGAGACATTGGGCGGGGGGGGGGGGGGGGGGGGGGGGGAGATCAAGGCAGGGGACTCTGTTACTGGGATTGGATTAGGAAGTGGGAGTTTCAAGTTGTGGTTAGGATTCTTTTGGTTGTAAGCAACAGGAACGAAATTCTAATTTAAGCAAAAAAATAGAATGTACTGGCTCATCTAATAGATGCAGCAAAGTGACTTGATCCAAGGCTCACTAATGTCATGACAATTGGCTGCTGCTTTTCCATTTCTGTTTTCCTTTCTTGTTTCAACTCCATTGCAAGCCCATTCTCCCTGTAAAGTATCAATAAGGTCATCGAGTACTCATTAAGTGGAAGTTATCTCCCCTACCCCACCCCACCATTACTAGCAAAATTTCCAAGATTCACTCCCTTTATGGTGGCTTGGGGTGCATGCCCATGTGCAGGGGATGCACCCATGATTGGCACATGCCTGGGACTGGAGGTATCCAAGGGCTGGGTTCCTAAGAAAGAGTAGCCTGTTGCCAGAAGTCTTGGAGAAGTGGCCTGAGAGTCATAACAAATATTCCCTACTGAAGTCTGAGGAGCCACAGTGGCCCGAGTCGTCGTAGGTATCTGGGAAACAACAGGATTGCTAACTGGACGTCCTGTCTGCACAGAGCTCCTGCCTGGGGGGCAGGGCTGGTGCTGTTTCTGGGTTTCTTTCTCTCACCTGAATTTTCTAGTGAGTCTCAAGTGGCCCTGATCTCTGGGGAAAGGAACACATACAGACTGTTTCTAAAAATTTTGAAAAAGAAACTGGCCTCAAAACGAGAAGTAGTATGACTTGCCCTCTCCCTGCATAAGAAGGGCAAGGGAGAGCATTAACAAGTAATAATAAATTTTATTACCAGAACTCTTTTATATAAAGGTTTTGATTCCTAAACTGCCCCCTAAGAATTATGCTTAGAGGTATAAATCTTTCAAGCTCCAGTAATATTCAGAGCCCTCATAAACAGTGGCTTTGGAAAAACCATTACTCTTGCTACCAACCCCACGCCTGTCTTAAATCTTTTATTTGGATAAAAATTTTGGTGGAGTCTGGTGAGCAAGTGAGGACAGATATTTTACAGATGCATTTTAATTCAAACTTAGTTTTCTAAGGTGTTCACTTAGTTTAGAATTTTTTCTAGAAAATTTTGTGCTATTTCCATTTTGTTAGCAAATCTTGTTCAAGGGATATGATCATTTTATAAGGAAATGAGGCATGATGAGGGAATCCGTGCCTCACAGTCAGATAGCCTGAGTCCAAACTTCAGCTCTGCCTTGTACTAATTTTGTGTCTTCGAGAAGGTTGACATCTCTGAGGTTCAGCCTCCTCTTCTGTGAAATGGGGACAATAATACCATGTAGGGGAGCTATGAGGACTAAGTGAGAAAACTTAAGGGAAATGATCACAACAGTCTCTGGTGCATAGAAGATGCCCAGTGAATATTTTGTCTCATTTTCCTTTCCTAACTTCTACCAAAACAGAAATCATTTTCCCTCGTCATAAACGAACCTCTCAGTCCTATATTCCAGCGCAAGGAAGGCATCCAACGAAAGTATTGAAAATATTTTTCTTAAATCTGATTTTGTTTCTGCTTTTAAAGACTACCTAGAGAATTGAAACCCAGCACTGGAGTTAGTTTATAAGTGATTTGAATCTATGTTCCAAGTAGGAAAACAACTATTGGCTAAAGGACATTCAGGAGAACTAAGGGAGGTTAAAGTGCCACCTCCTCTGAGAAGCTTCCCTTGGTTTTCCAAATCTGGTGGACATGGCTGTGCCTTCCCACATGCTCCCCACCATGGTACTTCTAGAATAGAGGCTGGCAAACCACAGCCCGTGAGCTAAATCCAGGCCACCACCTGTTGTGTACAGCCTGCAAGCTAAGAATGATTCTTTGACATTTTTAAATGATTAGAACAAATCAAATGAAGAATAAGATTTTGTGACATGTGAAAATCATATGTAAGTCAAATTTCTGTATCCATAAATCATGTATTTTGGGGGTTTTGTTTTTTTAGTTTGTTTTTAGAGAGAGAGAGAGAGCACATGGAGAGTGGGGGAGTGGGCAGAGAGAGAGAGGAGAGAGAGAGAATCTTAAGCAGGCTCCACACTGAGCACAGAGCTCGACACCGGGCTCCATCTCACGACCCTGAGATCGTGACCCAAACAGAAATTACAAGTCAGACGCTTAACTGACTAGCCACCCAGGTGCCCCCATAAATCATGTTTTATTTGAGCACAGCCGTGCTTATTCATTTGTGAACTGTCACTGCTTCTGCATAACGATGGCAGAACTGAGAAACTGTGACAAAGACCGCATGGCTAGTAAAGTTGAAAATACTTGTTATCTGGCCCTTTCCAGAAAAAGTTTGCAGACTCCTTCCCTAGAACATTCATGATCATGTCACACTGCACTTACTTCCTCCCACCAGGCAATATAATCTTTGAGGACTGAGACGCACTCTCTTTGTATTTGTGCCTTTAATAAGCACCTAACATGTTACTTGGCAAATATTAGGTATCTATAACTTAGTGTTTTCCCCATTTCCAGGTACTTCAAAAAAAGTGTGTCCCTATTGTAATCCACATTAGGTCTATCCAAGGGTTTCTAGCCTTGGCCACTCACTCCCTGCCGCCCCTGGGCACTTAAGGTCTGATAACTGTAGTTATGGTCAAAGACTGATGAATATTTCAGGTGTCTGAAAATTAAAGAGAAGGGACCCCTGGAAAGTCACCTTTCTCAACATCCTGTTGCTCGAGGTTATGTGGTGTAAGGGAAGGAGCACTGGATTTTAAGAATTGACCTAATCGATTTGAGTCATGGACTAATGACTCCTAAGCTGTGTGACCTTGGAAATAAACCACCTCTCTGAGTGTCACTTCCTTCATGCACAGTACAGAGATCATCCTCGCCCCAGAAACCTCATTGGGTCATTATCACCTTGGAAAATACCTATACTGATGAGGACTGGGGCCATGCATGTCCATCTTGTTCCCATTGCAGGTCCCAGCTTTAGCACAAAGCTTGGCAGACAAGGAAGCATAGGTTCTTGGCTGTGGTTGGAAACTGGTATCATGCGGGGAGTTTTCACTATCCACTTGCACAGAGCATGGTCCGGACAAGTGAAAGGAGAGTTTCCAGAAATCAGGACCTGGACAGCCGGGGTTTTTTCAGTGTTCTGTAGGCTCCCTTGGTGATTCTGATTTTGAGCTAGGATTGAGAGCCACTGTTGCAGAGAGCTCAGTAAATATTTGCTGACTGACTAGGTGACGTGAAGCTGATGCCACAGGCATTTTTCTCCTCTGTGCTTTTAGGTACTGACTGAAGAAATCAGGATTTTCTGCATAAAGGGCAAAATATGCTGTTCATCACCCTGGATCAAATTGTTCTCTCCAGTTCATGGAGGTCTGATTGCTTGCCTTCTTCACCCTTCACTGCCTTACAGGCTCTTGTTTATCTGACCCTTTGGGGCCCCTGCATTCTTTATGCTCTGCTTTTTTTTCTCCTGTTGGTTCTACGTCAGTTTTCCCCCCCTCCTCTGCAATCCTCTGGCCGTTCTTCTTATTGTTTCGAAGTTCATCTTGCTAAGTTCATTGGTAGCACTTGCTTACCACCAGCAGCATACACCAAAGTGTATGCACTTTCAACTATTCCCATTTTTTTTTTTTTATTATTTACTGCTAAATTGGTTTTGCCTTGTACTTCGCATTGGAAAATCAATCCCTGGATGCTCCTCTGCCATCTAAATTACGGTCTCTGGAAATAAGTATTCTCAGAAGCTTTGAGCTGGCTGACAAATTAGGAAATGCACCTTCCCTGCACCATGATTTACAGAAAAGGAAACTGAGGCCCAGCAAGAGGGAACAGCTACTCAGGGTCACAGAGCAAGTTCACAGCGGGCTGGGACTGGATCACAGATTTCCTTCTGTCCTCCATATTTCCTTCAGGGCAACGCATGCCCCTTTTAGCTAGGCCTGGAGCTTTTCCTGGGCAACTCACTGTTTCTCTTTCACAGAGAGTTGGCACCGTTCCAAAGGTGGGCCTTGCCAGACTCTATTAATTTTATCAGTCAAAGGAGAAGGGAGCCTTGCTGATAGCAGACACATGTAGGTGTGAGGAGGGCCTGGCTTAGTGACACTTACAGGACCCAGGCCTGCATGTCTCAGCCACCTGGTGTATACTTCAGGGGAACCAAGTGATGACAGATGTCCTGGAGGGGCAGCAGAGCAGTGGGAGAGCTCTTTTCCATAACCACTTCCAGCTACTTCCCAAAAATGAAATGGTCATAAAGAGCCATCCAGTTTGTCTATAGATCTGTATTGTATGCAGTAGCCACTAGTGACAATTGAACTTAAAACAAGATTAAATTAAAATTTTATTTCCATAGTTGAAGTAGCCACTTCTCAAGTGCTCAGTAGCTACTTATAGCTAGTGGCTGCTGTACTGGACAGTACCTATATAGAACATTTCTAGGGGCACCTATGCGGCTCAGTCGATTGAGCACCTGACTCTTGGTTTCAGCTCAGGTCATGATCTCAGGGTCCTGGGATCCAACCCCACATCAGGCTGCACGTTCAGTACTGAGTCTGCTTTTTTGTTTGTTTGTTTGTTTCAAATAAAAATTTTTTAATAATAAATTTATTTTTTATTGGTGTTCAATTTGCCAACATACAGAATAACACACAGTGCTCATCCCGTCAAGTGCCCCCCTCAGTGCCCATCACCCATTCACCCCCACCCCTGCCCTCTTCCCCTTCCACCACCCCTAGTTCGTTTCCCAGAGTTAGGAGTCTTCACGTTCTGTCTCCCTTTCTGATATTTCCCACACATTTCGTCTCCCTTCCTTTATATTCCCTTTCAGTATTATTTATATTCCCCAGATGAATGAGACCATACACTGCTTGTCCTTCTCCGATTGACTTACTTCACTCAGCATAATACCCTCCAGTTCCATCCACGTTGAAGCAAATTGTGGGTATTTGTCGTTTCTAATGGCTGAGGAATATTCCATTGTATACATGAACCACATCTTCTTTATCCATTCATCTTTCGATGGACACCGAGGTTCCTTCCACAGTTTGGCTACTGTGGAGTACTGAGTCTGCTTGTCCCTCTCTCTCCTCCTCTGCTTCTCTCCTTGCTCACTCTCTCTCTCTCTCTCTCTCTCGTCACCCTGGATCAAATTGTTCTCTCAAATAAATAAATAAAATTTTTAAAAAAGAAGAAGAAGAAGAAGAAGAAGAAGAAGAAGAAGAAGAAGAAGAAGAAGAAGAAGAAGAATTCTAACATTGCTGAAGATTCTTTTGAACAGTGCAACTCCAGATACTTGGGTAAGATAGCTTTGTCTACAGAAGAAACACTCCCCTGAGGAAGATCATTGGCTCATGCCAATGCCCCTCAGGTTCTGGATGATACTGGCTGGTGCAGGCATTTAGGACTCTCCTGCTTCCAGCCATCCCCAGGTGTGTCTTATCTTCTCTGCTGGACTGTGGGCTCCTTGGAAACAGTGTCTGTATCTGACTAATTTTATGTTCCCACAGAATCAACCTGACACATGATAGGCCTCAGTGGATGGAGAACTAAATAAAATTATGTTCTTTATCCATTTAGTATTATTTTTTTAAAAATAGCTATTTTCAATACTGTGATAACGATTTGGTTTGTTGTTTTTTGATAAAGAGGAACAAAAGTGAAAACTGGCTGCTGGTTAAGTGAGAATCCATATTAAGTTCCCCTCTGCCTCAGGGAAGAGGCTCTGGGGTGGGTCATGGACAACAGGGTAGGGTGAGTAGGGGGCTGAGCCCAATGCCGCAGCACTCAGGTTCACAGATATGGGCACTGACTTGACTTGGGGATTATATCTGCCTCTGGCACAAAGCTCTGGGATGGAGTTTGGACTGCTAATTCCAGGCCAGAAGGCAACGTGGTATGATGGACCAGGAGGCATAAAGCCCTGGTCCTGGTTCCAATACTCATTAGCTGCTTTGTGACTCAGTGTATCTATGACAGTCTAGGCTCATAATAATAGCCCGTTTCCTCCCCAGTGCACAGACAGGACTAAAGCGAAGTTCAAGGGAAAAAAGCTCTACCAGAATCTTTGTAGCCTAAACAATGCATGTCAGTGTGGGGACGGCAGTCCAGATGGTTACCAAGAGCATCTTTTGTCAGATCACCAGGACCTACCTGCTAGAAATCCTTTCTGGAAGTGCTACTGTTTGCACTTGCCAACTGATGTTCCTGCTTGCCAACCAGGGCCTTGGTCCAACCCCACATCGACTGAAATTATGCAACGGCCACAAAATTCTCAGCAAGTCAACAACAACAAAAGTGTTTCAGGAAGAGGGTTTTATTTGTTTTACTTAAACAAAGTGTTCCTCCTTTAAGATGTCTCCAAGAGCTAATCATTTCTATTTTCCTCCATTATCATTGCAAAAACCAGGTGGATCATGAGGAGCCAGAAAGAGGAAAAGCAACCGAACTCACATTGAGAGCACTTACGTGACAGGGAATGTGTGTGCATGATCTTGCGTCATCCCAGCAACTTTTGAGGTAGGTATTTTTATACCCATTTTACAAGGGAAGAAACCAAGGCTCAAAGAGCTTAAATTTCTGCCCAGGGTGGCATAGCTAGTGAGTAACACACGCAACACAAATCCAATGTCTGATCTAAAAAGCCCGATGGGTCCCACTGCCAAGTCTTGCCTCCCACCTAGGCAGAGAGCAAGACAGGGTGGGGATCCGTGTTTTCCACCTGCAACCACAGCCTCTCTACTGTGCCGTGGGTGGCCGAGCGCTGCTTTATGCCCTGTAACTCATCTGAAAGGCCTACTTTAAGTCATGACTCAAACCAGTTCTCTACCAGCCATGCCATAGTTTGCATGTTTATGATGAGGCTGAAATTTCTCTGTTCCTTTAGAAAAGTCTAGGTAATTTTGGAAGGCTTTCTGGTCTGAGATAATCTCATTCAAGTATCGTAATCCTATTTTGGATTACAAAAACTTTGCTGATAATTCTATGTAGTTATGGCAACAAGGGAATGTTAATGTGCCCAAAGAGCACAGCTAACCTTTCCATTATCTAGTTAACCTTGTACGACCTCTACTTGGTACCATTTCCTCGGTATTTGGAGATTGACGACACACAGACCTGGCAATATTTTTTCTTCCCTTTTCAGGTTTAAAATCCCTTCTAATGGTGCTTCACAGTCTGAGAATTTCATTAATTCAATTATTTCCCTTCAGCCAGCAGTTTCTCAGGAAGCACGTGGTCTATTGCTCTCTCTCACTGTGCCTACATCTTGGACAACAGTGGGGTTCCATGTGCCCTCATGCAGCTTGAAGACTCAGCTTGTAACCTGCAGTGGTGGGGCAGTGCGAGGTCAGGCATACGTTTGTTACTCAGTCGTCTTGAGCAGCTCACCTTACCCTGATGATTCTAATCCTCTTCCATGAAATGAGAAGAATAACCTCAGCTTTACCCATTTCTCAAGTTGGTAAAACGATGGATTGAAGGGACACTAATAGTTATGGATTGAATTGTGTCACTCGCCAAATTCATTTGCAGAAGTCCTAGCTCTCCCATACCTCAGCATGAGACGTTTCTTGGAAACAGGGTTGTTGCAATTAATTAGGATGGGATCATACTGGAGTAGGGTGAGCCCCTAATCCAACGTAACTGGTATTTTTGTGAAAAGGGGAAATTTGGACATAGAGATGTCCAAAGGGAGAACATCATGGAAACAGGAAGACAAGATCAGAGCCATGTGCCAAAGAACGCCCAAGATGACCAGCAAGCACGAGAAGTTCAAGGAGAGGCCTGGGGTGGACTCTTCCTCCCAACCTCCAGAAGGAAGTAACCCTGCCAACACTTGACCTTAGGCTCCTAGTCTCCAGGGCTGTGAGATAATACGTTTCTGTTGTTGAAGCTGTCCAGTGTGTGGCGCTTTGTTGTGGCAGTGCTGGGAAAGGAGCTACTAGGCTGATGATGTTTGGTTTGGGGGCCTGAGCAGCAAGAACAGGGTGAAATACAGGAGATCTAATGCCCTCAGCAAATACTGGCCTCAGGACCTGGGGCAAGTCATTTAACTTCTCTGGGCCTCAGTTTCTTTTGTGAAATGGGAATTTCATAGTGTTTATATTCCTTTTTTTTTTTTTTCTTCAGGGATTGGGTGGGATAATTTATTTGAAAGTACTTTGCAAATCATAAAATGTTATACAACTATCATTTTGCAGGGGGAAGTGTTCGTGTTCGATTTGGTGATGGTGAGAGGGAAGGAATGCCTGGACATGGGATGAAGATATGTATTCTGCATTTTCGGAAAACCAAATAAATACTTGAGTGATTCTATGAAGTAAACAAGATGTCTTCATCAGCCAGAGGTGAGCCTTGATTCATTCCCCCTCATGTGATTTGGTGCCTGGAGCCCAAGGGTAGAAGCCAGGGGAGGCCTGCAGGATTAGTCAGCCCGCTGGGGTGGGG
Organism: Vulpes lagopus; assembly: GCF_018345385.1. NCBI lineage: Eukaryota > Metazoa > Chordata > Mammalia > Carnivora > Canidae > Vulpes > Vulpes lagopus. Next base: position 22,154,626 of record NC_054840.1, read on the forward strand.
GTGAGGGTAGGGAGGTAAGGGGTGAGGGGAGCAGTCTGCTTCTGCCTCAGGCTCCTTCCCACCCACTTGCCACCCCTACATCCTCTCTCACGCCAAAGGAAATATCAAGACACTCTTATTTGGCTCCTGACTCAGCCCCCCCCCTCCAGCAGAGACATGGGGCTCAGACTCTTTTAGAGTAAGCTGACACTGAGTTTACTTAGCTTGTCTCCATCTCTGAAAAAACTTGCTGCATTTTCTGAACTGCCTTCTCAATCTCATGCTTCTTTGTTACGGATGACAGTCCTGCTTCTTCCAGAGGTTGTCGGTCATTTCGGGGAAGCCTTTTCAACTTTGTGAACACCTGTACATACACGTGCACGCGTGCGTGTGCATGTGTGTGTCCTTCATGTCAGTGTGTCCATGTGCCCAGCAGAGGGTTAGCCTCGTGATATCAGGACCCCATGTCTGTCCTGTTCAAGCCAACGCCTGACTCATGGTGGGGACTGAATTCGTGTTTATGGAAGAATGAGTGAGTGTTGTGTGAGAAAGGCAATATGAGCTCATATTAAAAACTGAAGACTGTGGGGGATCCCTGGATGGCTCAGCAGTTTAGTCCCTGCCTTCGGCCCAGGGCATGATCCTGGAGGCCCGAGATCGAGTCCCCACATCGGACTCCCTGCATGGAGCCTGCTTCTCCCTCTGCCTGTGTCTCTGCCTCTCTCTGTGTGTCTCTCATGAATAAATAAATAAAAAATTTTTTTAAAAAAAACTGAAGACCTGGGGGCCCAGTGGTTGAGCATCTGCCTTTGGCTCAGGTCATGATCCTGGGGTCCTGGGATCGAGTCCCACATCCAGTACCTGGTGAGGAACCCGCTTCTTCTACCTATGTCTCTGCCTCTCTCTCTGTGTGTCTCATGAATAAACAAATAAAATCTTAAAAAAAAAACTTTAAGACTGATGGGGTGCCTGGGTGGCTCAGTCACTTAAGCATTTGACTCTTGATTTCAGCTCAGGTCATGATCTTAGGGTCATGAGGTCAAGCTCTGCACTGGGTGTGGAGCCCACTGTTCTCTCTCTCCCTTCCTCTGCCCCCTTCCTGCCTCTCTCTCTCTTCTCTCTCTCTCTCTCTCTCTCTCTGTCACACACACACACACACACACACTCACACACACATGCACACAAAAGAATACTGATTACCAGAAAGCTGCATTTTAATTTTAATATCCAGCAATGACATTTCCTGGCTGTGTGAAAGGCATAGAGTACAACTTAGAGAAGCCTCAGTTGCTGAATCCATAGAAGTCACACTAACTTCCCTGCTTAGCTGGGAGAAGTACTGAATGGTCCAAATAGGTAAAGGTGTTGTGGTTAGTTTTGTGTGCCAACCGGGGAAGTCTGTCACACTCAGTTATTCATCAAATACTGACCTCGATGTTGCTGTGAAGATAATTTGTACAAGAGGCTAACATCTACAATACGTTGGTATTCAGTTGAGATTACTCTTAATAATGTGGGTGGACCTCATCAAATCAATTGAAAGTCTTTAGAACCAAAAACAAAAGTTTCCTGCATAAAAAGAAATTCTGTCTCAAGATTGCAGCTTGAATTTCCAGCCTGCTGATCTACCCTATAAACTTTAGACTTGCTGGCCACTCATGACCACATTAGCCAATTCCTTGAAATAAATCATATATATGATCATAAGCACATATATATCAATTAGTATTTTCTAAAGAATATATATATATGTGTGTGTGTGTGTGTGTGTGTGTGTACATATATATATTTTTCCCCCCTTTGGACAACACTAAATAATATAGATGGGATAGTGATCAGTTTGGAAGGTTATAAGATGAAGGACAGAGAAGGAAGGGAAGAAGGCTGAGGGGCCAGGAGTGGCAAGGCCCAGTACCCCATCTCTCCTTCTGCCTCAGTGATGAGAGTAGCTGCAGTACTTTCTGCAAGGAGAGAGGTGTCCCAGGAGGTTTAATGGTGCCACCTCCCCAGGTCCTGGCCCTGGGCGGTGTTGGCGCACACATTCTCAGGGGGGCCGACTGTGTAGGCAGCAGATTTGAACAAACAGGGCCCCAGGTGTGGAGGAGAGGGCATGGAGAGGGACAGGAACAACTTGCAGCTCCCGGCACCCCGCCTTGGAGAGAAGACTGGGAGCTGTCTGTGTGGGTGTTCTCTTGACTGACACCTTCCTAATTAGTACAGTCCCCTCTGGCACTGGGGCTTCTTTTATTAATGCCTTCATTAAAAGGTCTCCCCTAATCAGTCAGCTGTGGGATGTGCTTTCAGAAAGAAGGTTCTTTGGACCCTCAGACAGGCTCATGTGTGAGAAAAAGGGAAGCCTCGGGCTACGTGTGCAGGGTCAGTGGGTCTTCTTGAAATCTTCTTGCAGATCCTACTTATCCTTTACTGGTCCCTCCCACTCTCCCTGCACCCCTCTGCCTACCCCAGAGGCATCTTATGTGACAAAAATGAAACCTTACATGGCATTTTGGACTCACATTGTATTCTCAAACAGAAACAAATTTTGCAAAAGTTTTCAGCCAACTCAGTAATGAGCTCATTTGGGACATGGTTATGCTGGCGCTCCTTCACCACAATAATAAGAGCAACATTAATTACCTATCCTGTTTGTACTCCAGCTTATGATTTAAAGTGGGAATTCACATCCATTACTTGCCCGACACCTACTATGTGCTAGTGACTGAGTTTGGCACCAGGGAGTCCAACCATGGCTAAAATAAGATTCAAATTTCTTTTTTAAAAATATTTTATTTATTTATTCATGAGAGACACACACACACAGAGGCAGAGGCAGAGGCAGAGGGAGAAGCAGGCTCCCTGCAGGGAGCCTGATGTGGGACTCGATCCCAAGATCCTAGGATCACGCCCTGAGATGCTTAACTACTGAGCCACCCAGGTGCCCCTGATTTAATTTTCAAATACATTTCAAAAATAAATTGGTCCACCCCTCATTCCATGCCTAGGAATGACTAGGCACCGCAGCCCCCACTGGACCTCACTTCTGGCAATAGTCCCTTTTTCCTGCTTTCCTGGGATTTCTACAGTGAGAAGGGTATGATGGGTGCCCAGAGACAGGAAGCCCAGCCTTCTGACTTGGACTGCACTGATAGTACTGAAGGAGTAGGAATTTGCTGCTAAGATTTTTCTTTGGGGTGGCATGTCTTCTCTGGGGGCTTGTAGCTGCCCCTACTATGTACATAAATAAAGTATTTTCAACAGTAAAAAAAGAAAAGAACAGTGGATACTCAAAACATTATGCAGGAAGGAGCAAGCTCTAGAAGGGACTACCCAACAGCCTATTTAAGGAAGGTTCTTCAGAGGAAGTATGAATAGGCTAGGTGCTGTGGGAGAGAAAATCCTATCTTTTTTGTGATGGAGCCCAGACACATGGAAAGCTGTCGTAGGGGCAGCCCGGGACTAGAGACGGGAGGCCTGGCTTGTAGATGTTGCGCAAATGAAATCTCAGCACTTGACTTTGGCAAGTCATTTCCCCTCTGAACCTCAGGTTCCTTATTTGTAAAGTTAGTTCAGTTTTCTTTTGTTGACGTTGAAACCCTCTTTTCTGATGTAGGCGGACACCTATCAACTATGTGAAATTGGTAGAAGCAGAGCTATTCTTATCGAAGCAGGGATATGGGCCAAGGTTACAGCGGCTCCCACCCCCCAACTTTTCCCCACAAAGTCACCCCAGAAGCATCTCTTTCTCTCTTTCACTCTAGTGCTCCAACTACTACAGCCTGAAACTGTAGTACCGAGTGGTCTTGGAATTCTCCACTCTGAGAATCAGTGTTTCTGTGAAGTTTTCTAAGCAATTTGATTTTTTTTTTAATGGTAACTGCTAATCATTATTTATTGAATGCCGTTTAACAGGCTTTGTGCCAGGGGCTTTGTACAACAACCCCATGAGGTAGGTACTGTTGTCATTACTTTTTGAGAGATGAAGAAAGTGAAATATAAAAAGGTGGTAACTCACCCACGGTCATGCAATGATGAAATGGCACAGGCAAAGATTCAAGCCCAGACAGCCTGGCTCCACAGCCCACGATAATAACCATTATGCCATCCTGCTTTTTAGCAGCCCCACAAATGTGTTCCTTGACATTTGCTTGAATAGCTCAGGCTGCAGCTTAAGCTCATTTAGTCTTAAGCACATAACCAAAACATCCAATTGAGGAATTAAATGTCATCCTGTAACCTAATTATTGTCTTAGGGAACAAAGTTATCATAGTTTTCCTGAATCTACCTGGGCAATATTTTTCTGCTTTACTGCATTCCATTTCTTCATGGTCCCTGCATATAACAAAGGCCATAGGAAGAACCACTGACCCTCATCTTTATAATACTCTCCATTTGGCCACCATTGACACATTTTTCAGCTTCTCCAGGTCTAAGAAAAAGCAGCAGTAAAGTTTGCAGAGTCTTGGGGTCCCACAGGGCTGGGCAAGGATGCTGCTCTTGGAGAGTAAGAGACATCTGCGAAAGGGACATGGGTAAGCCCACCACGAAGTCCCATCGTCCAGCCTCAGCTGAGACCTCACCATGCATCACCGTCTTGTACTCCTGTTCCTTCATGTCCCGTTGCTTCCCTACAACAGCTATGCACATTCTCTCTCAACCCTCAAGTCTCAGAGTCTGCTCTGTTTCCTTCAACCTCCCCAGGATGATGCTTATCTCTCAACCTGAGGAGTGGACCCTATCTGCTCTGAGACTCCTCACCTTCTTGTGCCTCCCCAGGAGCATCTCCCAGAGCTCCTCCCCATTCTCTCCTCTTGTTCTTTTCCTATCCTTTATCCTTGTGATGGAGAAGTGTCCATCTCTCTTCTCATGCAGCCCTGACCCACCCTGGCCCACTTGGCTTCACTTACTCTTGCTTGCCTCCTCAAAATGCCAAATCTCTTCTCACTCTGCCCCCTCAACCAACAAACATGGCAAGTCTCACTCATTTCAGACAGACTTTCCTTTTGGCCCAGACACACTCAGTTGAAGCACTGTGGCGCCATATTTTCCTCTACTAAAATCAGTTCTCTCTCACCATTCTTCCTTGAAGACCCAACCATCAACAGGGCCTCAACTGTTCTTCTCCTTGAAAACCACTCCCAAGGCCTGGGACATCATCTATAGCCACCAGCATGAGACACCAATCTTCTGCCTGCCCATAGCTTCTGCTCTGGTCTGCTACCAACCCACACTGCCAGCCTGCTCTTTCTGGAGCCCAGTCTCTTCATTTTTTAAATTTTTTAAAGATTTTATTCATTTATTCATGAGAGACAGAGAGAGAGAAGCAGAGACACAGTCAGAGGGAGATGCAGGCTCCATGTAGGGAGCCCGATGTGGGACCTGATCCCAGGACTTCAGGACCATGTCTTGGGCACTAAACCACTGAGCCACCCAGGGATCCCCAGCCCAGTCTCTTCAAATACGTTTTCAAAGTTAAAACTTTGTTTCAAACACATGTGTTTTCAGAATCCTAATATGTACAACAAAGACTGGGTGGTCAGACTTGTGAATTTATGTGTGAGCTTGTCTATGAGCATTTGTGTGTGTGTGTGTGTGTGTGTGTGTGTGTGTGTGTGTGTGTGAGCAAGGGCTAGTGAGTACCTCCACCTGATTAAAATGGGCAGTTCAGCACCTTTTCCCTGGAAATTTCTTCCTCGCTTCAGGATTGGATTTTCAGCAGGTATATTTTGTGATGTGACTCTGACCCTATGGACACAGTTGATTGGTAGAGAGATAGGCACTTCACCTCAGAAGAGCTCATTAGAACCCTCTCCTGAGCCTTAGATTCCAGTTGGGATAGGCAGCCACCAAGATGGGCCTTAATGATACTGCCTCTATTATTCATGCCTTTCTGAACCCCCTAACCTTCAGTGTGAGCTGGATTTAGGAAGGCACTTCTAATAGTAGAATGTGACTGAAGTTATGGGTTGTAATTTTCTAAGTTAAGTTGCAAAAAGAATGTAGTTTCCACTATAAGAGCTCACTCTGGACCTCATTCTCTCTCCTTCTCTCTCTGATCACTCATGCAGAAGGAACAAGTTACCATGTTGTGAGCAGCCCCATAAAGAAGTCTGCATGGATTAGCAAGGAATTGAGGCTGCCAGTCCAAAAGCTCATGAGGAACTAAAGCCCACCGGCACTCACGTGAGTGAATCTGGAACTGGATTTTCCAAAGCCTTCCAACAGCCATGTGAGTGAACTTGAAACGGATTCTGTGCTCCTTCCCTAACTAGTTGTTTTCTTCAGATGAAGCCTGTACTTAGCCAACAACTTAGGTGTAGTCTCATTAGGGACCTTGAGCCAGAGATGCCCAGCTAAGCTATGGTAGGATTCTGGGTACATAGAAGCTATAAACTGGTCATCATCATCATCATCATCATCATCATCATTTTCATCACTTACCGTTTAAAGTCACAAAGTGTTGAGGTAATCTGCTATGTCACAGTAAATAGCTAACACAACCTTTGATCAGAAACATGTAAGCCAAGGAGCTCTAGGTGACTTTTTTGCTACAGGGTCTGGGAGGTAGACACAGCCAGCCTGCAGTGAGAGAGAAGGTGAAGTCAATGTTAGAAGTTTCCTTGTGGTCTTCAGTGCCTTGGTTCTGGCTTATTTGTGTGACCTAGTTTATCCTTGCCTTTGAAAATTCTGTTGCTCATTATTAAAGTTACTCTTTGTCTGCTTTTTGCATTTGTGATCAAATAGGAGGGCTCTGATGGACAAATCTTATCTCCTCTGCCTCCAATGTTCATTTCCGTTTACCACCCCAGGTGCTCTCCATCCTATGGAGCCTTCCTGACCAGACTTCCCTCTTCTCTCCAGATAGTCAGGCATGCTTCTCTGTATGCTTCCTTAGCCCTCTGAGCATGTTTGAAATGTTTATCACAATTCTGAGACTATGTGTGTACCTGTCTGGCTCCAATCTTATAATTGGAGCAAGACAGAGTGAGACTGTCTCATTCATCTCTGTGTTCTCTAACACCTTATAAATGAGTTTCTAAGCCAATAAAATAGAGCAGTATTCATGCCAAGACAGCTTTACTTCTATAAAGCGGATTTTCTGGTGATGAGTTCCCAAGGCTAGTCAGAGATTTACAGAGGAATTCAAGCAGATACAGAAAAGCTAGTACATGTTATAACTTGATATATTTTGAAAATCTGGTATTGAAGAATGCATATGTGCATGTGAAATACAATAGAGAGAAGAAATAAATTCTGGGAAGGTTTTATGAAAATATCATTTAAGCTAGGCCTTGGCTCATAAAAACGATTTTGACAGATAAAATCTTATTTAGGGGACAGGTAAGGTCCTCCAGCAGACGGAAGAGCTTAAGCAAAAGCATTGAGACATAAAAGTGCCTGGGGTATTGGAGGAATAGCAGATAGTACACAGACTGAAGGGTTTGGGATACATATAATACAACATAAGGCTAGAAAGCTAGACTGAGGCTAGGTAATGGAAAGTCTTAAACACCTTCCTCTGTGTTTACTCTATGTTCTGGTGTTAAGTGGAGCTTTTTGGAGTGCAGGGACTAAGGGGTGGCATCAGGAGAGCTGGGTTTTAGAAAAAGAACTCTGTAGGATAGATTAGACAGAGGGCTGAAACAGATGAAGGTAGAGAGGCCAATTCAATAACAGCTCTGGTTGTCAGGTTAGTAGGAATGTAGGTAAGAGGAAGACTGAAGTGATTTGGGAAGCAAATATCCTGTGGGATTGGAAAATGATTAGGAAGCTATGTTCTGGTCTTCCCCTAAGTTTGGAATGCTTAGAGTCTAGGGTGATGATTCTTCCCAAGAGGACAGCTGTAAGAGAGTAATTCCTGATCTGGTATGGAGGATAGGCCAAAGAGGATATTATCCTTGTTCCCAGAAGTCCATTCATGGTAAGCAGTTAAATAAGTAATGAAGCCTGCATCCAATAGACTGTTCTATAGGCAGTACAGTGTGTGAAAGCACAGGCTAGAGAAGAATGAAGTGAGAGATTTATGAGATAGAGAAATCAGAAGTGAATGATAAATCTGAAAGATTGAAGCAGGTAAGAAGTTGGAGAAACAGGGAGAAGGTGACATGGATTAAAGATGAACCTACATGGGTAGATGTGTCACGAGTCTGCTGGAGACAGCACTTGTAATCATTGGGCAGCGCATGAGGGCAGGTGCTCTGGCTATCTTCTAGTGCAAGGCACACACGCTAAAGGCTGAGGAAGGATTCCAATGGGAAAAATGTTCAAGGTGTGTGTCTCATTTGATAAAAGGGTGATCAGGGAGATAAAGGATTCAGAGATGAATGTTTCCCATTCAGCCCTGTCCAGAGATCTGCCCACCTTGAACTTCACACTCCAGTCATAACAAACTATTTATATTTTTCCAGGTACACCAGATGTCATGCTTCTATGCCTTTGCATATGTGGATGCTGCTCTTTGGACTGATTTTCCCTGTGTTAATCTGGAAAACTCCAATTTATGCTTCAAAACCCAATTGTAGGAAGGAAGGAAGGAAGGAAGGAGGAGGGATGGAGAGAGGGAGAGAAAGTACCAGAGAAAACCATCTCCTGCAATTCTAGTATAAAATCTGGTAGCTCTCCTGGAAAGATCATCTTTATTTTCCCATTAAAAAAATCCTTGTAATGCACAGAAAAGGCAAACACAAAACTAAAAAGTGAGGATCCTTTGAGCTGTATACTCAGTTACCTGGCTTACAGCCTCATGAGGGAGATTCTTCCTAAAAAAAATGATGGGAAGAAAGTGTTATATGTAAGTGATAAATCACTAAATTCTTCTCCTGAAACCAATATTGCACAATATGTTCACTAACTAGAATTTAAATAAATAAATGAAACAAAAAAGAAAGGAATAAAAAATGGGAAGACATAATGTGCCATCACCATTGGATTTTGATAAGACAACCTTGTTCGTATCATTTAATGTATTTCTGAACTGGACAGAGCCTTCTTAAAAAGAAAAACCGGAGCTGGGAGTGATTTTTAAGCACATAGCGTAGGCAAGTGGGAAATGGGAACAAGACAGCAGAGGTGGATTTGGGGGATTGGTAGTGGTTGATGAAATCTTTGGAAGTGTATATCTTACAGAGATAGAGTGGTAAGTAGAAAGGAAAAATTAAGCTAGTCAAAAAAGTGTACACTAGGGAATTGTTGGGTTGGTTGTTTTGGCTTTTATTCACACTATTGATTCAGAATATGAGCTCATAAAGTCAGTAAGAAAATCAATCAATGAAAGGCAAATTTCATGAAACAATCCATAAGAAGATAAGTTTAAATTGCTGAAAAACACTTGAAAAATATTTAATACTATACATAATTTTTAAATTCCAAATGAAACCATAGCATGCCAATTTTAGTTTTTATATTGATAAAGATTTTGAAAACTGATAATACAGTCTCATACAGTGCTGGTGATAATTTAATAAAATCCTTTTTGGAGGGTAATTTGACAACACCTAAAAAGAGCTTAATGTTAACTGTAGCCTTTGATCCAATAGCTATATTACCAGGGATTTGTAATGCAAATAGAAATAAAGGGATATATAATAATTTATGTACAATGATATCTAGTATAGCACTATTTATGAACAAAATATGGAAACAACCCAAGTGCTCATCAATGGGAAAATGATTAAATACATAAAGTATTAAAAACACATGTTTTTATTAGAAATTATAGTATTTAAATAGTATTGAATGATTGGAAAATTGTTCATACAATGATGTGAAAAAAGTGGGTTCATAGCAAATTTCTCCAGGATCTAAAAAATGTTATTTCACTGCATTCTTGCCCTCCATTGTTTCTGATGAGAAATTTGTTGTCATTTAAATTATTAGTCCTCTATTTTTAGTGTGTTGTCTTTTCTTCTGGCTGCTTTTGCAACTTTATTATGATGTATCTGGACATGTAATTTCTTTGGGTTTATCTAGTTGGGCTTTACTATGTTTCTTGGTCCTCACTGAATATTTTTTGTCAATATTGTAAAATTTTCTATCACTATTTATTTATTTATTTATTTATTTATTTATTTTTTCTATCACTATTTAAAAATTTAGTCTGCATCACTCTTCTCTCCTTTTGGGACCCTGATGATATGATTATTAAATCTTTCGGTATTGCCCCAGAGGTCCCAGAAGCTCTGTTTATTATTTTTCCATCTTTTTTCCTCTGTTGTTCAGATGGGACAGTTTCTATTGATCTGCCTTAAAAGTTCAATGGCCTTTTTCCTCTGTGACTTCTATTCTGCTGTTGACTACATCCAGTATATTTTTATATTTTGGTTATTGTCTTTTTTAGTTCTAAAATGTCTATTAGATTCATTTTAATATCTTTTATTTCTCTGCTTTCGTTTTTTTTTTTCTTTCCATTTATTTCAAGAGTGATGGCCCTCACTACTTGGGGTATGGTTAAAATAACTTCTTTAAAGTCTGATAATTCTGGGGCACCTGGATGGCTCAGTGGTTGAGTGTCTGCCGTTAGCTCAGGTCACAATCTGTGGGGTCCTGGGGTCGAGTTCCTCATCGGGCTCCCTGTAGGGAGCCTGCTTCTCCCTCTGCCTATGTTTCTGCCTCTCTCTCTCTGTGTCTCTCATGAGTAAATAAATAAAAAATTAAAAAAATAAAATCTGATAATTCCAACACTCAATTAGCATCTGTTGAATATCTTTTTCCTTAAAAGTCATTGAAATTTTCTTGGTCCTTCATACGTTAAGTAATTTTGGATTGTGTCCTGGGTATATTGAGTATCATGTCATGAGACTCTTGGTCTTAAATCCTATGGAAACTATTAAATGCTCTTTTTTTTTTTTTTTTAAACAAGCGATTGATTGAGTTGGGCTCATGCCAAAAGTTACAGCTGGTATTCTGGGATATATGGTTCAAATATCATTTCAATTGTTAAAGCCATTGCAGTGCAATTTATGTTGTTCTGTGTGCTAACCGGTTCCCAGAAAGGGGTCTGAGCAGTGCTTTAGTATGTATGGATGTGAAAAGTAAGGGTAAACCTAAGAGTTTATACTGATTTTTATAGGATTATGTTCCCCCAACTTCCCCTAGCTAGCTCTGAGAATCGCCATTCCTTGTCTTCTGGCTAGTAAGCTGTGAATTACCTATTGTGCTGTGTACTTTTTGCTGTGTACTCCCAGTTCAAGTGGCGAGAGGATTGAGAGGGGAAAGAAAAGCAATGAGAATTCCTCCCACGCTCTTGGCTCAGAGTTTTAGGCATCTGCTCTATTGGCACTGCCATCATTCCTGTTATTGGCACACTATTACTGCCACTGTGGCCACCATGAGTTTGCTTTAGGGCTGGGGAAAGAGAGAAAGAAAAACAGCAAAACAAACAACACCACCACCACCACTAAAGGGAATTTACACACTCCCTCCGTCCTTTAAGGGCCCAATTTCCTGCTCCTTGGGCCAGAAAGAGAAGGCTTCACTCTTTCTCTTTGCACCCGACCCGCACTTCTGGGTTTCAAGCTATAGAGGCACTGTCAGATCAGTAGTAATTCCAGTTTCCCAAACTACCTGATAGTATTAACTTTTCAGAGTCCACAGGTAAATGCTGCATGCATACTGTCTAGTATTATTAGTTATGTTCAGTGGGAAAGACAGGGAGATGTGTGCTTCATCTTATACAAAACTGGAACTAATTTCTTCAAGATTACCTTTATTTATATATCAGCTGTTATTTACATATACATAGTAGGTGCTAAATTATAAATTTATGTGGCTGAGTATTTACCTGTTTATCTCGACACCCTAGCACCAAGTTTGGAACATAATATGTGCTTTTAAAAGTTCAGATTGAATGTCTTTCTAACTTTCCTGTCCTTGTCCTTGTCCTTAATGGATATATGTTTGCAGTTATTCTTAATACCAAATGTTTAGGAAATTGTTCTATCACACTGCTCTGGCTAAAGCAAACTGTGACCCAAATGCCCAAATGTACCCTCTCAGGCACCCCACTTTCTGCCCAGTAAAAATTTAGGCCGAGGATACAACATGTCCTCTCAGTGTCCTCTAGACTTGTATGATGCCAAAAGTACTATAAATTTACCATATTACTGGTCTTCTCAATGCAGAGCTTTCTCTTATAAGTAATAAAATATGGCCTTCAATGCAAAGTAGCCTAAATGCTTACATAGATGGAATTTTTAAAAAGCATTCCTGCATCCCCGAACATCAAAATAAATAACTATAAATGTGAGTCATCTGTTAACTCATCCATTAGTAGAAGTTAGAATGAAGCCAAACTAATAAAATCAAAATAATACAGTCATTAAAAGAAGCAGTGAAAAGTAGCATCTTAAGCAAGAGTTTTGCAAGGAAGAGGCTGGTGGAGAGACACTTACTCCCAGAGAGTTTTCCTCTCCTTGTACAGAACATTAAGGAGAACCCAGCGGAAGAAAAATTACAAAGTTAGTCTCTCCGTTTTTCTTTTCCCTGGTACCCCCTCCTCCAAGGAAAGAAAGTAAACAGATAAATGATACCCAACTAATGACCAACCTGTAGGCTGTTTGCATTGAGTTTGGGGATATGTTGTAAAATAAACATTAAGACCTTCGTAGTTGTTTACAAGTCTGGTGGCCAATCTTCAGGAAACTAATTATTTAAATGCTTGTGTAGCAGGATGTGGAGTTTTAGGGATTTTTCCCCCCTTTTGTGCTTCTGGCTATGATTCGTGATGTGGAAACAAGAAGGCTTTTTATTTTATTAAGAGTTTTTTTCTTTCTTTTTTTTTCCACTCTGCCTTCCCAGCAAGACACTGAATGAACCTAATGCAAGGACCTAAGGATGCCTCATTACCAGGAGTATTAAAGAGCCCTGCAGAATTGTTACAATAGCTAATGGAGATCACATTGGAAGACGGGTAATTATTTCTCCCTGAAAACAAAACAAAACATAAAGCCATAGGATTTTTCCTTGGCATTTTTGAGTCAGAAGGGTCCATAGAGATATATCTAGGCTAGTTTTCTACATGTTTTTGGACCCTTAGAAGACTGTAAAGGCAAAAATAGGATTCTCCGGATTTTGTCTTCTTTGATTATTATTGGCTTTAATAATTCTTTCAATTACAAGAACAATATAAAATAATGACATTAATGAGACAATGCAAAATATATGAAGAAAGAGCTTAAAATGTTTTCCCACCCATTCCCATCATAAACTTAATATAACTTTTCTATATTTTTAAAATAACCTCAGAGAAACTGTGCATTTGCCTATAATGAGGAGGCAGAAGATGTCAGAAATACCAAATTACTTTGCTTTTGACTAGAATTATATCAAATTAATATAGTTGTATCATCTAGGCAGATGGGGATTCCAAGTTCTGCATGGTATTGATGAACATAAGTGGGAAAACCTAATTTTTACTTAATCAAGTTTGGTAACAAAATACTAGCCCCTGTGAGAACAATAAAAGATATCTTTGAAGGTAAAAAGATCCAGAATTTACCATCATTCACTGTATGGCTCAGTTACTCTAGGAATATCTAAATCATTTACTTCCAGCCTACTTACATAGGTTCTGACTCACACTCAGGAGGCAATGTATCTGCTTCTCCTTCAGAAGGTGGCCCAGTCTGAGGATACAGCTGACAGAGGTAATAGGTTATTGATTTTCATATTGCCATTGAGGAATGATCATGTTCGCCTGCATCATTATTCGTGTGGCAACTATGAATAAGTAAATTTCTAGATTTAATGGGTTCAAATAGTTATTATCACGATGACATTTATGCTTCTGGGGACTGTCAGTTCTCAAATTATGAAATTAAGAATCATTGACCATTAAGCTGGGAGTAATCTTCACAGTATCTATTTGGACTCTCCCATCTCAGTTAGCTCAAGGCTAACTGAGTCAAGAAATGGGAAGATCCTGCATCATCCTCTTAGTAACTGCATGTAGTTCTCCGTAGGTAAAAAGAATATTAACCTTTTTCTTGTAGGAGTTTGGATCATTATCAAATGAAAAAAAAAAAGGCATATGAATTTGGTAAATACCTTTTTTCCCCTGGAGATAAGAATCCCTCACTATGCCTGCAGCTTTCCCATACATCTTCGGCCTGATATGATTTGAAATTAGCAAAGAAGAAAATACTGCAGTTGCCTCTCTTCAGAAGGAAACACCTTTACCCAAGTGAAAGGAGATTAGAATTTTTCCATGATATATTCACAGGTTTATCACACAATAAAAAGTTTTGTGAGCAAAACTTTTGGGAAATGCTGAGATAAGCCAAGTGCCATGATTCTCTTTATTTTAGGAATTCTAAGAGTCTTTTACAAATGGCTTTGTATCAGCAGTACAGCTAATATTGAGTGAAGTACTTTCCATCAAACTTCTTTGACTCCAGAAATATTTTTATATCCAGAATACCTTGTTGGACTGGAAACATAAAGAAAAGCCTTTGGAAAGGATGATCACATGAAATTCATTTAGCTTGACCTTTGCTTACTCACGTTGAAGGCCTTCGCTTCATCTGCACTGATAATATTACATAGAACATTGCATGAATCCTATGTGCTGCATGAATCTGTGTAGAACTTTCCCACAGGTGACCCTCTGGCCTCTGCTTGAATACCTCCAGTAATGAGGCTCGCTGCCTTTCAAGGTAGCCTTTTCCATTTTGCATATCTCTGAGGGTTGAAAGGCCTTCTTTATCTTCAGAGGTCATCTCTCTGCTTGTGACTTTTGTCTATTCACCATAGTTCTGCTTTATGAGGTCATTTAGGACATAACTAAGATACAGTGTATTGTAAGTTTCTAAAGCTTCATACTCCCCTCCCCTTTTCTTTTCTGCTGCCTTAGCATCCTTGCAAATAGGCTATGAGCACCCTACCCAGGTGACCAGGTATATCAGTGTAATAAGATTGGCCCCTTTCACAAATTCCCCTTCGGGCCCTCCCCAGCTGTGACCTAGTAACATTCAAATGCACCATTGAAATCCCTTTGCACCTTTTCTTGAGTACTCCACCTTGACACCAATAAAGGCACTTGTCCATGGGACCTCACTCTCTCTTGGCTTACTACCTGCTTGGTTGAGCTGGCTCCCTTAGCAATTCTCTTGTGTGGCCCCTTATGGTTTAGGATGACCTTGTCTCTTTAGGACCTGTGAGTATATCAGACTTTGTTTTTCTGTGTCTCTTTTGTGTCTTTTGTGGCTGCATCTGACTGACCATCATAGAACACAAAGCTGTTAAGTTTTTAGTTTTTTATTACAGGATATAGCTAAGCTACTGTCCCCTGCAAGGACTGACATTTTTCTTTCTGCTTCTACTCCATTTACTCTGGTTCCCAAGCTGTAAATGTTTAAGATGCTTGAGCCATCTTTCTAAGGAGTAGATTCAATTGCTTGCTTTCTTTATTTAAAGAATTGCTTGTGTGAGGCATATTTCCTAGTGCTAAAAAGAAAGAAAGCCATCAGATATGGTCTTGCCCTCACAAAAGCTGACAGTCTAGGGAGTAGACAGGACTGCAAAGAGATAATAATAATGCAATAAGATATGGCACAAAGATACTTGAGGTGCTACGGGAGCACAGAGGAGGGAGCCACTATATCCACTTGGGAATATCAGAGAAGACTTTGTAAAGGGGAATATATTTTTTTCTGCTTCTTGAAAGATAACAAAGAGTTTCCCAGGTTGGGAAGGTGGGTAATGGGCATTTTAGAAAAATATGAAATCATATAAAAGTATATGAACTGTGTTTGGGGAGCCAAGCATGTTTGCATGTCTAGAATGTAGGCTGCATGGGGGCACCATGATAAAAGAGGTTGGACAAAAGTACATAAGACAGTCTTTGACCTCCAGACCTCCTGAAAGAAATGAAAGAACAATAATTATTGGAAGGAGGGATCAAGGACATGAGCAGAGGATTAATTTTGGACATAAGGGATGATGTTTTGAAGAGAGTAGAAAAAGTGTGGATAAAAAGCTATGAAGAGTAAAGAAGCCAATCTGAAAAGACTACATACTGTATTATTCCAACTATATGATATTTTGGAAAAGACAAAACTATGGAGACAGTAAAGAGATGAGTGGTTACCAGGGGTTGGAGGAGATGAATGAACCAGCAGAGCACAGATGATTTTTAGAGCAGCAAAAATACATTATATGATGTTGTAATGAAGGATACATGTTCATTATGCATTTGTGCAAACCCATAGTATGTACAGCACCAAAAGTAAACCGTAAAAACTATGGATTTGGAATGGTTCTGATGTGTCAATGTAGGTTAATCAGTTATAGCAAATGTACCACTCTGGTAGGGAATGTGGGTAATAGGGGAGGCTGTGCACATGTGGTGGCAGGAGGGATAACAAAAAATCTCTGTTTTCCTCTCAATTTTGTCATGAACTGCTCTAAAATAAGCAAGTCTTAATAAACTTTTTTTTAAAGCTATGAAGATTTAAACAAAAAGTATGAGATGAGGGTAGCCCGGGTGGCTCAGCGATTTAGTGCCGCCTTCAGCCCAGAGCGTGATCCTGGAGACTCGGGTTTGAGTCCCGAGTCAGGCTCCCTGCATGGAGCCTGCTTCTCCCTCTGCCTGTGTCTCTGTCTCGGTCTCTCTCTCTCTCTCTCTGTCTCTCATGAATAAATAAATAAAATATATTTTTAAAAAAGTATGAGATGATGAAAAGATTTTCTCAGTAGGAGTGAGGAAATGGCATTAATTTGTACAGAGGCCAATGACTAGATTTCTGTGACTTTCCCTAGTGGTATCAGCTTAGGTTCTGGAGAAGAGAGAGTAGGCAGGAAGTGTTTTGAGCTAAGACAAAATCCATGGAAGGCCAAAATCCAGGTTAAGACAGTGCAAAACTAGGTCATCTGCAAAGAATTTAATGCTCCTCAGAAGCACAGAGAACTGCTACTGCTACTGCTACTACTACTACAGCTATAACTTATAAAGTAAAATACCAGAAGAAGATTCTAGAGTAAGACAATTATATCATTAAATGGTTGACCAAGGGATCTAGGCTCAATGGGAGGAAAGTGAGGCCAGAACCAGACTGGGTAGCCTGGGAGGAGTGGACAAGTGGAAATTACAATGAGAAAGAAGGCATCACAGACTAGAACAAGACTTGGTATTAGTCAGGTGTGGAAGGCTGTAATAACACCCCAAATCCCAGAGTCTTAACACAATTAAAGTTTTATTTCTCTCTCAGAGAAATCTGGTGCTGATATTCAGTGTGGTAGATTTCTTCCAGGTGACAACTCAGAGACCCAGGATTCTTCTATTCAACAGCTTTTTGGAGTCCTCAACTTCTATCTGGTAATTGGCAAGAGGAAAAAAAAAAATAGAGATTATGGATTATATGTGAGGGATCAGCTTGAAGTGGTATATGTCCCTTTTGCCTGCATTGCATTGGCCATAGTTTTCTTCAAGACCACATCTAGACGTATTGCAATTGGGAAATATGGTCCTTCTGTGTGCCCAGGGGTAAATAAAATGGTTTCCTGAAAGCATAACATTGCTTTGTAAAACACAGTTCCTGCCCTCACAATCCAACCTAAAGGAAGAACCAGCCATCATTCTTTCAATGATACAGTCATATAGTATGAACTGGGTTCTCTGCAGTCATATAGGAAGGTGTGATTAATTGTGGCTGGGTGAAAATAACAAAGTTTACTGAAAGACTGACTTTTAACCTGAGCCCTGAAGAATGCTTGGGAGGCCACCTTACAGAGAAGACAGGAAAAAAAGTTTCAGGTGGAAAGAGAGCTCATTAATCAATACCCAGAACTCTGGAAGAACATGGCATATCTAGATACATGGAGGTGGCTGTGGGGAGGATTAGAGGATGAAACTTCTGGAAGATAAAAGGCCAGCTCAAAAAATATGTGATGAATGTGAGAATACAGCAGGTGATTGACATGATCAGACTAAATTTTAAAAGATTAGCTGAAGAAGGAACATGGAAGTTTGGAGAAAATAGCATGTAAAAAGTTTATGGTGGGCCCGCTGCAACAATGAAAGGCCAACGGCAGGAGCCATAGGCAGGAGGTGATCAATCACTGGCTCTTTTGTTGGATGAATAGACAGAAAGGACTTTCCACTTCCATCCCCCAACCATGAGCCTGAGGCTGCTGACCTTCACTGAGAGAACTCCATCTTTCTTTGCTTGACTTCTAAAATTCATAAGCCATTCTTATACCTCCTCTAGCCTGCTGTCTTCTTTTTTTTTAATGTTTTTTTATTTATGATAGTCACACAGAGAGAGAGAGAAAGAGAGGCAGAGAGAGAAGCAGGCTCCATGCACCGGGAGCCCGACGTGGGATTCGATCCCGGGTCTCCAGGATCGCACCCTGGGCCAAAGGCAGGCGCCAAACCGCTGCGCCACCCAGGGATCCCCAGCCTGCTGTCTTCTAAGGAACAATGCACTTCATTTCATTTTTTAAAAGCGCCAAGTTGTTGGTTAGTTAAAGATTATATTTTCTGGTAAGAAAGACTATAAAGATTGGCAGTAATTGAAGGATTTCAAGCACCAGAAAAGCTGAAAATACATTAATATTTATTATTTATTTATTTATTTATTTATTTATTTATTTATTTATCTATTTATGAGAGAGAGCACATGTGTGAATGCACACACACACACACACACACACACACACATACAGGGGTGGTGTGTGGTAGAGGGACGTGGAGCCTGATGTGGGGCTCAATCTCCTGACCTCAAGATCATGACCTGAGCCAAAACGAAGAGTTGTCTGCTTAACCAATTGAGCCACTAGGCGCCCTGAATAGTACATTAATTTTGAACAGAACACTCATGTTTCCATGAATAATGCCACTGATATGAGATGTCTCCTTGATTTCTAGTACTATCGACAAACTGGATGGAGCAGTGAATTCAATTAAGCAAATAGGTTTGCTTAGAACAATCAAAGGTATAGCAATTCCCTCTTTTGACCACCACCATTTCTGTGTCCGGTCTTGCCTCATAAGCAGTGATGGCTTCTTTTATGGAATATATCATTGCTGGTTATCAACTAAGAATTGTTGTCTTTTTCGAACCATGTCAATTTGGATCACAGTGTTGTATCTTTCCCTCCCTGAACGTGTCTCATAGAAGTTTGAGCCATTTATATTGTTAATAATGAAGCTGGGAAATTACTGGCAACACCGGAGAAAAAAGGGGCAAATAACAAGATTGATAAGACTTAACTGAGTCACCAATACAGTGCTTTTCATCAGTTGTCAATTAAACTGCCAGACTTAATTGCTGCTGTGTTTAAAAATACATATTTCTGAGAAGTAATGGCACAAATACATACACTAATAAGTGCAAAGCTAGGAGTTTCCTCTTGTGGCTTCATTTTTGCTCTCTAGTTCTCAACCCCTTAACCTCTCTGTCCCCTGCAGATAAATATTGCCAACTATTGTCTAAGGAGAATGTCATACAGCCTCCAAACAGAATTGCTAGTCAGACTTTCCTGTGGGAAGGGATTTCAGACCCCAGATCATAGTCTTGGGGTCCTTGTGTGGACGGCTTGACTTGACTCATGCCCTTAAGGCATGATCGCAGTACATGAGAACCTGGAGGGTTTTCACTTTCTTTCTTCTACATAGTACACCAAGGATAGAGAGAAGATAAAGTTCTGTAGAGCCTATTCAGCAAACATTTGTTGAATGTCTGTTATGTGCATCCAAGATAAGGTAGGATGAGAAGTGAAGATAAACAGAACCTGTCTCTACACGAGGAGTTTACAGTCCAGCAGGGAGATAAACACAAAAACTCCTGACAAAGATTTAGGGTAGAGTGGAAGGATGGGGCAGAGGGGCAGAGTTAGGAGACATTTGAAAAAGATAGACTGAACTGGATTATGATCTATGGTTTTAGGCTAAAAAGGTATTAAACATCGGCCATGGGTAGGCGGGATACTAAGCTGTTTGCATGCAAAATCTCATCTTATCTTCAGAACAAGTCTATGATATGGGTATTATTATCCTCACTTACATATGGTAAAACTAAAGTTTAGAAAGGATAGGCAGCTTTGCCAAGCTGGAAAAAAGCAAAGAATTCATGTTGAAATGCAGTTATGGCTAATTCTACAGCCTGTCTTCTTCAACGTTACTATGCTGCCTCCTGGGATATTGGGATGAGAAGAAGGAGGATAAAGATGAGGCTGACATTTCACATAAAAGCAATAGAAAAACGATGCTGGTATATTTCTCGAGACATGAAGCACAGGTGGAGCAGGCCCCACACTCAGTTTTTGTTGCATTGTGTTAATTTAGGGCCAAGCTCGGTGTTCTAAGCTCAGTAAATGAAAAATGGATCAGTTGCCCTGAAAAACTAGTGATTCTATTAGTTGTAATCTAGTTGATTTGGATAACTAGAAAGATTTTAAGAAAGTCTTAAAGTGTGGAGAGAAGTTTCTTACTTATTCATTCATTCATAACAAAACTATATGCCAGGCCCTATTCCAATGCTTTTTAAAAATATATATCTATTTTTTTTATTGAAGGTCAATTTGCCAACATATAGTATAATTCCAATCCTTTTATAAATAAGGATTCGTTTAATCCACACAACATGACATTGATACTGTTTTCCCCCACTTTACAGATGAGAAAACTGAGGCAAAGAGAGAGTAAATTACTTTTCCAAGGTCTCCCACCTCCTAAGGAGATTACCTGGTATTCTATTCGGGGCAGATCTAGTGGTAGTATGTGATCATAACCGTTAAGAACACTGACTCTCCTTGGAATGACCCACAGCTACTGAACCCTTATTTGGAAGCTAATCCCTTCTTCATTTTCTAGAACCAGCTTTGTTCCTTTTTGAGTTATATAAGGAAGAATGAGGTGAGCAACCCAAGCTTGTCCTGCTCTGTGCATGGGTGGCCTGTTTTGGCCCACATGACACTTGCTCCTATAACTGAGCTCTTTTACTGATTTCCTCTTGGGGAACTTTCTCTTCTCATGTTCTCTTCTCCTGTGCCAGTAAGAGGCTCAACCTAGATTATTTCTCCAGGAACTAGGTCTGCAACACTCAGAGTTCTGCTTGCTTTTGTCAATCCCACCATGTAAGACAAACCTTAGACAAACGGCTGAGGCTCTGCTATGCCTCCTTACAAGTACTCCCTGAGTCTACTTTCCTTCCAGATCTCTAATTATTGCCTGCTCCCAGGTTGGTCTCCTGTCATCATGCCCCAACCAACTTTTGGGGTAACCCACCATCCCATGTTATATGTCTTTGATGGTGATTTTTGCTCAGATGCCCACTTGTCATTTGTCACTAGGTTTCTGTGCCACACCGTTTGAATGGAACTCCATTATCTAGAGCTGATTCTCTCCTCCCTACTTTCCTGGTGTCTGTCCCATCCAGTGCATAGATCTAGGTTCAGGTTTCAGACCAAGGCAGGCAACTCTTTGATGTACCACATTTTAAAAATGAGTTACATGGGAGGGAGAAGGTGTAGAAGGAGGAAAGGAAAAGAGGAGACAGTAGGGAAAGAAGAGAGAAATAAAGAAGGGAATGAATGAGAGGAGAGAAGTAGGAAGGGAGGGAATTTGGAGTGATGGAATAAGAATGAGAGAAAGTGAAGGAGAAGAGGTGGGAAACCGGGAGAGAAGAGAGAGAGAAAGAGAGAATGCAGCCATGGCTTTTTTTAAAGTAAAATTAAAAATGTAAAATCAGAGGTGCCTGGGTGGCTCAGTCAGTTAAGTGTGGGACTCTTGCTTTCAGTTCAGGTCATGATCTCAGGGGCATGAGATTGAGCCCCGAGTCAGGTTCATGCTCAGCACGGATTCTGCTTGTCCCTCTCCCTCTCTCTGTGCCCCTCTCTCTGCACACACACACTCTCTCTGTCTCTCCCAAATAAATAAATAAATCTTTTAAAAAATGTATAAAACCATGCCAATCATTCCTAGTTGGCAGATAGAGTCCCACCAGATACCCAACAGAAGCAAAACTGTCAGCCAGGATCTCAAAAGCCCCATAATTAGACTTGAAAAAATTATAGAATTGTTTGCCATTCAGTTTTCAAGAATAGCTTCACTTTGGGGCACCCGAGTAGCTCAGTAGGTTGAGGGGCCTGCTCTTGGTTTTGGTTCAGGTCGTGACCTTGGGGACCTGAGATCAGCCCCATATCCTGCTCTGTAATCAGCAGGGAGTCTGCTTGAGGATTCTTTCTCTCTCTCCCCCTGCCCTTCCCCTACTTGTGCTCTCTCTCTAAGAATAAATACATCTTAAAAAAAAATAATGGCTTCATTTTGCATGTTGTTGCCATATATTTGACTTCCTAGATACTCTCCTGAAAGAACTTTTTTTGCTTTTGCTTGGATTTTAATGGCCTATTGGAGAAAACTATCTTATTTCCACCCTATTCACAAACTTGACTATAGCAAATATTTTGGGAAATAAAGGAAATAAAAGCAACCTGGGGGATGCCTATCCAATACCAAAATCAACACCCATTTTGATGAAAACTTTTAGTTAGTCAAATCTATTTATTGATTTTTCAGTTCATTTATTTGCTGAGCACCTGCTAGGTGCAAGACAACATACAGAAATAGTGACACATTTCACCTGGACTCAGATATGACACATGCTTTCAGAGAAGTTTTGAGGCATTTCAGGATAGGAAATACAAAAATAATTATGACACAGAACAAGAAGTGATAAAATGAAAAAGTAGTAAGAGTTTTAGAAAATGGAAATTGTTTGGGGCTACATCAGACGGCACTTGTTGAGCCTTTAGGTTCATGGAATTTGGACAGAAGGCCATAACTGGACCAGACAAAGTAGCACATGTTATAAAAATAAAGTAGTGGGTAAGAAAATAATGTGTGTGGGGCCTTCTGGATAGATCAAACTTGGAAGACTCGCATGTTATACCACTTTATTGATGGAAAATGACAATTTCACTTTCCAGATGAGTTTATTGGAAAAGAACTCAGAAAAGTCTTATTCTTTTTTAAAAAAATATTAAAATTTGTATTTGTTTATTTATTTTTATTTAAATTCAATTTGCCAACATATAGTATAACACCCAGTGCTCATTCCATCAAATGCCCTCCTCATTGCCCGTCACTCAGTTACCCCATCCCCATGCCCACCTCCCCTTCTGTAACCCTTTGTTTGTTTCCCAGAGTTAGGGGTCTCTCATGGTTTGTCTCTCTCTTTAATTTTTCCCACTCAGTTCCCCTCCTTTCCCTTATAATCTCTTTCACTATTTCTTATTCTTAAAGATTGTTCTCAGCTTAAGTGAAAACTCAGGAATTTTTCTGTGTGGTTGGTTATAGTTCTACATTGTTCTATCTGTTCATATCTACTATCCAGTTTCCTATTCTCATATGTATGATAAATTTCCTGGGGTCCACTTATCTGAGATAAAAGAATCCTATTGTTTGCCTATATAGGAACTTTGGGATATGAGATTGGCACCCACTCCTTTGCTGGGAACCAAGGTAATCCTGAAGTGACAGTCTTTCAGGGGCCTAAAAGGATCAAACGAATTCTAATCTTGAGAAATTTGACTTATTCACACAAATGAGGAAGAAACTCAGAAAAAGAGTTGATTCTATAAATGTTTATATAACCGTAAGGTTCTGACCTTAGGGATACAGAGATGAGTAATCCCTGTGAAGGGTTTATGGTTGGGGTGAGGAGTCAAGTATTATAAACAAACCCACACAACCCAAGAAAACATACTATTGTCAAGATGCAGTAGGTGGAATGTTTACTTTCACCTGGGGGCTGTAGTGTAGTCAGGAAGTCTTCACAGAGGAAGTGACAATTGGCTCTTGAAGAAGGTGCTAAGGCATGGCCTGGAGTGCATGGCCCAGAGTGCATGATGCCCAGGTGGTTCAAGAGAGGGTTCTATGCGCTGCCTAGCCTGAGGGACCTCCTCAGAAAGGCCCTGAGCAGAGATGTCACTGAGATATCACATCTCTGCATTAGCTTCTTTTGGTGTTGTCAACACGGATTGCTTTAACCAAACTCTTTATTCAGTTGGCTTATCTTTTAAAACCTTTCGTTGTGGAGGGATCCTTGGGTGGCTTAGGGGTTTGGCGCCTGCCTTCAGCCCAGGGCGTGATCCTGGAGACCAGGGATCGAGTCCCATGTCAGGCTCCCTGCATGGATCCTGCTTCTCCCTCTGCCTGTGTCTGCCTCTCTCTCTCTGTGTCTCTCATGAATAAATAAATAAAATCTTTAGGAAAAAAAAAAAACCCAAACCTTTCGTTGTGGAGAATGTTAAACATATACAAAAGAAGCATATACAGAAGAATATAATGAACCTTCATGTACCTGTCATCCAGCTTTGATAACTATCACCTTATGGCCAATTTTATTTGTTACCACTGTTCCACTTTCTCCTGTTTCATGTGATTTTAAATGAATTCTAGACATCAGAATATTTTACCCATTAATATTTCAGCATATATCTTTAAGAGATAAGGATTCTTTTCTTAAATCAGTATTTTTTTGTAGTTTAATTTGTATGAAAGGAATTAAAAGTGTGTTTATTTCTAGTTTGAATTTATAAGAAACACATTCTCACTGTAGATAAACCAGAATAATTAAATGAACAAAAAGATTAAGAATCTAACAATCACCCATATCCCTACCACCAAGAGACAATTATTGTTTTCATTTTATTGTATAAATTTTCAGATGTTTTTTTCTTGTATATAAATTAAAATGAATTTATATTTTTTCACTGTTGATTATATGCTGTTTTTTTCTTTTAACAATATAATTATATACACACACATATAAATACATAGAATGCATTCTCTACCATTGGGCATTTTGTTTCCTAAATTTCTCAAACTTAACTTTTCTCTGTCATGCATCTTGGCATTCCATGTTCCTTCCAGGCTCTGAAATTAAATTATTTCACTGCTGTACTCATTCAGTGCTTATTTATTTGGAAAGCTTTCCTCATTCATACTTTAGACAGTTATTTCCATTATTTTTAGTTCTTAATACTTTCAAGAAGTATTTACTACTTAAGTGAACTAGTTTATGTTATATTTTAACTTTTTTCAAAGTTCCTGTTAATAATTAGATTATATTCATACAGAGAAAAGAGTTGCAAAATAATTTTTCATAAATTAAATTTGTGGTGAACTGACCACAATGTATGCTGGAGGGCTTCATTATTTAGCATTTTCAGTGCACTACCCATCTGGAAAGAACTGGACTAAAATGGGAATGTTTTTTAATGGAAATTATATAAATTAATATGGAGTCAACAAAATTTGTTCTTTCCTCATAATTATGTTCAGAAAAGAACTGTTTTATTGCTCTCAATTTATGTGCACTTTGAAAAATAACTTTACTTAAGTATAATTAATATACAAGAAAGTAAATCCATTTAAAGTATAAGCACTATGAGTCTTGACAGCTATACACTCTACTGAAACCATCACTACACTCAAGATACAGGACATTTCCATTACCCCAAACTTTACTCTTTCCCCTCTGTTCTGTGTACTTTTTAAGAGATTTTCTTCTTTAGAGCAATTTTAGGTTCACAGAAACACTGAAAGAAAGTACAAAGATTTTCCATATACTCCCTACCCTGACTTGAGCACTGTCTCTCATCATTAACAGTCCCCACAAGAAAGATGCGTTTGTTACAA
This sequence comes from Vulpes lagopus, assembly GCF_018345385.1. Lineage (NCBI taxonomy): Eukaryota > Metazoa > Chordata > Mammalia > Carnivora > Canidae > Vulpes > Vulpes lagopus. The sequence goes on from NC_054840.1 coordinate 22,180,242, forward strand.
TTGATGAACCTACAGTGACACATTGTTTTTCACCCAAAGTCTATAGTTTACTTCAGGGTTCACTCTTGCTATTGTACCTTCTATGGGTTTGTACCCGTATGCAATGGCATATATCCATTATTATGTTATCACACAGAGTATTTTCACTGCATTAAAAGTCCTTTGTGTTTGGCCTATTCATTTCCCCATTTTCACCCCAAACACCGACGCTTTAATTGTCTCTGTAGTTTTGCCTTTTCTAGAATGTCATATAGATGGAATCATACAGTATGCATAGCATTTTCAGATTAGTTTCCTTCACTTAATAATATACATCTAAGTTTTCTGTGTCTTTTCATAATTTGATCATTTCTTTTTAGTGCTGAATAATATTCCATCTTCTGGGATATTATTTGTCCATTTATTTCTATAGGACATCTTGGTTGCTTCTAAGTTTTGGGAATTATGAAAAAAGCTGCTATAAACATCCATGTGCAGTTTTTTTTGTGGACTAAGCTTTCAGCTTCTTTGAGTAAATATAAAGGGCCAATCCCACCAACAATGAATGAGAGTTCCTGTTGTTCCACATCCTTACCAGCATTTGGTATTATTAAAGTTCCAGATGTTGGCCATTCTAATAGGTATATACTAGAATTTCTCTATAATTTGTGTCTGATAACTTATGATGTGGAGTATCTTTACAAATATGCTTATTTTCCATCTGCATTTCATCCTTAGTGAGGTATCTGTTAATTTTTTTGTATATTCTGGATAAGAGTCCTTTATCAAATATGTCTTTTGCAAATATTTGCCCCAGTCTGTGACTTATCTTCTTATTCTCTTGACAGTGTTTTTCACAAAACAGAAGTTTTTAATTTTAATAAAGTCTCCAGTTTATTATATCTTTTATGGAACATGACTTTGGTGTTGTATCTAAAAAGTCATCATGCCTGAGATCATTTTAGGTTTTCTGCTGTATTATCTTCCAGGAGTTTCTTAGTTTTGTATTTTATATTTAATTAAGTCTATGATCCATTTTGAGTTAATTTGTAAAGGGTGTAAGTTCTGGGTCTAAATTCAATTTTTTTGCATTTGAATGACAAGATGTTCCAACACCATCTCCAGAAGAGACTTATTGCTCCATTGTATTGCCTTTGCTCCTTTGTTGAAGATAATTGACTATTTTATATATATTTCTGGGCTTTCTATTTTGTTTCATTGATCCATTTGTCTATTCTTTCACCAATATCACACTATCTTGGTCACTGTAGCATAATAAGTCTTGAATCTGGATAGTGTCAGTCTTCCAGCTTTGTTCTCTTTTGAAGTTGTGTTGGCTATCTTGGGCTTTTCACCTCTTCACATAAACTTTAGAATCAGTTTGTTTATATTCATAGAAAAACTTGCTGGGATTTTGATTTGGATTGTATTGAATATATAGATTAAGTTGGAAAAATGCTATTTTTAGTTTAAAAATACCTAAATTCAAAGAAATTTGGGGCCTACATAAAAGTTGTAAGAATTTTTATAATGAAATTTCATATCAACTTCAACCAGATTTAACCATTCACCTATTGCTAGAATTTTGTCACATTTGCTCACCCTCTGTCCTTCCATCCATCTACGACCAGATACATCAGCATATTTTTTTTTCAAAGAAAAAATTCTAATTATCAATATGTATCTAATATGCAGTCATATTAAATTTCACTGACTCTCTCAACATTGTACTTTATAGCAAAGTTTTTCCCCTAAACCAGGATTCAATGTAGAATCCCACATGATGTTGAGAAGTCATGTCTCTTTAGTTGCCTTTACTTAGAAGTTCCTTTCTTATTCTTCGTTGTTCATGTTCATGAACCATGCTTATGGTTCATCATTTTGAAAAGAACAGGTTTGTTGTAGAATGTCCTTCAGTTTATGCTTGTCTGATTATTACCTCATAATTTCATTTTATTAGATATTTTTAGAAAGAATAGTACATAAATGATGTTTTGCCCTTCTGAGGGCATCATCTTAGAAAACAACTGATGTCAATTTATCCTAGGATTGGTGATGTTGACTTTGGTCAATTCATAATGATGGTATCTGCCAGATTTCCCCATTGTAAAGACTTACCTGCTTCCTTTGTAATTACCAAGTAGTGTGTAAGTAGATACTTTGAAATGACATACATATTCTTATCCTTTTTTTTATTTTTATTTTTTTATTTTTTTTTCTTCATATTCTTATCCTGAATAAAATTTTACCTATTGGTGAAATGGGTAAAAGGATGATTTCTGCTTGAGGCAATTATTAGTATCTTGAATACAAAACTGATTTTACAATTCTTCTGTTACTTCTATATTTATTGACATTCTATTTTGAAAAAGTTTTCCTTCTCCCTCCTTTTATTTGTTACTTTCTTTGCTTATTGATTTGTGTATTTCTATGGACTTCTTTTCACTGAAAATGTTGTAATTTGTTCTTGTCACTATTCATTTTGATGATATATTGTACTAGGTTTGGCCAGCAGAAATTGCATCAAACTTGGTTCCTGTGTCATACTGATGTATGTGTCTTTCTCATTCCTGGGGACTTCATTGTTCTCTGGAATAAGATGTTCCAGGATCATCTTGTACTTTTCTTGCTCTAATCCTAATTTCAAATAATTCTCCAACAATCCCTGTTTCCTTGTAGTATTGGTAAATAGTATTTAGAAATCAAGACTTGAGTACTAAGTGAATTTTTTGTGTTAATGCCATCACAGTATTATTATCATATCTAACATATTAACAATAATTCCTAATGTCATCATATACTCAGAGTTCAATAATCCAATTGTCTCATAAAGTTCATAAATGTTTTCTCAGCCTACACAGTATGCAGATTTATAGATCTTTTAGGTCTTTTTTACTTTGTAGATTTATTCTTTATTTTTCTTTTTGTGTCTTTGCCATTTATTTGTTGAAAAAATCAAGTTGCTTCTACTGTAAAGTTTGCATTGTCTGGATTTTGCTGATCATATTCCTTTGGTATAGTTAACCATGTTCCTCTGGTCTCTATATTTTCCTGTAAATTAGTGGCTGACTCTAGATCCTTTACTAGATTTGAATTCTCCGCCTTCTTCCTTTTCTTTCTTCTCACCTTTTCTCCTTCTCTTTCTTCTTCTTCTCTTCCTCCTTCCCTTCACTTCATAGGTGGAATTGTGCTCTACCTGGAGTCATATAATGATGATTTCCCTTCCATGATGTTAGCAATGCTGATAATCAGTTAACTTGTTATCAGTTACAAAATGATATTACTCTATCATTCCTTCTTTATTTATTGTCTGTAATGCAGCTATAAAAAGAAACTACTCTTTGGTTACTTTGTGGAAAAGTTCATTTAGGAAAGCAAGACAAATGCTTGTATTTTTCCCATTACTAGTTTTCAAAATAATGAATTTGTTCCCTAGCATCCTCCAATGGTAAAAAAACAAAAAACAAAAACAAAAACTAAATGAAACTAATTTTCCTTTCTGGTAGTGTTATGAATGTATGAATTTAAGCATATTTGTTATGTTTAAACCCATTTCAATTATTATTCTCATTGATGTCCAAATTGTTCCATTTTTGATCAAAAGAAGCATGATTATGTACATTGGTATATGAGTCCTTTGAAATAAACTTTGTAGGTTGATATCTTTTCTGCTATTTGGAAAGACATGCTGTTCCAGACTCATCTTTATATTTCTTGTCTCAGACATGGAAATAGCACCCTGGGACTCAGAGATGTTTGTTGTTACTGGTTTGGTCATGGTTTATAGGCCTTTTAAATGGACAGAGATGTGTTTTTTCAAAAAAACTAGAATACCTCATAAATTCAGGATAATAGTACTAATTCAGCTTCCACACTACAGGATATTTTCTTAATTTCTTTAAGTTTATATATTTATCTCTTTACTCCACAGAGAAAATTTTACCACTCAAGGATACTAAAGATAATAGTATTAAAATATCAAATAAGGACTCATTTTGCTCAATCCCACATTACACACAAAGTACTATTACAATCACAATACCAGTAGTGCTACCAATAATGTGATTATTGAAAGAAGTTTGAAACATTTTATAGTTACTTTTATCCTTAGATTATATCCTCATTGGGGATGTACAGTCAAATATATGTTTTGCAGTAACTTGAAATAATTTCTGTCTCTACAGTTATGTCATCAAGAGATACAGAATAGGTTCATTTATTGTTTTAAATTTATTACCATGCTTTTGACTTCAAATCCAAGTTTTAAAATTTTATTTGAAATCTTCAAAACACCATATTAAACTCTTTTAAAAAGGTTTTTAAAAAGAAAAGAAAGAAAGAAAGAAAGAAAGAAAGAAAGAAAGAAAGAAAGAGAAAAAGTTTGTTTAGATACTCTTTTTAGCATCCTTTTCAAATAGAGATGGAGTGACACAGGTGAAGGAGCCACATAACAATCTCTTAATGTCTTTTTCATCAGATTTTTATTGCGTAAGAACATAAATGGCAGGATTTAGGCTAAGAAGATAAAGAAATGTCTTCCCAATAAAACTTTTCTACTTTAGGGTTAATAACTTCTCCTGGGGTTGAAATAGAACTTTATTTTATGGCTTATGACTGAAATGAAAGTACTAAAATCTTTAAAATTCAACACTCTATTTACATTTTTATTCTACTGAGCTGGAGAAATGAAAGGTCTGTGGAGCAGTCGTAGCTGGCTTTGATCCTACGGTTAACAATATCTGTAACATCAATTTGGAGTTAGACACCTGTTATTCACAGAAAAGTTTTTCTGACCTTTCATGCTTCTTATCTTTTTAGTACAGGAGTGAGAGTCCTAGTATAGTGTTTGTTGTAAAGATCAAATGATATATAAAATATAAAGGCAATATGTAAAATAAATTGCTATATAAGAATAAGTACTTTTATTATTTAGATCAGTGTTCTTAAGGGCCAGATATATCGGTTCTGAGAAGCAAAAGGTCCTTATGGTTTGGTGGAAAAGTGGCTATTTGATTAAAAGATTATCTTTCTGGGATCCCTGAGTGGTTCAGCAGTTTAGCGCCTGTCTTTGGCACAGAGTGTGATCCTGGAGTCCCAGGATTGAGTCCCATATCAGGGTCCCTGCATGGAGACTGCTTCTCCCTCTGCCTGTGTCTCTGCCTCTCTCTCTCTCTTTCTCATGAATAAATAAATAAAATCTTTATAAACAAAATAAAAGATGATCTTTTTTTCCCTTTATTCCCACTAGGGAAAGTTGATTTCATTGAGAGCAATAATACCTACCTGAAATCCTTTAAAATCTTTCTATTTCCTATGGATTAAGTATAAACTTCTCATTTTGCCAAATCAAGACCTTTGTAATAATACCCCAAACTCTTTTTCAGGACTTACCTTTCCCTATTTTCATTATTATTTTTATTAACATGTAAGGAAAACTCATTTCAAGTTTGAGAAAGAGCTTCCATAAAGTATAAAGGCTCACATATAGCTGGGATTTTTTGGCATTCCCACCAACCATTGGAGATACTTTGAAATATATTGAGTTTTGTTAGGACCTTCACAAAAAGTCATGCCTTCATGGCAGAGCTAAATTAGCTCCACAGTAAAAGCTGCTCTGGATTCGCTATAACAAAGCTTAAAAGTAAGCCTCAAAATAATCAGATCAATCTGCAAATAACTTAACTGTATCCCATTACACTTTTTAAAGGAATACAACTAAATATGACAACCAATCAATACATAAGATCTGGTATCCAATGAAAATTTTCCAGGTGTGCAAATAAATATGAAAATAAGATCCTTAATAGGGAAAAAGTAAATTACTAGAAACACGCTCAGAAATGACAGCTATGATGGAGATAGCTAATAAGGAACTTGAAATGACTATTATAAATATTCACAAAGATATAGAGTAAAACAAATATGGTAAGGAAAAATGGAAGATATTAAAAAATATCTAAATGGAACTTGGAGAGATGAAAAAATATATCAAAAATGAAAAATATACTAAATGAAATTGACAACAGATTAGACAGTGCAGAAGAAAAAAAATACTGAACTTGAAGACAGCAAAAGTTGCTATCCAAAATGAATAGCACATAGAAAAAAAAAAGACAGAAACAAGTGAACAGAGCTTCAGTGAGTGTGGGACAATATCAAATTATCTAACATACATAAATTGGAGTTTCAGAGAGAGGAGAGAAAGATGAAGACAGATAAAAATATTTGAAGAAAGAAAAGCAAAAGAATTTTTCCAAATTTGATGAAAACTGTAAACCCACAGATCCAAGAGTTTTGATAAACTCCAAGCAGAATAAATATTGAACACACACACACACACACACACACACACACACAATGGCAAACCATTATCAAGTTGGTAAACACTAGAGAAAAAGAAAAAAAATCCCAGCCATCAGAGAATAAAGACACTTTATAGTGAAAGGAATGAAGATAAGGATGATAGATTCTCTTTGGAAATGATGCAAGCCAGGAGACAATGGCGTGCAGAGACGTGGTCAACCTAGACTTCTACACCCAGAAATGAAAACAAAATAAAAACATTTTCAGACTAATGGAAGCTGAGAGAATGTGTCACCAGCCGAACCACACCACAAGAAATGTTAAAGGAAATCCTTAAGGAAAAATGACTCCTTCAATCTGGATCTCTTCTCTTTGTATGATTTTATAGTTTCCTCAACTGGATTCACTGATCTATGTCTTATTTTAATGGTTCCATATTATTTCTGCCATGAGATATAGGGTATATTGCAGACCTAGCCACTTAACCTGAGGTCAGGTTATAGTATAGGTTACAAGTATAATATTATTAAATAAAATAAAGCTTAATGACCTGCATCTTGGTGGTTTTGCCTTCAGAGTCCTGCAGATACATATGCCCCTCCAGAGGCCATCCTGAGTGTCAACTTGTTTAGCTCTTTCTCATAGGTTGCTGCTCTGTCCTCATATGCTTTCCTTTTCCATATCCATTCAATCCATTGTTCACACTGAAGCCAGAGTGACAATTGAAAGCTCAAATCTGATAACGCCACTCCCCTGGTTAATGTCTTTTCATGCTTTTGAATAGTAAGTAAGCCTCCTAAGCTTCTTATGATCTTTAATAATCCAGATTTGCCTATTGCTGTAGCATCATCTTTCATCATTTGCTGCTTCAACTTTTATTTCACCCATTACACAACTGACAGTCCTTGAATGTTCCATGTTCTCTTTTGCTTTCAGGACTCTGTTGAAATTATTCTGTTTTCCTCCAATGCTGTCCCTCTTCTTCCATGTCATCTGTTACCTACTCCTTAATGAAGCCCTTCCAACATCTCAGGCCTGGATTAGGTACTCCTCCCCTGTTCCTAAGCCTTTGGTAGTACTAGTCACACTAAGTTATAATTGCTTCCTTACTTCTGCCTCTTCAAATGAGACTGTGAGCAACTTGAGGGCAGGGACTGTCCGTTGCCTAGCATAGTACCTGATACGTTGTTGGGTGCTCCAAGAGATTTGTTGGCTGAATGGTAGCTATTAGTTAGTGACCGAACGTCATTATTAATTTTTCTAACCTCACTACACCTATCATAGTGCCTGACACATATTAGTCACTCAGCACATTTCACTACATTAAACATTTATACTTACTATGTATCTGACATATTGCAATGCCTTTTAGAAATGTGATTTAATTTAATCCTATCAACCGTCCCACCAGGAAGTATGTTTCATTACCCTCAACAAAAAGATTTGAAAAGTAAGACTCAGTAACTTTAAATAGCTTTCTCGGGCCAAATTAATGTCCATAATGGTTTCCCAATTCAGCTTCCATTTCCATTGAAGAAATATGTCTAAGAATAGGGGAAGAATAACAAGCAACTTCCTTACTCTCTGTCCACTCCTCCCTTTATCAGATTTATTTAAAGAAAAATAACTTAATGTCATTGCTACACATTTTCCCGGTTAAAAGTAAGAAAAAAGGAGCAAAGGAGCCTAACATTATGGAAACAAATAGCATTTATTCCCAGTGAATATTTGTGAAGTTTATCAAAGTGAAATGAATTCTGCGAAGAGGCAAATTATGGTCCTTGTATGATCAAATGTTTATCTGCAGGCATTTGATGGGCTTGAGAGTTGACAAGGACAATGGATATAATATCACAGGATCTATAATCAGTGCACAAACTGGAAAAAAGGATGAAATTGATGATGATCGTGACTTTGTCTTCTGATTGAGATATAGAATGCTTATGTTTTTACAGTCAAGTTAGACAGATTAGTTTGTATAGATGGATTAAGTGGCTGTCTATCTCGTATTGTTGGAAAGGGACAGTGAAGGCATCTCTGACTAAATACTTCTCGTAAATACCTAAAACATCGTTTGAAATTCACTATGAGGAAATCCAGTCAAACATTCTTTTGGGCAGAGAGTTTACATGGGAAATCCTGGTGTAACAGCCCCAGAAGGCTATGTGGAAAAGCATTCTGGCTTTTGAGGCCTGCTTTCTCCCTCTGCTGATAACTTATTCTGTAACTCTTGCAACACAACCAGCAGGGCTGCATTTTCCTCTGTACAACGAAGAGTGGGAACACTTGACCTGCATGTTTCATCAGCATTACCATTGCTGTGGATCTAGGGGGCTTCAGTCATCTTATCATTGCATGAGGCTAATCTGCCTCTGGTTCCTTCCCTCCTCAATTCCCAACTTTCTCCCACTATCACCACTGCAGTGTAGACCACTGAAATGATCAAGAGGTGATAGATTTGTGGAAATCATATAAATCAGGAAAATCCTAATTATTCTATCTATTTCTCTCCACTCCTTTGGTATGGTCATGGATATCAAGGATATGCTGCTAACTAGAAAACATTCCTCGTCTTCAGTGAGCCACAGTTTCACCATCTTTAAAATGAGATTCATAATGGGTACTTCTCAGTCTTCACTGCAGTCTTCTTTTGTCTCATCCTAAATTATAGGTGAGGTTTGAATGGGCAGTGATTTGCGATAGTGTTGAACAGGATGCCTGGTGTGAGATAAGGAGTGTAGGAAGTTACTCTCTAACCTTACTTTTGCTTTTCCAGAAGAGTAGTAGATCAAATAAAACCAACATACCCATCTTATACCAAATTTGTCCTATACAAATGTGTAGCACCTGACTTTTGATGGTTCCTCATGCCTAGAGAAATAAACAAATTATATGCTCCTGAGTCAACCACCTCTCAGTAAGCATGGTTTCTTCTGCAGAGCCTGATTTCTCTTACATGTCTGGAAATGAAGCAGCATCTAATTAGAGATGGGTTGCCTTAGTGAGAAGTTGCTTCTCATTAAAACTCTCATCCTTGAATTGCCTGCCTTGATTTTAAGAAACCCACTCTGCCAGAACTCCCATTGGTGCCTCCTGCCACCAAGAAATCTTAAATGGCTAGGGTTAGAGGGTCTGACAATGGTGTCAGTTTCTGTGTCTGATTTCATGTGACAATTAATTATAATATTTGTTCAGAAAAAAAAAAGAAGCCTGTTGTCATAGTGATAGCTGACTTCCCAATAAGACGCATAATACCCCCGGTTGAAGTATCTGCCTGCACAGATCCAAATATCAATTTGTTGTGTACACTGTAGAAATAATTGAGAGTATACTTCAGGGAGAAAAAAAATTTTATATGGACAGAGTTTCCTATACTTATGCTATTTGCATCTTCTCTGTACAACCATGATTTTTCCTCTGATTTCCATTTCTTTTTCCAAGAATGATACTTTTCAGGGACTTGGCTATATTTCAGAGACTAGTGGTGATGTCGCCTCCTTATATCCAGGAGGCCTTTAAAGCACTGAGGCCACTAAAGGGAATGTTTTATATTTGCTGGCTCTGTGACCTGAGGCAAGCCATGTTCCCTGTCTAAGCTACAATTTCTCCCTCTTATAAATGAAGAAGGTAGGACTAGGTCAGTGACTCTCATGGAGAAGTGGATAAAATATATCATACATAAGAATTATAAAAGAGAATTTGAGAAAGATAATGCAGTTTCATATTCTTGTTAATCCCCCCTTATAATAGAGATCAAGCCTGGAGGCCAATAGGGCATTATCACTTGTACAGTTAAGATCTTTCTAGATCTTAACTAGAAAGAGGCTAGAGCTTCTGACCCAAATGTTTGAATTGAAAACTGGGGAAAAGGGGATACTGAGTTTTCTCACCCTTCTGATTGTCCTGATATCTCCAGTTTGCTAACCTCAAAATTCCAGTAGATATGCCATGAGGTAAGCTCAAACTTTTTGTCCCATCTTTATTACGGAGTATAGCAGCTTTGCAGACACTGTCTTGAGTTCACACTGGAGGAGCTGGGGATATCAAAAGGAAGAGGAAATAATGGTCATCAGACAATATGTACAAGTCAAGTACTAACTGAGGCACTTTCATATCCATCTTTCTCACCAAAAACAAGAAGGAATCAGTCATTTTTCCAACAGTTATGTGGCCAGTAAGGGGAAAAGACCAGAATATTCCCCCAAACTCTTAAAACCATCCTTTTCCCATAATCCTTAAATGCAGAACTGGCCCTAGTTAGTCATCTCTCTGTCTGCCTCTCCCTTATCTCCACTAGCAACCTTAGACTTACAAACAAATATATTCCACAAATGAGATGCAGTACCAAGCTAGAGAGAGAATGGAAAGGGCACAGTTATCAGAACAGACAACTAATTATTGGGCCATATTCAGAGATAGGCTGTCTGAGGATTTTGCCCAGAAAAACTTCTAATTGTAGGGCATAAGAGAAAAATATTGGACTGAAAGGCTGTTAATATGAGTTTTGGCTTTGGCTTTTTATATTTGCTGGCTCTGTGACCTGAGGCAAGCCATGTTCCCTGTCTAAGCTACAATTTCTCCCTCTTATAAATGAAGAAGGTAGGACTAGGTCAGTGACTCTCATGGAGAAGTGGATAAAATATATCATATATAAGTATCATAAAAGATAATTTGAGGAAGATGATACAGTTTTATATTCTTGTTAATCCCCCTTATAATAGAGATCAAGCAAATGACTAATATAACAAAACCGAGGACCCTCAGATAGCTAATAACCACTCACTGAAACCTTCACTGGTTGTTTGAGAACAGTGGTTGAAACTGAAAGATGTTTTGTGGGCACAGATTAATGAATGAAAACAGGGAGCTCTCAGGAAGCTTAAATATACCAGTGTAGTGTGGGACCTATAAGCTATCAAAACTACCCAGCCAGATACTCCTTCTAGGATAAAGCACAGAATGGAGGCAAAACTGCTGAGGGTAGAGTCCACATCCAGCAGGACAGGGACATTGGGGATGATGAAATGAGAAAGCTTAGATAGAATGGAAGAGGGGGAAAGTCAGCAGATCTTAAAAAAATATGAAGAAATTTTCTACTCAAATTTCCCATTTCCTAAAAACAAAAGAAAAAGGTGTTATGGAGCTAGGAAGCCCCTCCTGACCTCTTTCTAAGAGTATGGTACTATGATTTCCAATTCAGTGGCCATTAGCCACATCAGGCTATTTTGATTTTAATTAACTAAAATTAAATAAAAGTAAAATTTAACTTTCTGTCATACTGGCCATATTCCAAGTTCTTACTAGTCACTTGTGGTGACAACATTATACAACACAGGACATGTCCATCACTCCAAAAAGTTATATTGCACATGCTGGAGGCCATCTAAGATGTAGCATAAGTCAACAGAATGAATGTAGTCAAATTCCATCCAAAGTTATTATAAGAACGAAGGGAATAAGCAAAATAATGTACCTACAGGAAAAAAAAAGGATTGGCATACTTATTGCCTAAAGATAGTCACCTAAAATACATAATAAATATCTTATATACATCATAAAAAATTTGGTTTTATGTGCCATCTAATCTGTGATATAAGTATTCAGTTCTGCCAGTAGAGAGCAAAATCAGCCACAGACATTAAGCCAACAGAGAGGTGTGGTTATGTTTTAATAAAACTGTTTACAAAAGCAGGTGGGGGCTGGATTTGGCCTACTGGCCATTCTTTACCAACCCTGGCTTTCAGCAATGAAATTATGTCAAGAGGACACATCCACAAAACAAAGAGAAACGGTAACCTAATAATCAAAATCAGCTACAAGAAAAGAAAAAAATGTGTCAAGTCTGTAGGCTGTAAATATAATAAATATAGGACGTGGAGGAAAATCAGGAACATTGACTCTATCTTAGGTTACAAATAAATCCTCAGTAAATTTCAAAGGAAAGAAAAAATACATAAAATTTTCTAATCACAATACATTAAAAATAAAAAATTAAATAAAAAAATAAGACTCATTAGATGCAGAGAAAGCATTTGACAAAATACAGCATCCATTCCTGATCAAACCTCTTCAGAGTGTAGGGATAGAGGGAACATTCCTCAACATCTTAAAAGCCATCTATGAAAAGCCCACAGCAAATATCATTCTCAAAGGGGAAGCACTGGGAGCCTTTCCCCTAAGATCAGGAACAAGACAGGGATGTCCACTCTCACCACTGCTGTTCAACATAGTACTGGAAGTCCTCGCCTCAGCAATCAGACAACAAAAAGACATTAAAGGCATTCAAATTGGCAAAGAAGAAGTCAAACTCTCCCTCTTCGCCGATGACATGATACTCTACATAAAAAACCCAAAAGCCTCCACCCCAAGATTGCTAGAACTCATACAGCAATTTGGTAGCATGGCAGGATACAAAATCAATGCCCAGAAATCAATGGCATTTCTGTACACTAACAATGAGACTGAAGAAAGAGAAATTAAGGAGTCAATCCCATTTACAATTGCACCCAAAAGCATAAGATACCTAGGAATAAACCTAACCAAAGAGGTAAAGGATTTATACCCTAAAAACTATAGAACACTTCTGAAAGAAATTGAGGAAGACACAAAGAGATGGAAAAATATTCCATGCTCATGGATTGGCAGAATTAATATTGTGAAAATGTCAATGTTACCCAGGGCAATTTACACGTTTAATGCAATCCCTATCAAAATGCCATGGACTTTCTTCAGAGAGTTAGAACAAATTATTTTAAGATTTGTGTGGAACTAGAAAAGACCCCGAATAGCCAGGGGAATTTTAAAATAGAAAACCATAGCTGGGGGCATCACAATGCCAGATTTCAGGTTGTACTACAAAGCTGTGGTCATCAAGACAGTGTGGTACGGCACAAAAACAGACACATAGATCAATGGAACAGAATAGAGAACCCAGAAATGGACCCTGAACTTTATGGTCAACTAATATTCGATAAAGGAGGAAAGACTATCCATTGGAAGAAAGACAGTCTCTTCAATAAATGGTGCTGGGAAAATTGGACATCCACATGCAGAAGAATGAAACTGGACCTCTCTTTCACCATACACAAAGATAAACTCAAAATGGATGAAAAATCTAAATGTGAAACAAGATTCCATCAAAATCCTAGAGGAGAACACAGGCAACACCCTTTTTGAACTTGGCCACAGTAACTTCTTGAAAGATACATCCAGGAAGGCAAAAGAAACAAAAGCAAAAATGAACTATTGGGACTTCATCAAGATAAGAAGCTTTTGCACAGCAAAGGATACAGTCAACAAAACTAAAAGACAACCTACAGAATGGGAGAAGATATTTGCAAATGACATATCAGATAAAGGGCTAGTTTCCAAAATCTATAAAGAACTTATTAAACTCAACAGCAAAGAAACAAACAATCCAATCATGAAATGGGCAAAAGACATGAAGAGAAATCTCACAGAAGAAGACATGGACATGGCCAACATGCACATGAGAAAATGCTCCGCATCACTTGCCATCAGGGAAATACAAATCAAAACCACAATGAGATACCACCTCACACCAGTGAGAATGGGGAAAATTAACAAGGCAGGAAACCACAAATGTTGGAGAGGATGTGGAGAAAGGGGAACCCTCTTCCACTGTTGGTGGGAATGTGAACTGGTGCAGCCACTCTGGAAAACTGTGTGGAGGTTCCTCAAAGAGTTAAAAATAGACCTGCCCTACGACCCAGCAATTGCGCTGTTGGGGATTTTCCCCAAAGATTCAGATGCAATGAAACGCCGGGACACCTGCACCCCGATGTTTCTAGCAGCAACGTCCACAATAGCCAAACTGTGGAAGGAGCCTCGGTGTCCATCGAAAGATGAATGGATAAAGAAGCTGTGGTCTATGTATACAGTGGAATATTCCTCAGCCATTAGAAACGACAAATACCCACCATTTGCTTCAACGTGGATGGAACTGGAGGGTATTATGCTGAGTGCAGTAAGTCAATCGGAGAAGGACAAACAGTGTATGTTCTCATTCATTTGGGGAATATGAATAATAGTGAAAGGGAATATAAGGGAAGGGAGAAGAAATGTTGGGAAATATCAGCAAGGGAGACAGAACATGAAGACTCCTAACTCTGGGAAATGAACTAGGGGTGGTGGAAGGGGAGGAGGGCAGGTGTTGGGGGTGAATGGGTGACGGGCACTGAGGGGGACACTTGATGGGATGAGCACTGGGTGTTATTCTGTATGTTGGTAAATTGAACACCAATAAAAAATAAATTTATTAAAAAAAAAATAAGACTCTTCTACCTAGATTTTTTTTTAAAAAGTGCTATCGGGATCCCTGAGTGGCGCAGCGGTTTGGCGCCTGCCTTTGGCCCAGGGCGCGATCCTGGAGACCCGGGATCGAATCCCACATCAGGCTCCCGGTGCATGGAGCCTGCTTCTTCCTCCGCCTGTGTCTCTGCCTCTCTCTCTCTCTCTCTCTCTGTGACTATCATAAATAAATAAAAATTTAAAAAAAAGTGCTATCAAATAAATCTTGGTTCAAAGAAACGATACAAAACAAAATCGCAGAATTCCTTGAAAAAGAACTGAAGTGACCATATCACAAATCAGAATCCATGAAAAACAGCTGAAGCACCTACCAAAGGAAATTGTATAGTGTTAAATGACCATTTAAATAAAAACTAATGAAACACATGAATTAAATAATCAAGAGTTTAGAAAAAGAATAAGTAACCCAAAAGAAAAAGTAATATGGGTCAAAGCAGAAATCAATGACAGAAAATGGAAAACCAGTAAAAATAATAACTAAAGGTAAAAACTGGCTCTGTGGGAAAAAAATAAACAAAATGTTTAAACCATTGGCTAAGCCAATGTTACATAAAAGAGTAAATTATAAATATATAATGTTAGAAATGATTAAAAATAATTTTAAAAAGCAAGATATTTTTTAAACTATGAGATTAATTTGTAAATCTATGCAAAAACATTTCAAAACTGTGATGAAATAATTTCCTGAAATTATGACTTATCAAATTTTACTCCAGTAGAGATAGAACCATCTTGGAAAGCCAATTACCATTAAAAAAAAAAAAGAGCTAATATATTTAAAGAATAGAAAAGCACCAAGACCAGGTTGTTTCTATTTCTGTAAACAGACTAGGTTCTCCTTAAAGATATCTTCCTTCCCTTGTCTGTCCCTTAAAATTTTAGTAAGCTTTCTTAAACATATGATCTCTGTGCATTAACATTTTGAAATTTATGTACTTATACACTTATTAAAGGCATTCTGTGAAATTGATGTTGTGTAGGGAATGCAGCAATTGTGGTGGGACTGGGGAGGTCATGTGGTAGCAGGAGGCTGTGTCAGCCAAGACAGCAGAAGCCTCCAACCAGCAGAAGCAGCATAATCCAGTAGCTGTACACTGGACAGACCTGTGCTTGAATTCTGATTCCTTCAAATTATGGCTTTATGACTTTGGGCAAGTTATTTAATTTCTCCAAACATTATTTTCCTCACTTTTAAAACGCAAATAATAAAACTTACCTTCCTTATGTGGTTGGTATGAGGATTAAATGGGATAACATTTATAAAGTGCTTGGCTTGTCAGTAACATGGAGTAACCATTCAGTGAATGGTAGCTATTGTCATTGAGCGGGGCACCATTGATAATAATGTGATGTCCCTGATATTTCTGCAAGGTTTACAAACTGGGAAAGCAAACTGAAATATGGATTTGATCTCAAAATTCAATCTTTGTGTCTGAGGAAATATTGTGATCTGAATCTTTCTGTTCTTTCCCTCGATCTTCCTAATTCAAAATTTTGTCCTCAAAGAACATTGGATAAAAACGGTGGTTTGGAAACCTTTATGTTGTTTTGCTCTACTCTCAAAACCCATTTAAACAACAGTAAAGTGATATATTTTAAAAGGCAAACATCCACAAGAGTGGAAAAAGTGAAAAAAGACAAAGCTGTAAGCAAAAAAATTTTAGAAAGTGAAATACAAATGAATGTGTGCTGACTAATTTAGTAGCCCAGAAAAAGCTAAACCTTAAACCAACACTGGTAAAAGTTGAAAAAAAATCTGTTTATATGCAGAAACTCTCAACAATGTATGAATTCACATCAAGTACCCCAGGACTTGAGGACGAACAAGCTTACTTAAAAGTCTGTTTATGACTCAGTTAGATCTCTAGATCCCCTCCCTACCCCTTATGGCCAGACAAATACCCATCCCCACTTTGGTAGAAATCTGGAGATGTGTTTTCTGCATAGGATACAATAGGTGCACCCTGGACTAGAGAATACTAGACACAGTTGAGAGTAGGGTATCATTCTGAAAACAGGAATAGTAAGAAAATGTATGTATCCTAAATGGTGACATTTGCAGCCAGCTCTGCCAGCAGAGCTCTAAGAATGCCAGCTCCAGGGAAACACAGTGTCCTTCAGTGTAACGCTGGAGGATTCTTCCCCTGAAATATGATCAACCTAAGGGGAAAAATGTATAGATACTGTTATAAAATGGCTTAAACTTACCATTAAAGCCTGTAAGCAAAAAGTCACACCTATGAGCCCAGAGCTTCCAATAAACTTTTCTTGTAACCTAGACTTGCTTGTTTGTATGGTGCCCAAAGGATGACCATCCATCTCTAACCTGAAATACAGATAATAAAACACACATAATAGGTACCTTAGAGAAGACAGATAGAGTTTAGGGACAAGACACCCTGAAGGGGAAAAAATACAGACACACACACACACACACACACACACACACACACACACAGATGTATATAATACATTTACACATACATACTTCAGAGCATCGAGACACTATATTGCATTCATGAGAAAAGAAGAGGGTACTTTTAAAAAGCATATTAAGTAGGGCACTTAGGTGGCTCAGTCAATTAAGCATCTACCTTCTGCTCAGGTCATGATTTCAGGGTCCTGGGATGGAGCCCCATGTCTGGCTCCCTACTCAGTAGAGGAGTCTACTTCTCCCTTGCATTCCACCCCTCCCCTGCTCATGCTCTTTCTTTGTCTCTCAAAAATAAGTAAATAAAATCCTTAAAAAGAAAAGTATACTAAGAGATGAAGGAAAACCTAGAAATTGAAAGTATGACAGCAGATAAATAAAAATTCAATAGAGGAAATAGAAATTAAGGATGAAGATGTATACTCTAAGATAGAACAAAAAGACATACAGAAAAATAGGAAAGAAAGATGAGAAAATAAAAGGATCGGTCCTTGAGGTCCAATGTCTAAATTATAGGGTTTCCTTTTTTTTTTTTTAATAGTAGGGTTTCCAAAAGGAAGAGAAGCAAGGAAATGGGAGGGAAAAAAATACCAACCAAATAGGTCAGGAAAAATTCCCAGAAGTGAATGACATCAGCTTCCAGATTGTAAGGACCTGCCAAATACCCAGGGCAATGAAGACAAATATTTTAATGAAGGGAGAAGGAAAGAAGGAAGGAGGTAGGGAGACAGAGGGGAAGAAGAGGAAGAAAAAAATAGAGGAGAAGGGGAGCGGAGGAGAGGGAAGAAAAATTACAATAACCCACAAAGAGCCACAAATTGGAAAAATTTCAGGGTCTTGTCAATAGTCACATTAGAAGCTAGAAGACCATGTAAGGAAGCCCTCAAAATTCTCAATGGAGTGATTCCTAAGTTAGAATATCATACTTAAACAAACTATCAGTCAGGTAGGAGAATAAAATAAAGACATCTTCAGAGATGTAAGTTCTCAAAATTCTACCTCCCGGATACTCTTTTTCAGAGAGCTCTGCTCTGCCAAAGAATGCACGTCCTTTTAATAAGGTAGAAAACAAAAAACAAAAAGAACATAGGGCTACAGAAATAGAAGATCCAACATACAAAAGGCAGGAAAGAAGTCTTAGTGATGACTGAAAAGGCAGATCCTACAGTGCTATTAAAATCAGCAGGTTCTCCTCTTCCACTGTTGGTGGGAATGTGAACTGGTGCAGCCACTCTGGAAAACTGTGTGGAGGTTCCTCAAAGAGTTAAAAATAGACCTGCCCTACGACCCAGCAATTGCACTGTTGGGGATTTACCCCAAAGATTCAGATGCAATGAAACGCCGGGACACCTGTACCCCGATGTTTCTAGCAGCAATGTCCACAATAGCCAAACTGTGGAAGGAGCCTCAGTGTCCATCGAAAGATGAATGGATAAAGAAGATGCGGTTCATGTATACAATGGAATATTCCTCAGCCATTAGAAACGACAAATACCCACCATTTGCTTCAACGTGGATGGAACTGGAGGGTATTATGCTGAGTGAAGTAAGTCAATCAGAGAAGGACAAAGATTAGATGGTCTCATTCATTTGGGGAATATAAATAATAGTGAAAGGGAATATAAAGGAAGGGAAAAGAAATGTTGGGAAATATCAGGAAGGGAGACAGAACATAAAGACTCCTAACTCTGGGAAACGAACTAGGGGTGGTGGAATGGGAGGAGGGTGGGGGGTGGGGGTGACTGGGTGACGGGCACTGAGGCGGCCACTTGACGGGATGAGCACTGGGTGTTTTTCTGTATATTGGTAAATTGAACACCAATAAAAATTAATCTATAAATTAAAAAAAAAAGCTACACATAAATAAATAAATAAATAAATAAATAAATAAATAAATAAATAAATAAAAATAAATAAAATCAGCAGGTTCTGCACCCCGATGTTTCTAGCAGCAATGTCCACAATAGCCAAACTGTGGAAGGAGCCTCGGTGTCATCGACAGATGAATGGATAAAGAAGCTGTGGTCTATGTATGCAATGGAATATTCCTCAGCCATTAGAAACGACAAATACCCACCATTTGCTTCGACGTGGATGGAACTGGAGGGTATTATGCTGAGTGAAGTAAGTCAATCGGAGAAGGGCAAACATTATATGGTCTCATTCATTTGGGGAATATAAAGAATAGTGAAAGGGAATAAAGGGGAAAGGAGAGAAAATGAGTGAGAAATATCAGAAAGGGAGACAGAACATGAGAGACTCCTAACTCTGGGAAATGAACAAGGGGTAGTGGAAGGGGAGGTGGGCGGAGGGGGGGGTGAGGGTGACTAGGTGACGGGCACTGAGGGGGGCACTTGATGGGATGAGCACTGGGTGTTAATTCTATATGTTGGCAAATTGAACACCAATAAAAAATAAAAATAAATAAAATAAAATCAGCAGGTTGGAGCACAACAGAAGGAACTAGGAAGGAATTCTTCAAAAATATATCATTGATGGAATAACTGATGTCTTTGAACATTTTAAGATGAGAGTATAACACTTGGCAGAAGTTTGGATGAATTGGTGTTATCTACATAGAAGAATAAGCAAATTTAAAAAAAATACAAGACCATTATTAGCCCTAAAGAAAATTAAAAAAAAGTTAGGGTGTCGGGGTTGCTCAGTCGGTTGAGTGTCCGACTCTTGGTTTTGGTTCAGGTCATGATCTCAGGGTCATGAGATTGAGCCTCATGTTGGGCTCCCTGCTCAGTGTGGAGTCTACTTGAGAATCTTTCTCCCTCTGCACCTTCTCTCTCTCTCTCTCTCTTCCTGAAATCAATAAATAAATCTTAAAAAGGAAGAGAGAAAAAAAGAAAACAAAAAGTTCTTTAGAAAGGAAAAGTGATGGGTGAATACTGCAGGATTTAGCTGGGAAGAATGTTTAAACTCAGAACACTGGCCTGGCCCAAATCAGATGTAACTGTCATGAGAAGACTTGGGCTGGACTGATACATATATGTGATCATGGAAGAGGAGGTATTGAAAAATCAAGAAGTAGCAATATCTGGAACAAAACAAAACAAAAACAAAAACAAATGTAGCTGAAATCGTTGATAGTGGTTGCGTCTGGGGAAGGGCCTCTAGAGGGCAGGCAACAGGGGACCACTCCTTTCTGAAACAAATTTGTGAAGTCATCAACTCTAAATGTAAATGTGTAATTTTGATGAAAACAAGGGCACAAGCATACTAGAAAGCAGAAGCAAAATTTCTCAAATAAGCCATGAGCTCTCTGCCTGTGGATTTCTCCACAATTTTAAAAGGTTTCTGGGCATGCTAAGACACAGTGTATTTTCCTCATCCACCACAATGTGGGACAATGTGAGAGACAAGGTGTTTGGGAACGAAACTGCCCCACCAACCCTGTTATAGTGACCAACGTTCACGAATAATCACAGTTTTTACAAATACAAACCCCACACAATTTTTTTGAGTATTTTTTTCTTTACAGTTTCTGCTGGGATTCCTAGATAGCTGCATCTTTGGTGAATGAGTGGGAACAAAAGATTACCAATAGACAGAGAGCAGTCAGGAGAAGCAACCAGACTTGCGACCAGATGGCAGTTAGCGAGGCTGGGACAGCCAGTAGTCAGCAGAATGCAAATAACAGCAATGCTAATCATTCACATGAATGTAAAACTCCTAGCTTATGAAAAACCCACAGGCTTAGAAAAATATGTCTGCTATAATTGAGAAGAAGATCATTGTTTTTATTTAACAAGATAGCTACAGTGTAGGCATTTGGGGTCAACAGCCCCCTCCAGGCTCCTAGCCAATAACCAAGATCAACTGTGAGCCATGTGAGTGAACCACCTGGGATGCCGCCCATTCAAGCCAGGTAATGCCAAACCCAACTTCTATCTGTAACCCCTTGAGAGCCCCATAAGTGAGAATCACCCAGCGGAGCCTCGTCAATCCAAAGAACAACGAAATGTTATAATAAATTTGTGGTCTAAGCCACTAAGATTTGGGGAGATTGGTTATGTAGCAATGAATAAGCAGAACAAGGAAACTCTACTCCAGCCCTCTCATGTCCCAATAGGAAAATAAAATCCTAGGACAGGGGGTAATTTGGCCAAGGTCTCACCACAGAGAAGACTCAGCCCTTCAAGCCTTTGGGCCATGATTCCTCATCAAGGCCATCGAATCTATACTAAATACTGCCAGTGTCTTCCTCGCCTTCCTCCTTCCCTTTCTCCTCCTCCTTTTCCTCTTCTTGTAACCTTTTATCTTGATATTTTCAATTTACAGGAAAGTTTCAAGAATAGCACAAGAAATTCCCTATACTGTTCACTCTGATTAACTAACTGTTTGCATTTTACCTCATTTGCCAGTGTTTTTCTCAAGAGAACATTCTCCCGCAGGGAGGCTGCCCACAAACCTGATTCATGCCGAGTGGTTAGCCACTGGTCAGCACATCCCAGCAGGTAGGAGAAGAGAAATGGGCACCTGAGGATGAGAAGGGTAGAAAGGAAATGTGTGGGAGAAAAGAAAAGTGTTAATCAAGAAGGGATGTCAAAAGGGAGAATGGAATCACTCAATATCAATTTTTCCTCATCAAGATATTCCCCAGAAGCAGTTCCCTAAGCTGTGCATATTGAACTTGAAGTCTGAAGGCACAAGTTAGAATCTTACCACTGGCTGTATGACCCGTGGCGAGTTCCCTTCTGTTGTTGAGCTTCGGTTTTTACCTTTGGGTATAAACCACGTCAGTGAGCCAACACATTGGAAGGGCTTTGCAAATGATGCAGATGAAAGGAATTTTAACCACCCGTGTCTGTGGAATCACTTGGAGAGCTTATTAAAAATCCTAATGCTACTGCCCCATCTGCAGAAATCCCTATTTCAATGGTCTGGGGTCCAGGCACTGTAGTTTTTAAGAGATCTTGTATAATTGCTAAGGGCTGTCAAGGTTGAGAATCACTGTGATAGATAACATTGCCATCGCTCAGGGGTTGTTTGAACTCCTGGAACCCTCTGGGCCAGATGACCTCTGTCTCGGCCCCTTTCCCACTTCTGCTACATCTCTCTCGGCACCAAAGTAAACCTCAGAGTTTGGAGGATCCTCCATTCTAAGCCTGGGGTGCTTCACCTTTATTTAATCATCCCATTTCTGCATTATCCCTTTCTTTGTCCCTGATGATCGACACCAGAAAGTTGCTTCCAGAAAGAGCTTCCTAGGTTCCCAACCCCTCTGCTACTAACCAGAGGTTTTCTGTTTCCACTGCAGTTCAGCAGCTGCCATTCTTCCCATTCTATAATGGGAATCTTGCCATTCTATAAACACCTAATTGCTGGCATGCAGATCTATGTAGTTTGGGATTGGTAGGAATTATGACTCATATGTAAATACCTTTGAAAAGAAAAGAAGAAAAGAAGTGTGGGAGGGATTTTATATTCCTTGGTGGTCTTAGCAGGACAAAAGAAGAATTTCCCAGATAGAGCATAACTTTTATTTTATTACAAAAATATCTTTCGTGGTGCATTTAGCTTCTTTTTTCTTTTTTTGGTACAAATATTCAGAAATGAACTACTCACTTTATTTTGAAGTTTAAATTCTTCTATCCCTCCTTCCATCTCCTACTTCTGCTCCTTCCTTCCCCTCTTTCATCCTTCTTCTCTCTTTCCTCCTTCCTTCCTCTGTTAAAGAAAAAATGATCAGGACACTTGTTAAAGACAGTAAGGCAAACTATATTCAAGGGAGGAGATTATCACAATATTAGTACGGATCACTGCAATGGGGCTCAACTCTAAATACAAGGAAAAGTGGGAATTTAGAGCTAAGAAGCAAAGTGGAGGTTGGTAATGGAAAACTATTAAGAGAAAACATCAGAGAATTAGGGGGTGTCTGGTGGCAGGCCAGGGGATCACCCAGGGGGATGGGGAAGGAGGAAGTAGCTAATTAAATAGGAAAGGCCCTCAGATGTGGGGAGTGGGGGATTCTTGCTAAAATTGGACCAGGCAGGGATCCCTGGGTGGCGCAGCGGTTTAGCGCCTGCCTTTGGCCCAGGGCGCGATCCTGGAGACCCGGGATCGAATCCCACATCGGGCTCCCGGTGCATGGAGCCTGCTTCTCCCTCTGCCTGTGTCTCTGCCTCTCTCTCTCTCTGTGTGTGACTATCATAAATAAATAAAAAAAAAATTAAAAAAAAATAAATAAAAAAATAAAATTGGACCAGGTAAAGATGGGCATAGAAGCCTAGTTGAGAGGAGAATTCAGAGGAGTCTAATCAGAGTTTGGTCAAGGAAAGAATGTTTGTCACCTCCTAACCCTCACCCTTCCCTAATTCCCGAGTAATAGGGAGACAACAAAACACAATTTGAAATATGTTATAATAGAATTATATAAACTTTTGTGGAAGTATTCACCTTTGTTTGGGATAGGTACAGGAGAGGGGATATTTTATTTGAATTTGGAAAGATGGGCTTGAGATTTCTTCAGGCAGAGACGGGAAGAAAGATACTCTGGGCAAAAGAACAGCAGGTGTGAGAGCCCAGGGCAGGAACTAACAGGATGTGTCAGGAGAATTGCCTTGGAAGCTGAGAGAACAAGAGTGTTCTCGCAGGGGAAGAAAAGATGATGAATGAGGGATTGTTGTCCAGGACTGGCTGGTGCAAGAAATTCTTAGGGGAAACATCTTTGGTCAGAAGTCTGGTTGGTTCCCCGTTTCTCAGATTCGCACACTCTATTTTCTTAGCATCTGTAGAGGCCATCAGATTGGAACTTGTCCTACACCCTTTTACTGCTTGCTCCTGTATTCACTGTTTCCACCCTGCAAAACTTTCTCTACAACTATTATGTATATCGATCTGGTTTGTTTGCTTGTTCATACCTTTGTTGTCCATCTTCCTCTTCTAGGATATAAACTCCATGAGGGCATGGCCTTTCTTAGTTTCCCACTGAATTCCCAGAACTCAGCCAGTATAGGACACTTGCTAAGTGTTCCACAAATTTGCTGAATAAAGCACATGTTTTTGACCGGAGCCGTCCCTTCCCACGGACCAGAATACTAATGTCCTCTACCTCATTCTCAGTGTCAAGGTCTCTCAGAAGTAAGATCAGAATTCTTATTGATGAGCATGGAAAGAAAATAAAAAGAAATGGGAGCCCTAAGGAAAACCCTAGCTGGGTGAGGCCTGATGAGATGCCCCTGCTCCACAACAGAGAGCACTTACCTGCTCCCAGATCCTGGGCTTCTCTCCCTGGCCCCTCACCCCTGCCCAGTTCCGCCAACGACTGCTACCCAGGAAGCTCATTAGCCTTTTCTGCCCATAGTCTTCAGAATGCCACATCCCATCTCCCTGGGGACTTTCTCCTTGGTGCTGTCAATTCTACAGTCACAGCTGAGACTGGGACTGGGGGGAGCGGAGAGGACTCTGTCTTCAAACTCTCAGGAGGGGAGCAAAGGAAGAACCAGCACTTTTGTGCCTTGTGGGTAGGAGAGTGACATAGGGTTAGAGAAGTCAAAGGCTCATCATTAGTTGTTTTTTTCTGACAAACCTGGAGGGCTTTAGGAGTGTCTTTTTGTTGTTTTTGTTTACTTCAAAGTCAAGCAAAGTCTCGTAATGAAAGCTTCTTCCAAACCCCTTTTCTTTGGTTAAAAAGATCAACTCAAAAAAGCCTATTTAAAAAAGAAAAAAAAAAAAAGCAAATAATCTGAGGAGTGTTTTTATTTTATCTCTCTTCCAAGGAAGGAAAAAAGACTTTGCATCAGCTAAAGACAGAGTCATCTGTTTCTGGGCCTTGAGTGCTCATGAGTGAATCCTGTAGCTAAAGGCAAATTTCCATTTCAGCCGCCTAGACTGCCCTAATTACCTGGCGGAAATCACGGAAGGTGATGCCAAGTGGCATTTGAGCCTGTCATTTTCTTTTACTGTTTGGGGGATTCAGATATTTTCCACTCTAATGTGGCAAAATATTCAATCAGCTTAAATTATGCATGCACTCCAGATCAAGCCAGCTAGATGTCAGGAGCAATTCAATATTTTTTTTGAATTTGGGAGACTGAAAGTCAGCAAGATAAAAGTTTAGAAGAGCTATATACAAATTAACTTTGTAGTATGTGGTAAACAAGTATAGAAGTGAGAAAACTTTTTGTCCCTGGCTGTACCAATTTCTGGGATCATTAGACAATTTGCATTAGTAATATTCTGGCAATACTGAACAGACAGTTTTAATTTCCACTGCCCCATCTTGAGTTTCTAAGTATTCTTCATTTCTAAAAATAGATGCCAAATAACATGTTCTATTTGTCACACTCTTTGTGAGTGTGACCGTATTGCCCCACATCTGTGTCATTGCATTCATTTTTTGAGGGGAGGAAACCATCAGGGTCAAGTTGACTTTATAGGGGTGAGTTTGGCATTTCTGGTTACCTTATGTGATATCATTGATTAATTTCAGGAATTCAGGAAACATTTATAAAACATCAACTATGTGACAGAAACTGAGCCAGGGTCAGCGTGATTGAAACCTTGGTGCTGTACACAAGCCTGACTCCTACACTCCTGCCATATAGCTCAGTAACTGATGCAAGGTAGAATGAGATAAGTGTCCTGGAGACCAAGCAAACTCAGGACTCATGGTGGGAACATGGGGAAAGGTGATTCCTTATGAGTCAAGGATCCAAGGAGAAGTAGAAATTGTTAAGGATGTGTTAGACTTCCACATATATGTGTGTTTGCAGAATGTGCTCTAGACAGAAGAAACTGCTTGAGCAAAGATACGGATCTGTACAAAATCAAGTGTGCTGTGGTGATAGTGAGTATTGTGGCTGGAGACCAGGATGTCAATGGTGCCCAGAGGGGAGGTGTTGAATGAGTGGAACACAATAAACCTCAAAAAGACTATGGAGAACTTTGGTTGACAGATTGAGGGATCTGATCAAAATTTAGTGGGCAAGAGAGAGCCACCTAAGGCTTCTGAGCAAAGGCAGAACAGAGACAGAGCAGTTTGGGAAGATACTTTGAGGCACAGTGTCACAGGGCCTGGGGCTGGCCGTGGCCACCAGAGTGGCATGGAGGAATGACATGCTTTACTGCCAATCCATCTTCATTGGGCCAGCTCCACAATAGGGGACGCTGGGAACACGGAGATGCATGACCAAGTTGCCTCACTGCAAGAAGTTCACAGTAGACTAATGCCATATCCAGCCAACCTTGCCTCCAGGGACTCCTGCTCATGTAACTGAGGACTTTCTGATCGTGTCTCTCTCTAATGGCTAATTCTCAGACAAAAAAGTGAAAAGTTCTGACACTCATCCAGACATGAAATTTGCCAAAGACAGAGACCTGGATATTTTGAAAAGTACGAAAAGGAGATTATGTTTTTTATTAAAATATTTGCTAAAAACGAACACCAAAACCCAATCTTTAGAACATGGCATCGCCTTTATCTCCGATAATTTGGATCCAGGAAATCTGGATTCCAATCTTGAGATTTACCTGCATCTCGATTTTGTTTTCCTCATCTGCAAAGTAGTCATAATTCTTAGTCTTTCTGCTTTAGATGAGATTGTGAATATTAAAGTATTGTGTCAACTGTGAATATTAAAGAATTACCATAAGTGATCAAATTCTGGGTTAAATAAAAATTTCATTGTAAGATACCTATAGCAGGTGATGAATTGAGTTCCCCCACTCCCTTACCACACTGTTCAAAACCTCAGAACTTGATTCTCGTGACCACCTTATATATTTCCAACAAATTGTATGTCCCTAGACTGTAAGTTTCACCTGGTTAAGGAATCCTGCTGGTCATTCATCAAGGTATCTCGTAACACCTAGAGCTTTTCCTGGTACAGAGTAGGCACTCCACAGATACTGGCTGAAAGAAATAAAATAATGACTATAAGCACTTTTCCCTTCATATTGGATATGATCCTTTTAAAAAAAAAAGATTTTATTTGTTCATAAGAGACACGAACTCCCTGTAGGGAGTCTGATATGATATTTGATCCCGGAACCCTGGGATCACGCCCTGAGCTGAAGGCAAACGCTCAACCACTGAGCCACCCAGGTGCCCCTAGATATGGTTCTTTTATTTCTGGCCTTTAGCTACTTACCACCCTACATTTACATTATCTTTTTTTTTTCCCGCCAAAAAAAAATTGTGAATATCTACTATGTACTGGATCTGATATTAAGCGCTGAAGATAAAATGGTGAGGAAAAAATGACTCGGCTCTTGCTTTTATGGAATTTATAATTGAATACATTTTTATTATAATCAGCTTCACAGATCCTATCTTTGTCAGACTAATTCTACATATTGTTATTTGTATTAACATCCTTTAAAATTAGAAATTGGGGATCCCTGGGCGGCTCAACCGTTTGGTCCCTGCCTTTGGCTCAGGGTGTGATCCTGGAGTCCAAGGATCAAATCCCACATGGGGCTCCCTGCGTGGAGCCTGCTCCTTCCTCTGCCCGTTTCTCTGCCTCTCTCTCTTTCTGTGTGTGTCTCTCATGAATAAATAAAATCTTAAAAAAATTAAATTAAATTAAATTAAATTAAATTAAATTAAATTGACTATAGTTAACTGAACCATTTGAAACCTCTTGGAGTATCTCAAGCCCAAATGAAAAAGAACTCTCATAAAGATTGACAACTGAATTTTTAAAAATTTATTTAATATTTATACCACTGATGGTTAAAGCATAATTATACCAAAGAAGTTTTTTTTTTTTTTAACTTATTTATTTGACAGAGAGAGAAAGAGAACACAAGCAGGGGGAGCGGCAGAGGGAGAGGGAGAAGCAGGCGCCCTCCTGAGCAGGGAGCCCAGATGTTGATGCAGGGACTCTATCCAAGGACTCTGGGATCATGACCCCAGCCAAAGGCAGACACTTAACCAACTGAGACACCCAGGTGCCCCTGAAGAGGTTTTTTGTTTTTTTTTTTTTAAATAAATTTCGATTACTGATAGAGCATTGAATGGCTCTCCTAACATGGAAAACTGAATTTTTTGAAATTCAACACGTTTTTAAAATTAAATTAGGTCAACCAACCAAAGAGTGAGCACGTACATTTAAGTATACATGTGTATGCTACATGGCCAGAGAACCAATTTACAAACTGGTCACACTTCAACCAAATATTTTATATATTAAAGAAAAAATAAAATAGTGGGTTCCAGAAAATACAAGGATTTATCAAAATTGTCAATCAGCAAAGCCTAAGAGAAAGATTTGAGATAAAATTGTCATTGAAAGTATTCCTGCTTCCAGTAATCTATTTTCATCTTTTTTAAAAATTGATTTCTAACTTATTGATGCCATGACCAGAGAATGTAGTATCAAGTTCCTTAAATTTTATTGGGACTTCTCTGGTGTAACATGAAGCTATATTTCTGCAAAAATTCCATGTAGGCTCAAAAATGATGCACACTCTCCTATTGCTGGATATTGTATATATGTTTTTAGTTGATTGCAAGTTTAGAATTATCTTCATAGATAATTAAAGTTTTTATTAATATTTAACAAACCTCTTTATTGCTAATAATATTTTTTTTTAAATTTTTATTTATTTATGATAGTCACAGAGAGAGAGAGAGAGAGAGGCAGAGACACAGGCAGAGGGAGAAGCAGGCTCCATGCACCGGGAGCCTGATGTGGGATTCGATCCCGGGTCTCCAGGATCGCGCCCTGGGCCAAAGGCAGGCGCCAAACCGCTGCGCCACCCAGGGATCCCTATTTTTAACATAAAGTCTACCATGTTTGACTTTTCCCTAGAATTTCTTTCTCCATCTTTTTTTTTTTTTTAAGGTTTTATGTATTTACTTGTGAGAGACACAGAGAAAGAAGGAGAGACATAAGCAAAGGGGGAAGCATGCTCTCTGCAAGGAGCCCAATGTAAGACTCGATCCCAGGACCCCAGGATCACGACCTGAGCCAAAGGCAGACACCCAAACTCTAAGTCACCCAGTCGTCCTTTCTATCTGTTTATTTAAACATCTCTACGTCTTTATGGTTTTGTTGTTTCTTTTGTATGTACCACATAGCTGAGTTTGTTTTAAATCCCACCTAAAACCCGTCTTCCAACTAGAGTTCAGTTCTCACACATTGGCTGAGATAAATAGCATGTTTGAATTTATTTCTTTCATCTTATTTCATACTTTCCATTTTTCTTTTAAGTGTTTCTTTTAAATTCCATTTTCATTCCATTCTTTGGATTGACTCTGTCCTCTACTCCCACCCCATTCAACTTCTTTTCCTCCACCAGTCTAGAAGTTTTGCATTCCACTTTTCTGGCTACCCTTAAAATATTAACATGACCATTTAACTCAAAATTCAAAATTAATTTAAAGTCCAAAGTATTTATCTTCCTCCTGAATAACAGAAGGAAATTCAAATGACTTGAGGTAATCAGTTTCCTCATCCCATATGCCAATATTGCCCAGCATATGAATTTTATCTTGATTTTGCAACACCACGAGTTGAACTATATTTTAATTTCTTTTACAGTCACTATCAATTTGGTTTTATCCGCAAGTCGACATTGTTCTTTGGTATTCCTTTCATTTCTTGGGTTTTTTTTCTGGAATCTTTTCCTTTTCTAAAGAACATCACCCTGACATCTTGTTTTTAGGGAGTGTTTTTGGAAGTAAACTCAGTTTTGGTTGGTCTGAAAATGTCCCCATTTCTCTATTGCTCTTGACAGATGATCTCACTGCATATACAATGCTACTTTGACAATTATTTTCTTTTAGCACTTTAAGAATGTCTTCTAGCTTCGAGTGTTGCAGGTGAGAAGTAAATTATCAGTTGCATAGGTAATATTTTCTCTCAACTATTCCTAGGCTTTCTTTTGATGTTCACTGCTATAGTGTCTCTACAATGTTTCTCAGTGTGTTTCTTTCCATTTATTCTGCTTGGAGTTCACCAACCATTCCGAATCTGAGAGCTTCTATTTTCTACAAATTCTAGAAAATCTCAACCATTACCTCCTCAAGTATTTTCTCTTTCCTTCCTTCCTTCTGAAATTCTGATGAGTACATTAGAGTTATGCTCTATTGTCTCTGTATCTAAACTTTTAATGTATTCATTGTTTGTTTCTCTATTCTATTCTCTATATAATTTCTTCAAACTTATCTTAGAGGCCAATCACTCTTCTGCTGTGCCTAACATACTATTTAAGTCACCCAACAATCTTTTAATGCCAACTTATGTATTTTTAATATATAAAAATTCTATAGTGGGTTTTTTTTTTAAGATTTTATCTATTCCTAAGAGAGAGAGAGAGAGGCAGAGACACAGGGAGAGGGAGAAGCAGGCTCCCTGCAAGGAGCTCAATCTGGGACTATCCT
This sequence comes from Vulpes lagopus, assembly GCF_018345385.1. NCBI lineage: Eukaryota > Metazoa > Chordata > Mammalia > Carnivora > Canidae > Vulpes > Vulpes lagopus. Next base: position 22,210,628 of record NC_054840.1, read on the forward strand.
GGACCCCAGGATCACACCCTAAGCTGAAGGCAGAGGCCCAACCGCTCAGCTACCCAGGCATCCCTATAGTTGGGTTTTCTTTGAACTCTAAACCTGGTCAAATTTTAAAATCTTCATTTGTCTTATTTCAATGCCTGCTTTTATTACTTCAGGTATTTTAATTATATTTATTTTATATTTCTAGCAATCTGTATCAGCTATACTCATGGGTGAGATTCAATAATTAATTGTTTTTGCTGACTCTCATACACAGGTTAATTCTGGTGAGTAGAGGTTTTGGTATGTGAGTTCCTAGTCCTTGAATGTTCTGTGCAGAAATCCTTTGAGGCCTGAGTTTTAAAGTTTGTTTCCCCAGAGAAGACTTGTATTTGCTCCTTCCAGTCATCAAGACACACTGCACCCCAGGATCTCTTAGAACTTAATTTTTAGCTTGGATTTTTTAATGACATAGAAGTACAATAAATTTTGGATTCAGATTCATAAACACTATATGGGCTAGGAATTCTCAGAGGAAACTCTTTCCTCTTCCTCTTTCTTTCTTTCTTTCTTTCTTTCTTTCTTTCTTTCTTTCTCTCTTTCTTTCTTTCTTCTCTTTCTTTCTTTCTTTTTTTCTTTCTTCTTTTTTTCTTTCCCTTCCTTCTTTCTTCCCCTCAATCTCTCTTCTACCTTCATTCCTCCTTTACTTTACTTTCCTCTTTCTCCTCCAGCTAGAGTCAAAGTAAAATCAGGTATTTGTCCATTTTCTTCCTCTGTGAGTTGTGGGACTTTCTCCTTAAGGAATCCAGCTCTGTGTGGCAGTCTGTAATCCACTCCTACTCCACCCAAGCTCAGGCTTTGTCTTCAGTTAGAAGCCAGACCCTAGGCGACCCGGATCAGAACTCATGCTAGGACAAGCTATTCTTTTTTTTATGCCTGGCTTCTTCACTTTCCCCACAGCTCATCCATGCATTGACAAAATATGTGTTTTTTATATTTTAGATGGGTTATATAATGAGAAGTTTCCCTGAGCATCTCTTCTATCTTCTTTCTGCTCAACCTTTTCCTTCTTCTCCTTTTGTTCCTCTACCTGCAAACAAAGCCATTGTACAGGAAAAACAAAATATTAAATAAATTGTGCTAATTTTAACTCTATTAATTTGTTTGCCATCAGTTGGACAGTAATTATCTACTTTATAGATGTTTTTAAGTTGATGATGCATCCTAGGCTAACACTATTTTTTGAGTGTCCACTGACATGTGTTTACCCTGCAAACTATTTTCTTTGCTTAACCTCAGTAAGTGAGTTCATAGGGTAATGCCACGTACTTAAAAGGATTTGCTATTATCGGGAAGGGGAAATTTTCCACTTATCCCTCTTGGTTCTTTTGGCTAGTCCAGTAGTTAAATTAACACAAGACAGATTAACAAGAGAAAAACACCACAAACTTAATTTCATATGTATAGAGGTGTCATAGATAAGGGACCTAAGAATGGGCCAAAGCAGGCTGTTTATGTACCTTTTAGACAAAGAAACAATAAATTTATGAAGAACTGACTTAGACTTAGGTACTAATCAGTGAAGTAACTAATCAGAGTTTGTTTATATAGCCTTCTTGGCCCTAAATTCTCTATCTCTGGAAGTAAGAATGTCTCTCTACATCCTGGTATAGGGAGAATACCTTTCGCATGGGACATTTATTTCCTGCTTTCAAGGAGATAGGAGTATCAGAGTGTCCTCCTTGCATCTGCTGTTTCTTAAGTAACTTTAATTCAGAATAATTTATATGCCACTTTGGCCTGTTTGAGGGTGGCCTTTCCTGAGTCCCATCACTGTTAATAGCATTTTATGGTAATTGTGAAGCCTAGAGATATACACAGCCGTTCTTAAAACTCAGTTCTAAATTCTATGTCCTTAAAACTTCAAGATGCCTTTGCTATTATCATTTTTCTATTTGCAAGAAAGATTCTAAGTGTTGATTAGATGCTGGAGAATGAGATGGGGGCCTATAGAGAGTACCAACAAGCATTTATGGAAAGTCTACTCTTAGCAAGGAATCATGCTTTGTGTTTCATGACCAGGAATGAGTAATAAATGGTCTCTATTCTTAATTTACAGACAAGATCTAGAAAACATAGTTGCTAAATCCTGTTAGATCCATTTTGCTCATTTCTCAGTTCCTATAGGAGGGAAAATATTAGGGATGGATATTGAGTAGGAGGTGAATAATGTTTACTACCAGGATTACAACTAACTTAACTGGTAAGTCAGAGGAGCCTCTGGCAAAAGCCAGATTGCAATGAGGACAATAGGATCATGGGTACAGAGAAATCACTGCTAAATAGAGGCTAGTATGGATGCTCACTTTCAGTAGCAAGACTGAAAGGGAAGGAATTAGAGATCTCAAAACAAACAAATAAACAAAAAACAGAAAACAAAAACCAAATTCAGGATGCTGCCACTTTATGCCCTTGATGATCAAAATATAGCCGCACCCCAGACCCACTGTACAAGGGTCTTCATGCTCACAAAATCCCCAGGGAATTTGCATGTTCATTAGAGTCTTAGATGTTGTCTTAGGGTAACCAACTGTCCTCATTTGCTCTGGACTGAATTGGGGGAATTTCAGTGCTAAAATCAGACTATCTTGGGAATTAGGGACTCTGGTTGTCCTCAAGGCACTACATTAAACTGTCCCAACTAGTTCTTTCAGAGCACCTATGCACTAGGTAAGAGAAGATTACATGTGAAAATATAAAGAATTCTATCACTGGGGATCCAAGTGGGACACAGGAAGGAGAAAGTGTACCCCTATTTGTAGAAGAGAGTTTTGGATATAGAAGGTAACAAGGAAAGTATGAAGGTAAGCAGGTGGTGGTGGTGAAGGGAGCAGCTTCCTCAAACATCATTTGTCACTAAGGGGTGACCTGTGACAATATTGTGGGAAGCCTGAGCAGCATTAGGATGTGATGAATGTAGAACCACAACATGTGACCAACAGGGTTTCAGCTCTCCAGCCCCAGGTCTTCAAGAGTCCAGCAAGAACACTCTGTGAAACAGAGAGGTCAGAGTTGCAGAGGTTGTCAGCAAGGAGGCTGGCTTCCTAGACAGATAATGGCTGAGATCATGTAGAGGGTAGCATTCAGGGCAGAAATATCCAGAAGGACAGCAGACATGAACTAGTAGTTGACTAATATGTGAGAGTTGATATCTTACTTTTAGTTACTAGGAGGTCATAAGATCAAGAAGGCCTGAGACCTGCCATAGGAAAAGTAGGAATTTGGGGATTCTCTTGGTCTCCAAAGCCAACGGGAAGTACAATTATCCAGATTTTCTATCACCAGAAAATTCACCAATCATACCTTCCATCAGTTCTCTCAAATATAACTTTTCTGCTTAAAAAGCTATTAAGGGCAAATACAAATTTAAAATAAGAGGCTTAGTTTTCCTGTTGAAAATAAAGGAAAGGCTTTCCTTCTCTTCCTTCTGCTTAGAGCATTTACCTTCAAAAACTTATAATTTGGTCTCTATTCTTAAGTAATTTAAGAATAGAGGCTCAGTGGTTGAGCATCTGCCTTTGGCTCAGGGCATGATACTGGGGTCCTGGGATCGAGTTCTGCATCAAGCTCCCCACAGGAAGCCTGCTTCTCCCTCTGCCTATGTCTCTGTCTCTCTCTGTGTCTCTCTCATGAATAAATAAATAAAATCTTTTAAAAAAAGAAAATTTGTAGTTGTAAGCACTTTATTTCTTTGACACGTACCCCTGTGAAGACTAGATAGATCTATTGTCAGTTTTTTACTACTCTTGGGTCATATGACCCAAGAGTGTCTTCCTCAGGAATCTGGGAATTATCTTTTGGAAGTGCAAACATCAAGGGAGGTAGCTCTTTATTTCCCAGTTCCCATAGGAGGTCAGAGGCTAATTTCAGTGAGTACCTTGCTCCTATTTGCAAAGCTACTTCTTGTCATAAAGATATGAAAAGTTTATTTCTCTTCCAGATAAAGCCAATTGGCTAAGACAGGTGATCTCCCCAAATTTCAAAGTAGAGTTAGGATAAACTATGTGTGACAAAAGGGGCTGTCAAGTCTTCCTCGCTGAGGACCAGTCATTGTTTATCTTGAGAACATACGTCTAATAACTTGTATCTACTTGGCTGTATAAGGGGCCAAGTGAGAGTCTTTTCTTTCTTTGCAATCACTTAGCAGATTACCCTATGATGATCATCACATGGTTTAATGCTTATTCAATGGTTAAAGTGTCTTTTTCTCTCCCTCCTTTGTAGAGAGGTTTTCTGGGTTGGGAAGAGATTTTGTTTTCAATTATATTTTCCCAACACTTTTAAGCAGAATGATACCCAACTAAACTTCTTAAACATCTTTGGACCTGTTGGTTTCCTCCACTGAGCTCCATGTCCTGGCACAAGCCTCCTTAACAGTAATGCCTGGGGCTAGTTAGCAACACCCTCCAGGAGCATGGAGATGCCTGAGATAGATGCCTGCTACAGGCTAAGACACAGATGGAGTTGAAGCTGATACCCAGATTGTATCCCATCACTCACACACACACACACAGGTTTTACTCAATGAAAACTTATTTCTCTATGTACCTGACAGCATGCTAAAATTCAAACATGGTCCAGGCTACAGGTGTTACTTCTTAACCCTAACATATTTTTTGCTATTGAACAAAGACCATATCTCTATTTATGTTAGGTCTATATAAGCAAATACAAGTTAAACAGATTAACCATCAACCATATTATTTCTTTACATTTACACAGTGACCTATTATCAAATGTATTTGTCAATTAAAATTCCTGGAATGCAAAGATTTGGTCAGAGGCAAGGAAAAGTTTTATTGCCATACAGTTTGCAAATCACAGAGACATAGCTTCCCAACAAATCAAAAGTATGCTCTTAAGGGGAAGGATTAAGCTGAGGGCTAAATAGGAAAAAAAAAAAAAAACCCACAAGTTCTGTGTCCTTTACGGAAACTTGCCAGACACAAGTCCCAAACTGCAAGTTTCAGGAGCAGAGTGGCAAGCAGGATACAGCTCACTATTTCTGGTAGCAGTTTCAGGATATAACAACCGCTGGAGAACATAACAGGATGTATTGCAGGGGTCTTTTTGCAAATTTTGCTGAATTTTGTGCAAGCTTGTTATCTCAGGCTTTGCTGACTGATTTTGTTCCTCTTGGTCTTTGGCTTGATTAAAAATCGCAGTTTCTCTCCCCTGACATAGAGAGCCCAACTCATCTGTCAGGGGTTAGTGTCTAATTATTGGAGTCTTTTGCTCTCATATTCATATACATTACCTCATTTGAGTGTTACCGACATCCAGTAGGCAGATGGGTACTATTTCCCTGTACTTCAGGTAAATACACAGTTTCAAAGAGCTTTCTCAAGGATAAAGAGGGAATTATAAGTCCACCATGCTTGCCCAGAGCTCATTCCACACATCCAGGCTTCCAAGTTTTGAAGCATGTCTCAGGAGCAACTCTTTAAAAGTTAGGCTCAGCTCACTGACAAATGTCTGTGTGTCTCGATAATGACAGATGTGAAGAATGGAAAATCCCAGGGCAGCCAAGCAGTTGACAAGATGAAGCCCAATCTCTGCTGGCAAGCATGATAGGTTTCTCAGGTGGTTCAGTAGTGGTAAGATAGGATCCAAGGTGACACTTTTATGTTTCTTTTATCTTGGCTGAGACCTTGGGAAGAGGTTAAAAAGCTGGAGAAAGATTTGTTATTCGAAGAGGAGACTTTACTTGAGAATCTGGCATCCAACTTTGTTTTGCTAGGCTTTCAGGAAATTAATAGTCAGACTGCATTCCAGCCTCAGGACCCGGGCTGGTAGCAGCTGTTGGATATTTGGTTGGTCGATTAGAAATGCTACTGTTAGAAACCTTTTGCAAATTAAGACAAACACCAGGTTTGTTCCTGCTCTGTTGGGGAAAATATTCTTGCATTTTCAGCCAGAGCTAATTATCCACACCTGAGAAAATTGCCATACAAGAGTATGATCTGCCTGAGGTCTTATGAACTACCTTCTAGAACTTTTTGTTCTTAGCTGTCTTTATTTCCTGGAAAAAAAAAAAAAAGAACAAAGAATATCTATACTGCATGGAAGACTAAGCTGTGAGAGAGCAACTTTCCTCTTTTTATGTCTTACACCAGGATTACTGTACTATAGTGTGCTGATGACCTGTCCCAGAGCTTTTATAAAACTAGATAGATAGAGTTGGCTGAGTCGATCACCCGAATCAAGAAGGTTATTTTTGCTCTGTTAAAAACTATTCTAGAACTGAAACTTAAAATGAGAATTGACAGAGTAAGAGTGTTCAAGGAGGTCGTAAAAATCTGAACAAGAAAAAAATATGTGTTTCAGAAGATTTAAGGCTGTTTTGGCTCACTGAGTGTTTCTGGCCTGCAGGATCTGGGTCCTATTTATCTCTATATGCCTGGGCCTGTTCCTGGCACACAATAGGCCTCAACATATGTTGTTGAATGTTTACTAAGTGGTAAACATGTCCATGGAAGCTGGTTTTGGATACACGTAGCAGAGAAAGAGAACTCCTTGGCAAGGCTAGAAGTACTGTAAGGCTCTCAGAGAAATGCATTGGAACTCCATCCATGTTTTTGGCATGACTTTACAGAGTGAGTGGTGGATGGCCAGAAGTCAGACCTGGTGGTGACTGGAGAATAGAATGAGAGAACAAAGAATGAAGTGGGTTTTAGGGATTGGATGGGAATTACTATTATTGATGTTCTCCCCAACCTGCAACAACTCCTGAAACCTTTGGTCAGACACTGGGGGAAAGGATCTGTTTTAAAAATGATGGGCATTCATATCCTCATGTGAAGTTTGGAGATCTGCTTTTTTACTCTCCTAGCCAGTTTGACCAGAGAACTGCATTAATGATGCAGGACTCACATGCTTGCACAATACACCTTGATTTCCTGGCAAAGATGCCTAGCCCTCTCTAGCAACCCTGCTAGTCTGTGATGTTGGGTCTCAAAGAGACATTTTATGGAAATGTACAAGGGAAGCCATCACCACTTTGAAAACAATGACCTATTCAGGACCAAGGGACTGAGAGGCCCCCTAGGGGGCAGGTGCTAGAGGAGAGTGAGGATCAGACAGATGGGCGAGGAGCTTATAACCTAGTAGGGGGTCCAAGATATGCACCGAATAAACACAAGACAAGATGGAAAGCAATGGATATTATGAGAAATATACAAAAAAAATTACTGTGGAATGGTTAGCAGAGGGAGAGGATACCTCTGAGGATTCTTAGGGGATGTCATGTTTCAGATAGGCTTTAAATGATGGCTGGAATTTGGACAAGCAGCTTTGGGAGTGAGAGGCAAGGAGATTCCAGACAGAGGAGAGAGAATGAGTGAGGTTAGTGAAGCAAGAAAGCACCGACTGTGCTTGGGGATAAGCGAGTGGCTCCATTTGGCTGGAACATATGTAGGCGGAGAAAGGTACTGAAAGACAAGATTAAAGAATTATAAACACCAGAAGAAGGCAGCCAGGCCTTATTTGTAGCCAAAATGAAAAGCACATATGGGAATAATGGCAGGTCAGCATTTTCATCCATAGATAGAAGATTATCAGAGCTTCCAAGAAGTTCACAGCACTTTACCAACAAGATTTTCACCAGCCTCCCTGCTTCTTTGCAAAGGAAAGCAGAGACTATGATTACATTGTTCTTGTTTTAGATGGAAAAGGTAACATTGGAACGTGGAACATTAGATGCCAGTGAATTATCAGACTTCATAGCCCCATTCCAAATCATATCTTTTTCTCAGGGATGTGTAGACTTCCTTTTCAGATATTCAGACTGTGCACTCTGTTCCCAGAGTAACACCGCCATTGGAATTCAGATCCAATGGTGGACCATTTCAGGGTAGTTCCTGGGCAATAGCAGCCTGACTGAAGGCAGGGGCAGTAAAGTTGGGGAACTTGGGGATTTAGTTGATGGGAATGGGTGACAGGGTGCATGTTATTTCAGGCCCTCCAGGAAGCAGATGTCAAAATAGAGTTATAAGTGTGAGATATATATTGAGGTAATGTCTATGAAAAATAAAGAGAGGAGGGAGAAAAAGTGGGTAGGGAAAGTCTCTGACTACACTGCAGACCTGAAATCTGTGAAAGGAGAGGAGGAGGGAAGGATGGATGATTACATAGGAAGAACCTCAGATTTTGGGGAAGCTTTGAGAACATTTTCACCAACCCATCAGACAGCTCTAATCCCAGGATTGTCCTATGGGGAATCCAACTTGAGCAGACATGGTGATGCTCATTCATTGACTATGGATTGCCAGAAAAGGGGCTCAGCTCAAACGCTATGATAGATCTTTAAAAACTGCAGATGGATGCTGTCAGGAACTGTACTCTTTATAGTAGGCTGTCTCCTAGGGGAGATTGAGAAGGATTTCTTCCGTGGCTACTCCAAGAGATGAAGGGAGAGGGAAGTCAATGAATCCAAGCCTCCTTGATGGGTGGTGGCTAGACATTCCCTAATATTAGGAACACAGTGCAGAGAAATGGATGGGGCATAGCTTTCTTCTCCACCTGTCTCTGACATAAACTCTGCTTGGAGGTAGAGTGTGTGATAAAGTGACACTTTTAAGCCTATGATTTCATATCCTTTCTTATACTCTGCTCAAGTATCATGCATTATATTGCAGCCTACACTCTAAAACCACTGCTTCAGCTTCTTCTCAGATTATCTCTTCCATCAAACCAACATGAATCAAACTAAGACAGAAAACATGGTTGATAGAATGCTGTGGATTCAAAGCTCTTTGCCAAATATATCATGACTTTTTCTTGAATTATCTTCCCACCAATTTCTCAATGTTTTTCCCCCTTACATGCTTTTCTCATTGAGGATTCTGTCAAGGTCATGGTTACAAAATTTTAAGTCTTCCTTCCTTGCCTCACTTCTTTAAAAAGTTGTTTGCCACTTTATTGAGATATAGTAGATGTACAACAAACTGCACACGTTTAATGTGTAAAATTGGACAGGTTTGACATCTGGATACATCCTATAACCACACAACAATTAAGATTACAAAGATTTCCATCATTCCAAAAATTTTCCTCATGCCATATTCTTCTCTTTATTCTTGTTTGCAAGAAGCTACTGATTTGTTTTCTGTAGATTAGTTTGCATTTTTTAAAAATTTTGTACAAATGGTAGCACCCGGGTGGCTCAATCAGTTAAGTGGTCAATTCTTGATTTCGGCTCAGGTCATGATCAAGCCCCGTGTTGGGCTCTGTGCTAGGTGTGGAGCATGCTTAAGATTCTCTCTCTGTCTTACCCTCTACCCCTCCCTTAAAAAATTTTTTTATACAAATGGAATCATGCACTATGCACTCTTTTTTGACATGGCTTCTATACTCAGTAAAATTATTTTGAAATTTATCCATGTTGTGGCATGTATCAATAGTCTGTTCTTTTTATTGCTGAAAACTACTGTCCCATAAGATTGATTTGCCACAAATTGTTTACATTACCTTGATGATTGACATTCAGGTGGAGTCAGTATTTGACCATATATGTACATGTGGGTCTAATTCTATATTCAATTCTGTTGCATTAATAGATTTCTCTAACTTTATGTCAAATCTGTACTGTCTTGATTATTATAGATTTTTAATTGTGAAATCAGGTAGTATAAAAACTGCAACTTTGTTCTTGTTTTTCAAAGTTGTTTTAGCCATATTATGTCAAATTTTTGGCTGATACAAATAGCACATCCCACATAGAGTTTCCTGCATAGAGCCTGCTTCTGCCTCTGCCTATGTCTCTGCCTCTGTGTGTGTGTGTGTGTCTCATGAATAAATAAAAATAAAATCTTTAAAAAAAATTAGGTTGCTGAATTGTAACAGTGCCTTATATTTCCTGGGTAAAAGCCCTTTGTCAGCTATATATCATGCAAATGTTATTTCCTAATCTGTGACTTCACTTTAAATTTCCTAACAGTACCCTTTGAGGAGAAATTTTTAAAAATATTTATGTATTTATTCATGAGAGACACGTAGAGAGAAAGAGACATAGGCAGAGGGAGAAGCAGGCTCTATGCAGGGAGCCCGATGTGGGACTTGATCCTGAGACCCCGGGATCACGCCCTGAGGGTGAGGCAGATGCTTAACCACTGAGCCACCCGGGCATCCTTTGAAGAGCAATTTGATGGAATTCAACATACCTATGTTTTTCTTTCATATTTTATGCTTTCAATGTCTTACTTAAGAAGTCTTTGCCTGACACAAGGTCATTAAGACTTTTCCCTTCCAAATGTTTTATAGTTTTATCTCATAATTAAATCTGTTTCATGTGAGTTACTTTTTCTAATATTGTGGTAGGAGTTGAGGTTGATTCATTTTGCAAATGACTATCAAACTTTACCAGTGTGTTGAAAATGTATCCTTTCCCTTATTTAATTCCCTTTGTGTTTTTGTTGAAAATAAATTGACCATATATGTACATGTGGGTCTAATTCTATATTCAATTCTGTTGTATTAATAGATTTCTCTAACTTTATGTCAAATTTGTGCTGTCTTGATTATTATAGATTCTTAATTGTGAAATCAGGTATAAAAACCGCGACTTTGTTCTTGTTTTTCAAAGTTGTTTTAGCCATAGTAAGTCCTTTGAATTGTCATATAGATCTTGACGTCATCTTGAAAATTAAATTTGTATTTAAAAAATGCCTGCTGGCAACACCCTTTTTGAACTCAGCCACAGTAACTTCTTGCAAGACACATCCAGGAAGGCAAAAGAAACAAAAGCAAAAATGAACTATTGGGACTTCATCAAGATAAGAAGCTTTTGCACAGCAAAGGATACAGTCAACAAAACTAAAAGACAACCTACAGAATGGGAGAAGATATTTGCAAACGACATATCAGATAAAGGGCTAGTTTCCAAAATCTATAAAGAACTTATTAAACTCAACAGCAAAGAAACAAACAATCCAATCATGAAATAGGCAAAAGACATGAACAGAAATCTCACAGAGGAAGACATAGACATGGCCAACATGCACATGAGAAAATGCTCTGCATCACTTGCCATCAGGAAAATACAAATCAAAACCACAATGAGATACCACCTCACACCAGTGAGAATGGGGAAAATCAACAAGGCAGGAAACCACAAATGTTGGAGAGGATGCGGAGAAAAGGGAACCCTCTTACACTTTTGGTGGGAATGTGAACTGGTGCAGCCACTCTGGAAAACTGTGTGGAGGTTCCTCAAAGAGTTAAAAATAGACCTGCCCTACGATCCAGCAATTGCACTGTTGGGGATTTACCCCAAAGGTACAGATGCAATGAAACGCCGGAACACCTGCACCCGATGATTCTAGCAGCAATGTCCACAATAGCCAAACTGTGGAAGGAGCCTCGGTGTCCATCAACAGATGAATGGATAAAGAAGATGTGGTTTATGTATACCTTGGAATATTACTCAGCCATTAGAAACGACAAATACCCACCATTTGCTTCAACGTGGATGGAACTGGAGGGTATTATGCTGAGTGAAGTAAGTCAATCGGAGAAGGACAAACATTTTATGGTCTCATTCATTTGGGGAATATAAATAATAGTGAAAGGGAATAGAAGGGAAGGGAGAAGAAATGTGTGGGAAATATCAGCAAGGGAGACAGAACATAAAGACTCCTAACTCTGGGAAACGAACTAGGGGTGGTGGAAGGGCAGGGGGTGGGGGTGAATGGGTGACGGACACTGAGGGGAGCACTTGACGGGATGAGCACTGGGTGTTACTCTGTATGTTGGCAAATTGAACACAAATAAAAAATAAATTTATTATTAAAAAAAACAGTGTTATTGCCGTTTGCTATTATTACTACCTAGAAAATAAATAGATCTTAATGATAAAAAAAAATGCCTGCTGGATTTTTAATTGGAATTTCATCAAATCTACAGATCAGTTTAGAGAGAATTAACTTCTTAAAAACATTGAGCCTACCAATCTGTGTGTGTGATATATCCTATTTCTTTAGGTGTTCTTTCACATGTCTCATTAATGTTTTGTAGTTTTCAGTGTATAAACTCTGCACATTTTTGTCAAATTTATCACTAATTACTTCATATTTTTAAAGATTTTATTTATTTATTTGAGAGAGAGTTCAAGTGGGGTGCATGGCAAGGGGAAAAGCAGACTCCCCACTGCACAGGGCGCCCAGACATGGGGCTCCATCCTGGGACTCTGGGATCATGACCCAAGCTGAAGGCAGACACTTAACTGACTGAGCCACCCAGTTGCCCTTAATCACTTCATATTTTGATGATATTATAAGTTATTGATTTTTAATTCTATTTTATGATTGCTTATAGATTATATACAATTAATTTTTATTGCTTCTAAACAATCTTCATGTATTATGGAAACTTGATAAACTTACCAATTATTATAACTGTTTTGGAGATTCCTTAAGACCTACAAATACATTATACCATCTTCTAATGATGATAACTTTATTCTTCCTTTCCAATTTGTGTGGAAACTTTTCTTGCTTTATTGCAATGGCTGGGACTTCCAGAATAATACAGAAGAAAAGCACTGAGAACAGGTGTTCTTACCTTTTTCTTTTTTTTTTTAAGATTTTATTTATTTATTTATTTATTCAATCACGAAAGACAGAGAGAGAGAGAGAGAGAGAGAGAGAGAGAGAGGCTGAGACATAGGCAGAGGGAGAAGCAGGCTCCCTGCGGGGAACCCAATGTGAGACTCAATCTTGGGTCTCCAGGATCACACCCTGGGCCAAAGGCAGGTGCTAAACTGCTGAGCCACCCCGGGATCCCCCTGCCTTTTTCTCCCAATATTAAGATTCAACATCCACTGTTAAATATGATATTAGTCAAAGGTTTTTATAAATGCTCTTTATCAGTTTGAACAAGTTTCTTCTATTTCTAGGTTGATAGGAGTTTTTAGTCATGAAAAGACATTGAATTCTGTCAAATACTTTTTGTATCTATTGGGATTATCATGTGGGTTTTCTTTTTCAGTGTCTTAATATGGTAAATTACACAGATTGATTTTCAAATCTTAAGGAAAACATATTTCTGTGACAAACCTCAATCATGATGTGTGAACTCTTTCTATACTGCTAAATTAAAATTGCTAAAATTGTATTTATTTTTTTAAAAAAGATTATTTATTTATTTATTTATTTGTGAGAGACACACACACACACACACACACAGAGAGAGAGAGAGAGAGAGAGAGAGAGGCAGAGACACAGGCAGAGGGAGAAGCAGGCTCCATGCAGGGAGCCCAACTTGGGACTTGATCCCAGGACCCCAAGATCACACCCTGGGCCAAAGGCAGGCGCTAAACCACTGAGCCACCCAGGGACCCTAAAATTTGCTAAAATTTTATTAAGAATTTCTGTGTCAGGAAGGATGTTGGGTTGTCAGTTTTTGTGGGTTTTTTTTTTTAATATAATATCTTTGTCTACTTTTGTATCAAGAACAATGCTGACTTCATGGAATGAGTCAGGAAGTGTTCTCTCTTCTTTTCTGGGAGATATTATGGAGAATTATTATCATTTTTTTCTTTTAGTGCTTGGTTGAATCCACCAGTGAAACCATCTGGGCATGGTCATTTTTTTTGATGGTTATTAAATATTTATTCAAAGTCTTTAAAAACATGAGTGTATTTGTGTTATTTATTTTTTTTTAGTGAACTTTGGTAGTTTGTGTTTTTCAAGGCTTTTGTCCACTTCAAATAATGTGTAGAATTTACTAGCATAAGGTTGTTTATAATATTTACTTTTTAGTCTTTTAATATCAATAAAATCTATACCAATGATCCTTTTTCCTTCCTTCCTCCCTCCCTTCCTTCCTTCCTTCCTTCTCTTCCTTCCTTCCTTCCTTCCTTCCTTCCTTCCTTCCTTCCTTCCTTCCTCTTTTTCCTGATCAATATGGCTAGAGGTTTACCAATTTTAGCACTTTCTCAGATACTTGATTATCTCTATTATTATTCTGTTTTCTATTTCATAGACTTTAACTTTGATCTTTATTATTTCTTTCCCTTGGCTCATTTTACCCTCTAAAAAATGTTGTTTAAGATGAGAGGATGGGGGATCCCTGGGTGGCTCAGTAGTTTGGTGCTGCCTTCAGTCCAGGGTATGGTCCCGGGGTCCCAGAGTCAGGTCCCGCATCAGGCTCCCTGCATGGAGCCTGCTTCTCCCTCTGCCTGTGTCTCTGCCTTTCTCTCTCTCTCTCTCTCTCTCTCTCTCTCTGTCTCTCATGAATGGATAGATAAAATCTTTCGAAAAGAAAAAATGAGAGGATGATTCCGTACTGACTTTATAATGGCTCCAAACAAAGATTCTTTGTTCATATTTTCAATGAACTCATCATCTCTGCTCCCATCCTTTTTACAAACACTAGGAATTTAATCAGTATTATTCTATTCAATATTCTAAGTTGAAAGTGTAAGATATGTTGGGTGTGGGCAGAGGCATCCTGCTGAGGTAATAAGGGAATTGAAAGTAGGTCCAAACAAAGAACCAGAGAAGTGATTAGAAATCTGAATTTACAAAATTAGAAGATATTCAGAATAAGGGTCATAAACATAATTCTCCCTCATCTAAAGAACTGTTTTTATAGAATAAATGTTAGACTTCTTGGCAGTCTTAAAGTATAATTGGATCAACAATGTATAAATTACAGAGATACAGTTTTTGTCACAGAGTGTCCCAAGTACGGGTGATTTCTGTGGAGATGGGCGTGAGTTCTCAGTCTCTGAAGAACTGAACTGAACTAATATTTGAATACTCATTGAACTTGTAATTTCTATCCCTGAGGTCAGACAGGCTCCATGAAAGAAGCCTGATGTGGGACTCGATCCCAGGACTCCAGGATCACACCCTGGGCCAAAGGCAGGCGCCAAACCACTGAACCACCCAGGGATCTCTCAGACAGGTAGATGTTTAAATGCTACTGTCACTACACACCAATTGTGTGACTGTAAGCCAGTTACTTAACCTGAGTCCCAGCTTTCTCGTATGTAAATGGCAAAAATAAACATGCCTATTTTATAGGGTTATAAAGATTAAATGAGATACTGTGTGAAAAAATATTTAGCACAGTGTCTGGTATAAAGTATATACTCTGTATATTTTTATTTGCTTATTTATTATTAGCCTGTGCTGAAGTCCAGCATGGGCTGGAATGGGAGGAGCTTACAGGTCATTCAGGCCAATCCCATTACACAATGGATTGGGACGGTGAAGCAAGGAGCAGTGGCTTGTCCTAAATCATATAGTTTGTCGTTTGATAAAATCTGAAGCCCAGGTATTTAGACTCTCTGGTCCACTGACCTTCCCCACTCCACCCCCCCATTCCACATCACACACATACAATGGGAACTGGGGACAGGAAGCTCAGTTATAGATTCTGGTTTCCATTGTGTGCTATATGATTTCAGGCCAGTCCTTTCTGCTCTACAGATCTCAGTTTCTTCATCCATAAAATAGGAACATGGCCATATTTCTAAAGGCTTTCTAGGGTTCAGAGTTTTGTGTTTTAAAACAGGTAATTTAAGCTGATGTGTAATTGTTTTCCTCAAACAGGCACTTCCCTTGCTTTGCCCATGGTGAAAAAAAATTGCTTTTGTTTCATGTTCTATTTTAAAAGGAAATCTATCATTCATTTCTAATCTTGTTTGTTTGCAACTGTGTTGAGTTAAATAGCACAGTAGGCTTAAGTCAAGCCGGCCGGCTTTCTGGGAAAGCAGTATGGGGGTGGCTACTTTGTTTTCCTTATCTTCCTTGGGGTACAGATAACACAGCCTGCTGCCTGCCCTGTCCCTGTCATCGGCTTAGGGATTTGCAGAGACCGCACTGTTCCTCCTGCACCAGGGACCCCTACCACCACCTTAGAGATAATTTGTCATTCAGGCTGTTCCCAGGTTGGTGGGGAGTTGACTACATGCCTACCTCACAAATGCCTACATTCATCCACAAAAGAGAAGCAATAAACTGAAAAGATATGTCAATTAATGCTCCTGCCTTCCAACTTCCTTTTGCTGTAATGAAAGAGGAAAGATTTGCCTTTTCTCTTGTGTTGATTTTGCAAGGTTTTCTTTCTTGTCACCTTAAATGGATATATAGCCTGTTGGAAATATGCATCTTCCTTCCATAAGGTACTTACTAAGCACCCATTCTGTGTGCAGTGCCCAGTTGAGACTCTTATGCCTGCCTCAAGGAATGCATAAGCTGGGGATGGTGGGAAAATGAGCAACTCTTGAGTTTAAGTTTGTATTTTAATTCATACACATCTAGTGCTAAGAGAATATGGTGTAGGGAGATATGAACTCTGCTTGGGACTCAGGAAAAACTTCCTGGAAGTGGTAGGATTTATGACTGAAAGATAGGTAGACTACAGGTGAGCAGAAGGGACAGTTTGGGCAATTAATTTCTTTAGCAAATTTCATAACCAATATTAATTGAAAGTGGCATGTTCTATGCTAATTAGATGTTGGAGGATTGACTTGAGAGAGAGAAAAGATTAATCTAGTGGTCCAAGACATCTTCCCTGGATGATGACTGTTGTTTAATTCAGGTAGAGCAATGGGGGCAGTCTTATGTAAGGTTTCCCGTGGCTCAGAGGAAGAGTGGAGAATGTAGGAGGCATATCCTGCCTTTGCAATTACTACTAAGGGTTCTCAACTCAGCCCTACTGACATTTTTAGCCACCTAATTCTTTGTTATGGGAAACTGTCCTGTGAATTATAGAATGTTTAGCAGCATCCCTGACTTGTACTCACTAGATGCCAGTAGCAATCTCTCTACAGTTAGGACAACTGAAAATCTCTCTAGACATCATCAAATATATCTTGATAGGCAAAACCACCCTGGCTGAGAACCATGTAGAGATGCAGTTTAATATGTTGGAAAGATCATAAAAATCAAGATCAGAAGAATAAGTCTCCTCTTTGAGGTTTTGGACAAGTTGCTTTCAATTTGGGATTTCAGTTTCCTCATTTTAAAAAGAGGAATTGTACTACATTCATCCACTTGTTTATTTGTTCCTTCATTCAGTCAGTAAATCTTTTGTGAGCTCCTGCTACAGGCCAGGCATTCTTCTAGTTATGGTGGATACAGCAGTGACCGAGAAAAACAAGGTCCCTGCCCTCATGTTGCTTACATTCAAGTCATGGGAGGCAGGCAATAAACAAATGGGCATAAAAAATATAATAAAATCTTAACGAATGACTAGTTCTTTGATGAAAATAAAACAGAGCAATCTTATAGAAAGTGTCTGAGAGTAGGAGGCTGTTCTTCAAGAAATTATTCTCACATGGCATTTCAGCTGAAACCTAAGTGTTGATGGAGTCATCCACGTGAAGCTCAGAGGAGAGAATGCTCCAGGCAAAGAGGACAAGAAGTGCAAAAGCTGTGAGTTAGGCCTGTCTACAGGGTGGTGAAGAGTGGAGAGAATGCTAGGAGGGGCCTGAGGGGTAGATAAGGGTCAGTTCCTACAGGGCAATGTAGACCAGGTAAAGGAGTCTTAATTTTATTCTACTTGCTATAGAATGCTATGGATTTGAAACAGGAGAGTGATACAATCTGATTTATTTTCATAAAGATCATTCTGGCTACTTTGGGGATAATGGATCTTAAGGGGGTAAGAATGGAAGCAAGAAACCAAGCAAAGAAGTGGTTTTAGTAGATCAGGACAGAGTGGGTGATGGCTTGGTCTAGAGATATGATAATGCAGATACAGAGAACAGAATAGAATTTTGGGATACCTTTTGGAGGTAGCCAACTGGATTTGCTGGTGGTTGAATGTGAGGGCTAAAAGAGAAAGGGTAACCAAGGATAATGGCCGGGCTTTTGGCCAGAAGAACTGAGGGGATCATTTTCCCAGTTAATTATGAGAGAAAAACAGATTTGGGGGTGAAACACAATAGTTCAAGAGGAGTTTAAAATAATTCTCAACTAGAAAATTCAATTCTACAGTGGGATTTAGTGCTGCCTTTCTTTTATTTTCTCCAGAGACCTCAATCCACCTCTCCCACCTCCATAGCACACATCTATCACAGATACACACATACAAAACTCTAACAAAAACAAATGTGTGTGACAACGGCATAGCAGAAAATCAGGGTGGTTTCCAAACTACCTCATGCATGCACAGATAATCTCTTGCCTGACAAGCAACAAGGGTCTTTGGAAAATCATGTTAGAGATCTTGTCAATGGGAGGCTTTGCTATCAAGAAATCTAATGAGGCTTTAAGAGAACTGATAATTCATTAGCATTCTTGAACATGCCTCCACTGTGTTGCATGGTAATTATTGAGTAGCTACAGACCAGCTCAGAAATAGTGACAAGATAGAATGCTCCATCCATCAAATCTCAAAGCTATAATCATCTAATGAATGCTACAAGAATCAAACAGTGGAAATAATAATAATATATTTGCTCCCCCCTGAGCCTTTCAGCAAGGTTTCCAGAGCCTATGGTGAATAGATTTACTGGAAAGTTTGGCTTCCTCTAGGGTGTAGGCCACAGTTGTCTTACAGCTACTGGACAAATGGTACTTCTGACACACAAGGCAGAAAGGCAGGTAGATACTGCCTTTTAGCGTAAAAGAGCATAATCCTTCATCTTGGACCCTCACAGGAGAGTATGCTGTTGAGAGCAAGCATGGATCTTACATGAGGCTTGCAGTTTTCAGGAGTCTAAACTAAAATTGTGCTTCTCTTTAGCGTTGGCATAAGGAAGACATCCCCAGAAGCCTTAAATCCATTCCATCCAACACTGAATGAAGAGACCACAGGGAATGCTGACAAGTGAAAACTGCAAAACTCTCAGCACACATGACTCTATCCACCATCCCCCCTTTCATTCCACCTCCCAGTTAAGAGACTTGAACAAACTCTAGCTTGGCTTCTATTAGCTCAAGTCCATATCCCTGGATGACAACTCCAACCCCTTTAAATGACCACCTGAGAAAGCTCAATGTTGCCAAAAGAATTTACTGTTTGTTCCAGCCAAAACCAGACTATATGCCCCTGACCTCACTTTTTTTTAGAACATTTACTTTAGAAAACCTGCAATTGTAAGTCCCTTTTCTGTCCCTTTGAGATGTATCTTCTGCAACCCAGAAATGTCTGTTCCAAGGACCTGGGTGCCATCCCTTTGAATATGATCAATAAGAGATAGAGCCAGAGTCTCCCAGTCTCTGTGGGAGGGTGGGAACCTAACTTTAATAAATGCCAGAGAGGCCTAAGCACATTGGCCACTCAGCCCTAGTGTCCTTCAGTACTTCCCTTTCAGCACATTCTAGCATTTAAAAAGCCCACTACTTCTTATTTAGTGGAGTTGAACTCAATTTACCCACTGAAGTCTCTCCCTTTCTATAGTTAGCTCCAATAAAATATGCCTTGCCATTTTTAACAAGTGTCTGGTGTGAAGTTTTTCTTTTCCACGAGCCTGGGTTCTGGGACTTTGAAGACACAGGAGCAAGTCTGGACTCAAACTCTTCTATTGTCATAACTGTAGGCAAAGGACTCTGTTGCCTATAGCTTTAACTTCATAAGTGCAAAATGAGGATTCCAAAATATACTCCATATATCCAAGCAATTGTGATCATAAAACTGCATAATGCTTTATAATAAGAATGCTTATACTCGAGTGTTAAAAAATCCGAGGGGGTTTTATAACCGAGGGGATATCTTTTAGAACAGGGCAATCTTTACGAAGGATGTACTGCTGACTCACAACTAGCCCATGACACAGAACATCCTTGTGCCATCCCCTCAATTTATTTTTCTCTCTTCTTCTTTATAAGTCAAGCGTCAAAGCCCAAGATTTAACCATCTTTGAAAATATACTGATCTTGGGTTTAGGGACTACATTTTTGTGACTATTTTTAAATATCTTTATTAAGTACAAATACTCTAGTTAGTAGCGGCAACACATGGGCTCGATTGCAGCCATTTCTGCCCTGGCAGAGGTGAGTTTGTGAGTACCTGACAGATCACCCAATAGAAGGTGATTTAAAAAAAAAAAAAAAGGCCCAGAATGATATCAAGTCATGAGAATGGCATTTGTGTTCTTTCTCCTCCAGAGATTAATTGTTTGCTCTTCTATGATGCTATAGCTGTCAGATAAGTGAGCAGTCACCTTCAAAGCATGAGTTCCAGTCCCTGACTTTTTGCCCCTGTACGTGGTGGACATTGAGGCTCCTATGTCTCTTCCTTGAGTCAAACTTGGAGACCAGGAGTGCACTAAACATATCTACCAGGAAAAGCCAAGGATAGTTTCTGTTCTGTGGACTTGAGGCACTGTACCCAGGTAGGCGCTGGCCTAGCACACTACCTCACCTAAGTTGCAGTTCTCACCTGCTTCCTGCTATCCTTGTTCAGTCAATATGAATAGACTTTTGTGCCCCAATTTCCATCTGAACCTGCAGGTTTATAGCCATTTTGACTAGGCCTAGACACTCTGTCTGTGTCTTGCCTTTCCCCACTTCTTGGGACACTGGATCTTATCTCTCCTCCCTGTACTCGTTAGTCCTGGTGTCCTGCTCAAACAAGCAGCTCATCCGGACTATAGTGCCACGCTGATAAACTTACCTGAGATCACCTCACCATTGCCTGCATGCTCCTGCTTCACACCCTACCTGTCAGACTGGATTTCTGTTCTGGATCCACCAGCTCACCTGAGCTGTTTCAACATTCCTGCAGACAATGCAGTTTGAGCTGTCAGCCACGCTGGTCAGAGTCAGTTTACAAGTCAGATAAGTTCCCATAGTCCTGGTCCTGTAGTGTATCCTCCACCACTAGCTTCTCACAGGGGCCCTAAGGTAAGATCTCAAAAGATCTTACACAAAATCTGGCTTTGGAATTATTCTAATTCTTTGTGAAACTTTTTCTGGAGTTTACTCTGACTTAGTTTGATGCACAAATACCTCATCCTCATTGCTTTATTTTTTTAATTTTTTTTTATTTATTCATGAGAGAGAGAGAGAGAGAGAGGCAGAGACACAGGCAGAGGGAGAAGCAGGCTCCATGCCGGGAGCCTGACGCGGGACTCATCCCGGGACTCCAGGATCGTGCCCTGGGCCAAAGGTAGGCACCAAACTGCTGAGCCACCCAGGGATACCCCATCTTCATTGCTTTAAATATCCACCTCTTCTATGATGAAGATGAAGTGTCTTGGTATTGTCAACTCACAACTGTTTTGCACTTCACTTCTAAGCATGGGAGAATTTGAATTGGAAAAAAAAATGAAGGGCAATTCAATACATTATCAATTCTGATAAATTATGATTGACAACCCTGTTGTCAGGGTTCACCAAGATTTCATTATATTTAAAGCAGTTAATGGAATGCTACCTTGATCTTAGCCAATCCTTCTATTGGATGTAGCTGACCAACTTCAGTGAGTTTGACACTTAAATATCTTCTTCAAAGTACTGATAACAAAGGCCTATGCTGTGATTGCAAAGAACCACAGAGCCATCTGAACCAATGCCTTTGGGTTGAAGGATTTTCTCTGCAGAGGTTCAACTGGAAGATGTATCCCGTGGGTGTTTAATCTTCATAGAGAGGAGGTGGTGTTAGAATTCAGATTTTAGTCCTTCCTCCTTTTGTGTGAAATGCAATACTTCAGGTAAACCCATCAATGATTCAGCTTAGTGCCATTAAGTTTTTCTAACTATAACAAGGGATGATAATAACAGCTCAGGGTTTCATGAGTCATCATGCAACTCTTTACCCTCTCCTAGCCTCAACTGGCTCATATGTAAAATGGAGGTATTGAGTATTGAGTAATATCTCTTAAGTCATTCCCACTCTAAGATTTTTGGGGTAGTCTATTGGCCTCCTTACTGAGCATCTTCTAAGCTTCAATTTAACTCCAATTTCTCTCTCAGTTGGACAAAGACATGTCTTCAGATTACTCTTAGCTATAAATTTTCCAACTCCAAACTCTTCATTCGGCCATAAAAATTATTAGACTCCTAATATGTATAAGACTAAATTTATTGAGATTGTTACAAAGTTACTGTGGAATTACCTTCGAATATCTGTTGCTTTGGGCCCCCTGAGATTGAGCTAGATCCCTGCTTCACAGAACAAGCCTTCAGACCTGGAGACAATGCTGTTGCTCCTTCAGGGAGATTCACAAGAAGCAGAAGATAAGTGAGACAAGCTCCATCTTAAACTTTAATCTGCACTGACAGGTTTATATTCTTTTTGATATGGAAGAGACTTTTGAAGTCCTATGATCCATTCCACCCACCGGCTTATTTCACAGTAAGGAAACCAAGACTCGGAAAGGAGAAGTGAAGTAGTTAGAACATTGATGATTAGAACTGAGGCACACATACCTGGGTTTGAGAACTGGCTCTGCCACTGGTTAGTTGTGCAACTCAATATTGAATTTTTATGCCTCGATTTCCTCATTTATAAAGTGGTTATAATTAATACCAACTTCATAGAGCTTTGTAAGGATGGCTGATTAAACGGAAATAAGCATGTAGTGGAGTGCCTAGCCTATCTTAAATACTCAATGAATATCAAATATATTGATCACAGTGCTTTGGGACCAAACCCCCATCTCCTGCTCTCTTTGATTATACAATTGGAGCTTTTGTTTTATGGATCTAGAGAAAAGCTAAATGCCTGCGTCTTAAGTGTCAAGAATGGTTGTTTTCTTGAGACAAAACATATAAAAACAAAAAATAAGGTGAGACCAGTGGCTAGACTTTGATATAAATACAGTCTGAGCGTGTAGATTGCTGACAAATTATTCATAATTGCAGAGGCTGCTGGAGGAGACATCAGGATAATCTTATAGAAATAGTTACAGAGGACAGAAGAGGACTGTGATAAATGAAGCATAGGATATGCAGGGTATGGAGACAGATGGTAGTCATGGAATGTGATTGGGGAAGGGGAGTGGTGAGGGAGGTATCTGGCACAGGCAGGCAATGGTGATGACACTGGCCAGCAGTCTCTGGACCTTGGATGCAGAAGTGGAAAAGTTACTAGAACAGGAAGGCAGAGTTTCAGTCCTAAAGGTGTTCAAGACTTCAAGACTTGTTTTAGAATTCCTGGTGTGTGTGGGGGGAGTCCCACGTGGCTCAGCGGTTTAGTGTCTGCCTTTGGCCCAGGGTGCGATCCTGGAGTCCCATTGGCCTCCCAGCATGGAGCCTGCTACTCCCTCCTCCTGTGTCTCTGCCTCTCTCTCTCTCTATGTCTATCATAAATCAATCAATCAATCAATCTTAAAAAAAAAAAGAAAACAAGAAAAAAAGAAGAAGTTCCAGGGGGGAAATTCTGGATGACTCTTGACTGAGAAGTAGCCCTCTTCCACCGAGAAGGTCATCCTTCATGTGCAAAAATTGGAGAAATATCCTTGAAGTGGTGAGAAGGAAAGGGACCACCTACTTGAGTAGCTAGAAGAGTCCATTGAATCTTGGTCTTAGATAAAGGCTTAAATGTTATAGCCATATTCCAATCTTGTTCATCTGAAACAGAGAGATATCAGTGCGCTTTCCTGAGAGGCCAAGTGGGCCCAAGACAGGGGCAGAATTTACAGACTGATGATATGGCATGGAGCTTGGTCAGAGTACGGCAGAAAGACACCATTTAGGGAGCGTACACATAAGCAGGCAGTCTTGATACCAAGTGCTCTGTACTCCTGGCATAGGAAGTCTTAAATTTCCATGCCTCTACAATGATAGATTGGCTTTTAGGGTCAGATATGAGACTAGGTCAGTAGAGGGCTAATAAGAATAAGGTGTAAGAATAGGGTTTAAGGAGCAGTTGCTATCCTTGAAGTGGGGAACAGTGCAACTTGTTGAAACTCTTTCTTCCATGCACCTTGCACATATCTCTGTTACAACCACCACTATAATCTACAAGGACTATATGTCTTCTCTAGGTGACAAAATATTGAAGGCAGAAATTTTGAAAGACAGCAGTTAAGAACATTTACTCTGGAGTGCTGCAGCATGGATTCCATTCCAGCCCTACCAGTCACTAACTGTGTGACATCAGGCAAGTTTCTTACCCTTTCTATGTCTCAGTGTCCTCATCTATCCCTGTCACTGGTGCAGTGACAATTATATTAGCTAATAAAGCGATTACATAGTGCCTCACATATAGAGAATGTAATGTAAGTATGTCTTAAAAAAATAAAGTTTACCTCTGTCCCCAGCTCCTGGTATGGTGCTCATTTTCAGTGTTTGGAAAATGACGGTTGAAATGAAAAATTAAGTCTAGGCATTTTGCCAAGTGATGGTTGGAACCCTAAATTCCTGGCCTATGATCTGTGACCTCACCATGACCCAAGACACTAGCACCATGTAGTACTTATTGGTTGAGATGATCCCAGCATCCAGCCATGGATGCAGCAGAGCGGTCACCATGAATTAAGAAGACACATGCAAGTTTAATCCTGTGAATTAATAATAATAATAACCCTGTAAATTATTCCATCCCATCAGGCTGCCACAGGAGACAATGGCTGCTGCTCTCCCAGCTCCTACCCCACCTACCTTATTTCCTTATCAGGCTCCAGGTGCAGGTACAGATAGAATGACAGGGGCCCTAGGAGGAGAATATCTGCAGGCACAGCCTCTTGAACACAGAAAGGATTCACAATGAAAGAGTATAAATCTGGAAAGTGAGGAGGTTAGACGCCAGTAAAAGCTGAGGCAGTAAGCAAAAGAAAACTAATCCTGGGGCTACTGAAAGCAAGCCTTCACCTTGCTTCCAGGGCTTTGTCCTCTAAGGCACCCTTGAGTTTTCCCTCCACCAACTCCCCATCCCCTACTCTTCCACTTCCTGCTTCCCTCCCAACATACACCACCTACCAGCACCAACAGCATGGCTTCTTGTCAAATATGACTTAGTTCCAGGAGACAGAGCCTCAGCCTCCCCTCTATTTCAAATGGAGATTGTAACTCCCATTTCATGGGGCTCTAGTGAGGATAAAAAGACAGTGTGTGGGAGAAGGTATTTTGGAAGAGTGTTTAATGTACGACTCCAGAACAAATTATTTTAAAACGCACCATTTATAAACAGCCAATCATTGTTTTTATCTTATTTTATTTTATTTTTGTAATTAACACCCCTGCCTGAGGGCTTGTATAAAACTGACAAAGTTCAGTTGCTTTTTGAATTAGCGCATACATATAGATAGTAACTGAGTCAACACAAAGCACTTCTGAAGGTTTCTTACACTGGTAAGCATTATGTAAATAAAGGATGATATGTATGTGGAAATGGCAGCGTAGGGGAGAAATCTGGACCACACTGAACATTCTGTAGAATGTTCTGTGGCTCCTACACAGGACTCTAAATCCGGCTCTATATTTCTGTTTCCTCATTATTTAAATGCTGATATACTTATTCTGCGTACTTCATACATGGGGTAGTGTTGAGAATCACAGCAGAGATGTTGGTTGGTGAATGTGCTCTATAAACTGTAGTATACTTGACACATTTTAGAGATTATTCATGGTGTGTGTGTCAATGTTGATATGCTGCTACACCTGTTCACTTCTTTTCAAATACTTCTATCCCTTTCTCTCTATCTCTCTCCCTCCCCCTCTCTCTCTCTCTTCCTTTTGCAGTTGGAACACAAAATATTGATCACAGTGATTAAGCAATGTCTAGACAACCTTATAATATTTGGTTTAAAGTGTAACTTATAATTATCAGGGCTTGAAAATAGTAAAATGCACACACATACACACTCTCACATACACACATTTTGAAGCTCTGATACTTACCATCCAAAAGGAATCAAACATTTAGCCTGAGTGCTGAAATATTTGACCTGAAGTGTTTATTCTGATCTGCAATGTAATTGGACTTGATCAGCTGAGTTGGGAACAGGAGTGAGCCCTTAATAGGATTAGAAAGATTATCTAAGACTTTGCTTCACAACCTACACGTTGAAATCTATTGTATTTGTATTGTAACCTTCTATTGTAACCTTCTGCCCCTAGCAGAATGGCTTGCTCAAGTTTTTCTATTCACAGTGGACTTGGACTGTACTTAAACCAGCAATTTGCTCCTATCCAGGTTGCTTTTTCTAGGAGAAATAAATGTGATTCAAGGTTGAATGAGAAAAGTCTGACTGCTGTCACAGGCTCTTGACACTAGTCAAGCTTCAATGCACAGCATGACATGGAACTGGACAATGGAATACTGGTCCTGACCCCAGTGCTACCACTGCATAGCTGTGTGAATTTGGAGATGTCACATGGATTCTCTGGACCTCAGTTTCTTCATTCATGAAATGAAAAGAATAGCATCAGCCCCGCCTATTTCAGGTTTGCTCTGCATCTCATATATGATCCTGTCCTTTGTTAACCAGGCCTTGTAGACAAACCCAAAGGTCTACAAAAACACTTTGACCTCTTAATAAAGAAAGTGATGGCTTTATCACTTGGTGGGGGGGGGGGGGCGGAATATTCACAATGTAAAATTCATTTTTCAGAGAAATTGAGGGCAATTATTGATCAGTTTTGTCTTTGATGTCAGGTAGAATTATTGCCCAGAGAAGCATGTTTTCAACTTTTCTCAAACTTTGCCTGAGGATCAAAAACATAGTTCCCTTTGAGATTTTTCATGCATTGAGGGTAGCTACAAGGTCACAGATTTCTGGGGACACAGTTATGAGCAACAAAGAAAGTTTCCTGTTGAAAGTAGCTTAAAGATATAGGTACCCCTTGTTCCCAGACTTTTGACAGAGCTGTGGTGGTCCTGCAAAAGCACTTTCCTGACTCTGCCCAGGGTAGCAAAGGGATCGTGCTATGCATGAGGCAGATTTGAGTTGGCAAAACTACCAAGTGTACTGGAATTCTGGGTGGTTTTTGCCCCTTGTTTGAGTTGGATGCCCAGGTCATTCTCTCTGGAAGACCCAGTAAGAAAGTGGCTTTCCTATAGGATCCACAAAGCTTCCTTTCCTGGCTTCCAGCTGAATAGCACTGCTCTCAAGACACTTCCTAGGGCCAACTTTCTAGGGAAGCCTGGGTGGCTCAATCAGTTAAGCATCTGATTTTTCATTTCAGCTCAGGTCATGAGCTCAGGGTCATGGGATCAAGTCCTGCATAGAGCTTCACACTCAGAGAGGAGTCTGCTTGAGATTCTTTCTCCCTCTATCTCCCTCCCCCTCTGCTCCTCCCCTACCACTCCCCCTCACTTGCTCATATTTTCTCTCTAAAATAAATAAACAAAATCTTGAGAAAAAGGAGAGCTTTCCTCTCTAGTGCTGCATTTGCTTCTCACTCCTCTGGTTCTGGGTGCCACACTGAGTATACTTGCTAGGCATGCACCTGCCAGGGGCTCATGTCTCCTGGGAAGAACACATTCATAGCCAAGTATGACCTGCTGGCTGCAGTGACAAATATCTCTACAGGCACAACTGGGATCACAAGAAGGACTGATAGTGAGTGAGTTTATGTTGAATCATAAACCACAGTCATTCTTCTTCCCCTTCAGCTTGTGTTGGATTTCTTTCTCAATCACCTCTCTCTACCTCTCCTGCCTAAGCCCCAAGATAATTCTCAAGAAGAAAATCTAACAAACCAGATGGTACTAATTTTTTGGAATCAAAAGGACTGCATTTGAATCCTGGATCTATACCTCACTAGCTCTGTAAGCACAAGAGCTCCCAAGACCTCCCAAGTTCTCCAGGTCTCAGATTCTGTACCCACAAAATGTCAATTGTAAAGATTAAATATGAAAACAGTAAAAACTCCGGGCCCATGATAGGAACTCAATAAAGCCTAAAACAGCAATAATAAAGCGATCCTCCAGAATCCCATCATTAGAGTCTAACAACCCCTTTCACATGCAGAAATAATAGGAGCGGCTCACCCATCATCCATAAGAGATGAATTGATGCTTGCATCAGCCCTTTGCAAACAGACTGATCGATGGAGCCAGTGATCAGGAAAATTGAATTCCACTGAATACACATCGCTGTCTGCCTGGCATCATCATATTTCAATGAAGCAAAACTGTAAATAGTGGGAGGCATTTCTGATGAGCTATGTGTTTGGGAATAGGGGATTTTGAAATGTCATTTTGAGCTTAAATTAATCAAATTTTGAGCAACCGAATTTGGAGAAACAAGTTCAATAGCATCTAAGTGGTGAACGAAAAAGAATTTAGTCTGAGGAACAAAATAGCCACAGACAGGACGAATTCCTTGGTGCTCCGTTTGACTTTAAGAAAAGCCTACGTTGGATCCCTGGGTGGCGCAGTGGTTTGGCGCCTGCCTTTGGCCCAGGGCACGATCCTGGAGACCCGGGATCGAATTCCACGTCGGGCTCCCGGTGCATGGAGCCTGCTTCTCCCTCTGCCTATGTCTCTGCCTCTCTCTCTCTCTCTGTGACTATCATAAATAAATAAATAAATAAATAAAAAGAAAAGAAAAGCCTACGTTAATGTGCTTTCTGTATTGTTCATTCTCTAGACACTTATTTAAAGTATTACATATGCCAAGTATTGTTCCAGGAACTAGGGAAACTCAGCTGCAGACCTGGAGACAGGTCCTGCCATCAGTAGACTCCAGTTCAGTGGGCAGAGAGGATGCTCAGATGGAATACAGATCACAGGTGAGGCTACTGTGTCCCTTGTAGGTCTGGTGAAGCCTGGCCTTGACCCATAGTCTATGACCTGTGATAATCTAAAAACTTTCCTAAAATTTCCATTAGAATCTTCTACGTATTTCTTATCTTTATGTCCATGCCATGTGGCCTGTCTTTCCCTCAATACCCTGGATGTAGGTAGGCCTTTTAGCAGTGCCCTGAAAATTTGCTTCTATGATGTATCTCATAATGATTTATAGATTTTACTCAAGATTTTATGGAAATCATCGTGTGGGTCACATCACAGAGCGGATGATCTCCTTTTTTCTCTCTGGGGTATTCAACAATTGCTCTTACATTTGAGCAAGGTAGTTCAGACCTGTTTTATATCCCTCTCAGTATAAACTTCTACCCCATGCAGTCATAATTTTTCCAAATAAGTGGCTTCCTTCCTAGAAGTTCTGATGACTCTTGTCACCATAACATCTTCCCCCCTCCTTATATAGGTAGAATGTTATAATATGTGATATCAATGGTATTAGAGAAGTCAGGAATAAGGAGTCTTTCTTCTTTGACCTGGGAGAGTCAGAGGTGGCCTTCCAGAGAAGGAGGTCTTTGCATGAACTCTGGCATAATAAACAGGTAGGGGCTGGGAAAACATCTAGTTGGAGAAAATGGAAAAGAGGTTTGAAAGACAGTGGTATGATCCTATCTGTCCTCCCTGCCCCAGCCTCAAGACAAAGTAGTACTATCTGAGGGCTTCAGTGTTGTGTCCTGCAAGTATGGACAGAATGGTGGGTTGGACATCAACACCAAATAGAGCCAGGTAAGAGGCATCAAGGAGGATCAAGAAGAATGACAAGAAAACCAGGAAATCTGCTGAGTGGGTCCAGCCAAAATTGTTGAAAGAAAGGAAATATCCAGATAGAAGGCATGGGATGGAAACTAAGTGAAGAAAATTTGATGGGAAGTTGGGACAGAGTATCTAGAGCAGTGGTTCTCAACTTAGCTATACATTGAAATCCCCTAGCAAGCTTCCATGTTGAATATCACTCAGATATCTGATTTAGTTTGTCTGGGGTGTGGCCTGGATACCAGGTTGGTTGAAGGCTTTCCACATAATTGGAATAAGCTGCCAAAGTTGAGACCCTCTGCTGTAAGGAATATTCCCCAAAGGTGGTGGTAACAACAATAGCAGCTTATTGCTTCCTCCACTGTGCTTGGAGGTGAGGGTGAGGAAGAAGAGGTGGAAATCTTCAGAATGCAAGCCTAACCAGGACTTTTCTGAGAGCCATGAACCAGGAGAAGTCATATTTTAAACTTAAAATACAATCCAATACAATATTTTCCAAAGTGTGACATTGAACCACATCACCAGAGTCGCCGGGAGTACTTGATAAAATTCCTATTTCAGAGCCCCATGTCAGAATCTCTTAAAGGGGGTGGGACTGAGAATCCACATTTTTTAAATAAACTATATAGGTAATTCTTACCCACATGAGGGTTTAGAAATCATTGTAGCAGGTAACTAGTATATTTTATATTGCTTCAGTTAATGAATGACACCGAGAGTAAAGGTATTTTCACTGAGCACATACTGTGGCAAATGCTATTCATATAGATTATTCCATCTTGTCCTTAGATAGACACTTTATTTTTTTAAGATTTTATTTATTTATTCATAAGAGACACAGAGAGAGAGGCAGAGACATAGGCAGAGAGAGAAGCAGGCTCCCTGCAGGGAGCCTGATGCAGGACTCAATCCCAGGATCATGACCCGAACCAAAGGCAGATGCTCAACTACTGAGCCACCCAGGTGCCCCACAGAGGGACACTTTAAAGGAGGCATTGCTATCTTGACTTTATAGATAAGGAAAGTGAAGATCAGGGAAGTTAAATGACTTGCCCAGAATCATGGGACTAGTGAGGAGACAAACCCAGTCTTCAAGCCATCATTTTACTCCAAAACTTGGCTGTGCTTTTTCATTTTTTCCTTTGCCCTGCCCTCTCTCCAAGGACAGGGATATCATCTTTCATGGTCAGGACATTTTCACGGTCAGGCCGTTCCCAGATCAGCAATCCTGCTGCTATCAATTGCTTTGATGGGTGCCTATTACCTTGCAGTGGTGGTGAAATGAGAGGAAACCCAGACCTGGAGTCAGAAGACTATTTGTGTCTTGGTGCTACCCAACATGGTCTTGGGTAAGCCACTTTGCTCCTAGGAGCATTTATTCAGATATAAAAGTGTAACTCACTATGTTCTCCAGATACAATTCTTTGCCCTACTTCTCTAAACTTGCTCATATAGCCTGAAATGGGGTTGAGCACACTTCTCCTCCTGAATCTGTCCAGTTCATTAGCAATGTCTCTTATCCAAGGTCCTGTTGGAGGAGGCAATATTCTTTTTCCTCCTCTAACTTTATTGAGGCCACATCAGATCAGTAACTCCTGCACTGATGGAGTGCTACTTGCTCTTAGGAGTGAGAAAAACTCCCTCTCTAGTCTTCCAAAGATACGAGACTTGATGGATTGTCCAGAGCTAGAACATTTAATGAGTCCAGTTTACCTGTGGCCTGGCTTCAGGTTTCTATCTATTAAATAATTTCTCCCAGTACGAAAGGACAAGAGAAATAAGGCCTACCTTACAGAGGCGCCTTAAAACTAATAGATGAAATTAAGCTCAATCTAGTCAGTTTATCCCTTTATAAACCCAAGAAAAAGGGGCTTTGTTAGGGTGGCAGAGCCCGGCAATTGCGTAAGACTTAAACCTTTATCCTCAGAGGTTCAATTCCTCTCCCTAACAACATGTTCTTTATCAACGTTATCTCTCTTATCGTCCCAATCCTTCTCGCCGTAGCTTTCCTTACTCTTGTTGAACGGAAAGTCCTAGGCTATATACAACTTCGAAAAGGGCCCAATATTGTAGGTCCCTATGGCCTCCTCCAACCAATCGCTGATGCTGTAAAACTCTTTACAAAAGAACCCCTACGCCCCCTTACATCATCTATATCAATATTTATTCTAGCACCCATTATAGCCCTATCATTAGCTCTAACCATATGAATCCCACTCCCCATGCCCTACCCACTTATTAACATAAACCTAGGAGTGCTATTTATATTAGCCATGTCAAGTCTCGCCGTATATTCTATGCTCTGATCAGGATGGGCCTCAAACTCCAAATACGCCCTAATCGGAGCTCTCCGAGCCGTAGCCCAGACAATCTCGTATGAAGTTACGCTAGCAATCATTCTCCTCTCCATTTTGCTAATGAACGGATCATTTACACTATCCACACTTATTATCACCCAAGAACACATGTGACTAATCTTCCCTGCCTGACCCCTAGCCATGATATGATTTATCTCTACCCTAGCAGAAACAAATCGGGTCCCCTTCGACTTGACTGAAGGGGAGTCAGAACCGGTCTCAGGATTTAACGTAGAGTATGCAGCCGGACCCTTCGCCCTATTCTTCTTAGCAGAGTATGCAAATATTATCATAATAAATATCCTTACAACAATTTTATTCTTCGGCGCATTCCATAACCCATTCTTACCAGAACTCTACTCAATCAACTTCACCATTAAGACCCTCTTACTAACCATCTCCTTCCTATGAATTCGAGCATCCTACCCTCGATTCCGCTATGACCAACTAATACACCTCTTATGAAAAAATTTCCTACCACTAACTTTGGCTCTATGTATATGACACGTTGCCCTACCTATCATCACCGCAAGCATCCCACCTCAAACATAAGAAATATGTCTGATAAAAGAGTTACTTTGATAGAGTAAATCATAGAGGTTTAAATCCTCTTATTTCTAGAATAATAGGCCTCGAACCTAATCCTAAGAATTCAAAGATCTTCGTGCTACCAAATTTACACCATATTCTACAGTAAGGTCAGCTAAATTAAGCTATCGGGCCCATACCCCGAAAATGTTGGTTTATATCCTTCCCGTACTAATAAAACCTCCTATCCTCATTACCATTCTAGCAACCGTCGTGGCCGGAACTATGATCGTGTTACTAAGCTCCCACTGATTACTAATCACGCGGAGGTGGAGGCCAAGGTGTGTGCGGCTGCCGTCCGGACATCTGTGCGATCGACGCCGACGTTGGAAGAGTCGTAGAGTGTGAATCGTCACGATGCTAGGACTTGGAGCAGATCTTCCGGACTCTCAGTGAAGAAGGTCCAGCCATTGGTGTATCGGAGACTCACGAAGGTCGGTGCCGTGGGAAACGGCGGAGGGGAAGCGCTGGGCCGCGCCCGCGGCTGGGGACGGCTGGGGGCCTCTGTGCGCCCCGGGGGAGGACATGGGTGAGGTCCTTCTGCCCAGGGACACTTGGAAGCCCAGCCTGAAAGCCTACTCGACATCCTTCCTCCTGAAGAGAGGCCCCCAGCAGCTGGAGCGGCACTCCAGGTCCCCATCAACCGAGAGTTTTTGCAAACGTTTCCTGTTTAATTCTGCAAACGGAAACAGCCCAAACCCTGGAGGGCACACTGACAGGTCTTCGGGATCACTGCCCCTCCCCAGCAGAGAGGACAGCACACAGGCCGGCGTTCCTGAGACTTTCCATAGAAGTATCATGTGTAGTTTGATAAGTAAACATCCCTGGATGAGCATGAATATTTTTCTATGGACCAAACACACGTCGTCATAAATAGAAACATATTTGAAATTATAATCTCAAAAAAAAAAAAAAAACGCACCTTGTGCTGCGTTCTTTCTTGTTTTCTGTTTTTTGTTTTTTGTTTTTTTTTGCCTGAAATGCAGGTAAAGCCTTGGCCCCAGGCCAGATTGACCAGTTTTGTTGGTCTTTGGCTTCCACTTATGACTGATTGAGTAAACAGATTTAAGGTCCCTCTTGGGCCTGATTCTCTTTCTTTCTCTTAGCAAAGATATTCTTGAACGTATGAGACCCAGGATAGATATTTGGTGCTTAGAAAGGCAGTTAATAAGCCTAACACATGTTTTCCAAATCAGCATTTAACAGAAAACTCCTAATCAGGGATTATCAGGCCATGGCTTTAGTGTTAAGCAAGGTGGCAGTTTTGTGGCCATGCTGCTACAGTTTACTCTGTGCTCAACAACATCCAAGAACCCTGTACTGAAGAGTCAGACACTCCTGGGTTTGGGGCCAAAATACCAGCATAATAGAGCCAAGGTTTCCTTCTTTACTTCTAGCCATGCCTCCATGCTCTCGTTCACCAAGTCCCCAAGTATCATTTTGACTACAGACTAGATGTTATTCTTTTTTTTTTTTTTATTTCCCCCTTCTCCACATACTCAGAAAGTCCTGTATACAACAAGTGTTCAATGCTACACTTAAATGATGCCCAAACCCACTGACAATTTTGGTGAACAAAACACACACACACACACAACACACACCACCAAAGGACAAAAAAAAAAAAAATGATGCTAAGGGAATTTGGTCCTCATGCTGTCATTTCTTAAATGGCTGATTTGGGATGATTAAAATCATGAGGAGTCCAAAAGTGGAAGAATTCGTCATGTTTGACGTTGGCACATTTTAACCAATTTTAAAAATTGCTTCCGCATCAGCAATGTGGCCAATTTACATGTACTTAGGTAATGAGGAAGAAAATATGCAGACACTGAACGTGAGAAGGAGAATAACCATGAGGGAGGGCAGGGAAGGAGCCAGCCCAAAAGAAGGAGGAGAAAGACATGAGGAAAAGAGAGAAAGCAAATAATTTAAGATGAAAGAATGAATAATGAAAGTAAAAACAATAGAGTACATAAATATCCTCCTTATTCAAATTCAGGCTGTCAGAGTAGCATGCGAAGTTTAGATTCCGACGTATGCAAGAAGAAACTCAAGCTCAAGGGGAAACAAACCACCCAAGGCCACATTCAGTGTGAGGGCTGGAGCGCAGGTCTCCCTCAATCAGGCTGGTTCTGTGGAATGTCGTCACTTCCGATTCACTGTGATCAATCCCACACATATAGTAGGCAAGTAAGAATTGCTTGTGGAATGGAAACATGTTGTGCAACATTCTGACCTGGTCAGAAACCATTTGTTTTGTTGTTGGGTCATTGGTTTTTATTTTCCAAGGTGAAGAATTTTAAAATGTGTATGTTTTTCTGTCCCTCCACCAAGCCTTCCTGTGTTTTGTCTTACCAGGTACCCTCACCCTACTCCATATCACAAGTCTTCCTAACCTCTCAAAGATCTTATTTGTTTCTGCTTTTATACCTTCTGGTGGTCATACTTGCAGTGCTCTCTCCTCTTTGTCTCATCTCTAAGCACTTTGAGATCAGGGATCTCATCTTAGCTGTGATAGAGTGTCAGTGGCATTGAATTAGCAGGTGGGTTTGGGACCCAACTTTGTTGGACTTTATTAAACCTGAGGGTTAGTTCCCCCATCTGTAAAATACTGGTAGGTAGTTCCTGGACACTTCACCTCAGAGGATGCCTGTGAAATCCTCCTGCAATACTGTGAACTGTTAACAACAGTGCAGCTCTAGAAATGGGAGGATTGTGGCTTCTGTCTCCCTCACAGCACTTAGCATCTAGCCTCACATAGGTACCACCCTACAGACACATGTTCGTTGAATGAATAACGTAGCAACCACGTTAGCATCTTCTATTTTAAACCAGCCCTTTCTCGTTCTAAAATTAACAGAATCTTCTGTTTTCTAGAACTTTGAAGATGATAAAACTTCATTTTGAGGTTTCTTTTTGAGTCCTCAAAAGTTCTTAAGAATCTGTTTGAGTCATTCAATTCTCTTTACATAGTTCTTGGACAATAATCCTGGGTCTATACCAAAGGATAAGGCATATATATACCCAGACATTTCTTGTGCCCTATCTAATTGGGAGCCTCACCATGATAATGTAAGAGAAGCACTATTATTAGTTTCATTTACAGATGAGAAATTGAAGTATAGAACTTAAAATTTTGCCCAAGATGCCTTTTCTATCCAAATGGCAAATTATAAGACACATGGAATACAAAATACCAACGTCTGTCTATTGAACTACTCCTGACAACTATGTTATATCATTTGGAGGCATAGATTTGGCTAGTAAAAAGGGCTCAAAATCAAGAACCCATGTCTTTTTAATCCCTCTCTGAAGGCTGATTTGTAGTCATAGGAGTGGAATCTTGTGGAATCTTGTCATCCCATGTCTTTCCAGCCTTTTCTTCACCATCTGCCTTCATGGAAAATCCAGTCAAGTTTTCTTGGAAAAATCTTTTAAGTACTGCTCTCAAAGAGGAATAGAAAAACTCTGCTAACCAGCTATGTTTCCTATTATTGCTCTAATACATTACCACAACTTAGTGGCTTTAAAATAACACACATTTATTCTCTTGCACTTGTGGAGTCAGTTTCAATTCAAGGTGTTGGCAAGACTGCTTGGGAGGCTCTAAGGAATGATCTATCTCCCTGCCTTTTCCAGCTTCTATTTCTGCATCTCTTGCTTTCTTCTGTCTGTGGCCCCTTCCTTTATTTTCAAAGCACTTCATTCCAATGTCGACTTCCATTGCTATATCGGCTTCTCCTCTCTGTAGTCAAATCTCCCTCTGCCTCCTCTTGTAATGACACTTGTGATCTCAATGACACTCAAGATCCAGTTGGATAATCCAGGATAATATCCCCATTTCAAGATCCTTGATTTAAACATATCCAGAGTCTTTTTTTTTTTGCTATAAGGTAATATTCATAATTTGTAGGGATTAGGGCCTGGATATCTTTGGCAGCCATTATTCAGCCTACTGCACCAGCCTAGGAAGATTTAGAATAAAAGAATATATCACCTATATGTTACAGGAATCCTTAAGCCTCAAGATTTACATTGAAGTATTTCTGGGGGAAGCCTGGGTGGCTCAGCAGTTGAGAATCTGCCTTTGGCTCAGGGCGTGATCCCAGAGTCCCAGGATTGAGTCCCACATCGAGCTTCCTACACGGAGCCTGCTTCTCCCTCTGCCTATGTCTCTGCCTCTCTCTCTCTCTGTGTCCCTCATGAAAAAATAAATAAAATCTTTTTAAAATAAATAAAATAAAATAAAGTAAAATAAAATATTTCTGGGATCACGATACCTCTGGGGCACTCAGCAAAAGCAAATGCAAAGCTTTCTCCAGAGTGATATTTCCACAACCCACATTGCATTGAATTCCTAGTCACTCCCATATTGTCATTGAAAATGTGCTCACACTCAAAAATCATAAAATTCAAGAAGAAAAAAAAAAGTAGAGTACACATACACAACACATTAAGACTCCATGTAAAAAAAGAAAAGGCAGATTTGAGAAAGAAACAACTGTTACTCTTAGAAACAAAAATTGTTGAATTTGAAAGCTTGATGATTCTGAGAACAGAGTAGATGCAGTAGCAGACAGGACTAATGCCTGGAAGACAGATTTAGGGCTTTAACTAGAATGCAGTCTACCATCTTTTAGGGGGTTCAAAGAGAAAGGAGAGGGTCAATATTCAGTGAGAAAATGGCTGACAATTTTCCACAGTTGAAAAAAAAAACATAAACCCTCAGATTGGAGATTTACAGGGCACCTGGAACAAGAAGAAAAAGAATGAATCCACACCTATGGACTTTGAAATAAAAGTGCAGAACTAAAGGATTAATGCATTGGGATAGATATTCTCTTAGTCACAACTTCACATTTCCATAACTCCCCAGTTATCTCTAGAGTTTGATTTACTCCCTGAACCACAGAGCTGAAGGGAAGCCGGGATCTTCTCACCTAAACCTCTTATTTTATTGAGGGAAAACTGAGGCCCAGGGAGGGGGCATGGCTTTCTCAGGATCACTCAAGAATCTCAAGTCAAAGGAAACCTGGTATCCCAAACCCTAAGTAAGGCTGTTTCCAGAAGCTCTGAGGCTTTATCTGCTTCTCCATAGTGGTCTAAGGACAAAGGAAAGTATACGCACAGTGGGGAAGTCACCAAAATAGACAAGGACAATTTATTAGCATTAAACATTGGCTAAATGAGACCCAATATTATCCTTTATTAAGTTAAGCTGAGAAGTTGAATGCAAGGGGTGTTTTATATGTCAGCACCATAGCCATTGTGAATAGACTAATTAATAAGTAAACAAACAAATACTAGGAAATCAGGCCTGTTTTAATGCTTCAAATTCACAATAACACCCTGTTAACATGAACTTCAAGTATTAACACTAATAACCACACTAATCACAGGGATGAAAACTCCAAATTAATTCAAATGCTGCTCAATAGACCATCACTGTGTCCTCACTGTCTGTTCCTTTCATATCTGTTCAGATCTCTATGCAGTAATTAAATCCATTAAAATGTAAAACTAGCTTTTGTTCTCAAGGGGAAAAATGAAAAGGGGAGCTGAATAACATCCCTGGAGATGGAGCTGTGACTTCTCAGAACTTTCATTATATCCAAATTCTTGGTCTTTTTTCTGAAACAGCAGCTTTCCCATGCAAAGATCCAGTTGCCAGGCTGGGTCCACAGTATTTCTTATCAAGAAAGAAGATGTGGCCTAATGAAGAGGATGAGAATAGAATGAAGAGAAGACTTACACTGACATCCTGGCTCTGCCTCAAACAGCTGTATGATCTTGGTTTTTAAAAACATGTTTTTTCTCTGGACTTCATTCTTCCTATTTGTGAAATAGGAATGATATCTGCTCTCCCAGGCAGACTGTAGCAATCAAAGGAGATGATAAAAGTGAAGGTGCTTTGTAAACCCTAAAGTATTTTTGCAAGGTGAGTTATTACTCCCCAGAATGCTCTGAAGCTCACAGGAACTTCGATTTATTCTTTAAATAAGGTGTGGGAACATGGTGCAGTGTGAGAAAACAAGGTGTATGCATGGTTTACGCTTATTAAAGGATACATTTTAAAAGATGATGTAATCATGATTCTCATACAGATAGAAAATGGATATGTCAGAGATTTTATTTAACTCATTAATTAATGAGGAAACCAGTAGATGTTGCAGTGAATCCAAAAACAAACTCAAAGGGTCACATATTTTTAGTCAAGTATGGAAAGCTGAAATGAATTTATAAAAATATGAAAAAGTGCTCATAAAAATCAATTGCATCCCATTAGGCTCGATTTGCATTTCTGTGGGCAGGAATTATTTGAATTACTGTCCATTTTCTACAACTTAATTTCTATCTGCACCGAGCTGTAAAATAGCCCAAAGACGAGGAGGGTCAGAGATAACCTAGGTGGATGAGCTAACCATCAAATATTAAAGGCTTTCACAAATTTTCCTTATAGACCCTTGATTGAAAGAATCCAAACCTACTTAAAGTAACTGCTCAAATTTTGGCTTCATTCCATGTCAACTATACAAACCTTAGGTAAGTAGTGGGAAAACCCTGGGCCGGGTTCCAGTATGCCTACTCAGCTGTCTGGATCACCAGCAGATGTACATATGAGATAACCTTGGCCAAACTTCCTCTTGTATCCAAACTTCAGTTTCCCTCTCTGAAAAATGAGGGCATTAGACCAGTTGACCACTGGCCCTCACCAGTGAGAATGTGGACTGAAAAATGCTTTCTGCAGCTAAGACAGTTTTACCCTCCACCCCCTATTACTTTTGTTCAACCACTCCGAACAGAGAAATAACATCACACGGCTCTCCGACTGCTTTACCTCCTAAAATACATTTGTTTAAAAAGAGAAACAAAATAGGAGTTGTCTGAGAAAGACAATGGAAAGAGTAAAGTATGCACACATGCATGCTATCTGTGATAGTTAATTTTATGTCAACTTGACAGGTGTTTTGGGATGAGTTTAACATTTAATCAGTGAACTTTGAGTGAGCAGATTGTTCTTCGTTATGTGGGTGGGTCTCACCCAATCAGTTGAAAATCTATATAGCACAAAAAGATCAGTATCCTGTAGCAAGAGGGAAATATCTATCAAACTACCTTCAGAGTTCATCTGTACCATCAGCTCTCCCAGGTCTTGAACCTGCTGGTCCACACTCTAGAATTTGGACTAACTGGCCTTCATAACTGTGCGAGCCAATTCCTTATAATAAATAGGTTTTACTCACTCTATATGTACATATATACAGTCTTATTCTGTGGTGGGTTTTTCGTTTTGTTTTGTTTTGTTTTGTTTTGTTTTGTTTGAGAATTCTAACACACTACCATTACCCAAATGGAAGTCTCCACAGAGGTAGTGAATAGTTTTGACTCCACTCATGGCCACTCCATAAAGCCATGAGTTGGAACTTCCCAGTGAGAACCTGGGAATCCTGGTTTGTGGGAGGCAGCAAGGTCTGGTCAGTGGCCCCTGTGGCCATGGAGGGCATCCTATGGAACCTGGCATTCCCAGTGAGAGGTTTCAGCTCTGGTTCAGAACCACTACCCCTCTCAAGGGCAGGAGTCATATCAATAGACATTCCTGGTTTCCCTGACAAGTGAGCTATGAGAAAATTTGGGGGAGCTTGAGAACTGGAGAGCAAGAATAGAGGGAGGGTTATACCCATGTTAGAAAGCTCCTGGGAGAAGAAACAGACTCCTAATAAAAGGCTTGTGCCTGCCTTTGCTGCAACTCCAAATGAAGGCATCACTACTGTGCTAGCACTTACTGAGTCTGGCCAATATACTGGGCACCATGCTGAGTGCACTTTATAGAAGTTATCACGTGTGGTCATATCAATGATGCTGAAAGTAAAGGCATTATCCCCATTCAACAGATGAGTTCAGTGAGGGCAAGTAATTCACCCTAAATCACCCAGATCCTGGGAAGCATAAAATAGATCCCTAAAGAAAGAGTATGGCCCGAAACTAAGGACCAGTGAGGGAGATACTAGAGACAGCCAGTGAGCACCCACCATAGGAGTTCTGGAGAAGAGAGAAGACAGCAGGAGATTTGGGAAGGGGGTTGGGCAGGCAGTCAGCTGCCTGAGAATGGCTTGGATGGGGGCCAGGATCTCCAACTGTTCCCCCAAAGCTGATGCTCATTTGTACATTTGGCTGGCAATTGGGAATCACCAGCAACATGTCACCTCCCCCTAATTAAAGCTTACCAGAGTCAGCCAAGGAAGAAGTTACTGTTGGCAGGATAGAGCTCACCCAGTTCCAGCACCATCCAAGAACAGAGGCCATTTACTGGTTATCCATGAGTTTCATTTGCTAACAATTACACCTCATTTCAGGGAGTCTGGGGAGTCCCTGATGCAGGCTTACATTTCCACACACCCAGATTTCCTGAGGGAGCTCCTCAGAGATGTCAAGTGAGATGAGACATATGATAGAGAATGGATTGCAGGCAAAGGAGTTACCTCCATGATGTCTGGCTTGAAGAGCAGTGTACATGTAGGTGTGGTCAGGATAGTGGGTTGGACACTACCAGCTCTGCCATCTTGAAGATATACAGGCTTGGACACATGTCTTTACTTTTCTGAGCTTCTGAAAATGGAAATGTTACCATAGGCCTACTATGAGAACCAAATGAATGTACAAATGTGAAGGGTTTTTTACACTTTAAAGCAAGGGTCAGCAACCTTTTTCTGAAAAGGGGCAGATAATAAGTAATTCAAACTTTGTAGGTCATGCAATCTCTTGCAGCTACTCAAGCCCACCATTGTACTGTGAAGGCAATTGTAGACAATACATAAAAAAATAGGTATGGCTGTGTTCGATAAAACTTTGTTTATAGATGATAGAATTTAAACTTCATATAATTTTCATGTGTCATGAAATATTATTCTTATTTTGATTTTTTCAACCATTTAATATGCAAAAAAATTTCTTAGCTCTAGGCTAGAGAAAAAGAGAAAACAGGGCCCATTGATTGTCAACCTCTGCCCTACAGTGCTGCATAAATGTAGAAAGCACAGCAGCAAAAGAGTTTTGCAAAAAGATAAAGAAGGTTGCATTTTTTTCTATGTTAATATGAGGCTTTTAAAAAGCAATAATTTACTAGGCTTTGTGGTGCAACCATGAAGAGATTAGCAATCTGGGAGAAAAGGCTGGTGTAGGCTGGAGCAGCCAGCAGAGGGATTCATAGAAGGTGGCCATTTGGTTTGAGCCTGGAGGAGGAGAGGAATTGCAATAGGTAGAGTCAAGGTAAGAGGGGAGGTATTTAAGGAAGAGAGAGAAAAGTAAGGGCACAGAGGAGACAAAAGGACAATTGAAAGACAACCAGAGAGGGCAACCTGGGTGGCTCAGCGGTTTAGCGCTGCTTTCAGCCTAGGGTGTGATCCTGGAGACCTAGGACCCAGTCCCATGTCAGGCTCTCTGCATGGAGTCTGTTTCTCCCTGTGTCTGTGCCTCTCTCTCTCTCTCTCTGTCTCTCTCTCTGTGTGTGTGTGTGTGTGTGTCTCT
Source organism: Vulpes lagopus (assembly GCF_018345385.1). Classification (NCBI taxonomy): domain Eukaryota; kingdom Metazoa; phylum Chordata; class Mammalia; order Carnivora; family Canidae; genus Vulpes; species Vulpes lagopus. The sequence goes on from NC_054840.1 coordinate 22,252,543, forward strand.
CATGAATTAATGAATAAATAAACTCTTAAAAAAAAAAAAAAGACAACCAGAGAGAGGAATGTGGTATAATTGGCAACGTCAGGACTCCAGTCTGATGCTCCCCACTCTTTCTATATTCTAGACGCCTGGTAAATTGTGTGGACAAATAGAAAATCCAGAAGTGTCCAGCTCTAGGAACACATCGTCAGATTGAGAGACAGCAAGACATTCCAGAGGAAGTTATTAAAAATAACAATTGACAAGACAGAAACAGTAATGAAATAATATCCTTTAATTGAGCACATACTCAATTGAACATTAGGTATTCTCCAAATGCTAACTCATTGCGGAATCATAATTACACTTTGGAGATCTTGTTATCCCCATTGTCCCCATTTAAAGATGGGGAGGCTGAGAAAAGGTTAAGAAAATGTTCCATTGGGCTCACTGATCATCCTTAATAACCACAAACAAAGACCTGCATGTTGTTTTCCAAAGACTCTTGGCAGGGACTGGGGGAAATAAGAGGAGTAATAACCTAAGGACTGTGTCAGTGGCCTGAGGGAGGACAGAAGCAGCTCACAGGTGGGACAGCCAGGGCTTCAGGGGAGGAGCACAGAGGCAGTGCCAGTAGATGAGTCAATACCAGCCTGACTGGAGTGACTGCAGACTTCTTACATCCATTGGTAAGCCTGGAGAGGTTCATCAGAATGTTTACAGATGTCTTACTGGGGAAGGCATGCTCTGGAAGGAGTCATAGTAGCAGCAGCATGGGGGTGGGAATAATTAAATAATATTTGCAGATCTCCCAAGAGCCATTAGATGAAAACAAAGAAGCAGGTGAGAAGAGGAAGTTGAGAGTTATTTGTGCTGTGTTAATGGGCCGTTAATCAACAGACCCCCACCCACCACCAGCAGCAGCCGCTCCCTGCAATCTGGGGAGACTGTGTGCTCACAAAGCGCCCATTCAAATGCCATGAAAGCTGGCACAATGAAGCAATCAGACAAGCCCTAGCTTCTCCATGGTGCTATACCTGCACCTGTTTTCACAGCAGGAACTCCTTTATCAGCTTTAGAAACTTACAGAATGGAAGAGGTTGTCTATAATCACTTCTCTTCCATCCAGCCTTTGGAGGTAGAGATATTAAAGCCAATATCCAAAAGCTAATTGCCCTCTCTCCCTGGAGAACCAGTGAGCCCATGTGGGTCTGGGCAGCTACAGGTCTATCATGTGGCATCGACATGACTGAGCCCCTTGATCTGTGAACCAACTCCAGCTGTGAGGGTGGGAGTAGGGGTGGTAGTGATGGCTATAGCTGAGCCAGGGGGATGGGAGCTACATTAGCATCCTCCCCACCACTGTTGGGGAAAATGCATGAGCTGGCTCGTCAGGTGCGGAAGGAGGATGAATGCTTTTTTGATTGCTATAATTGCGGTAAATTGGACGCTTGAGAGTGCCTCTTTAACGAGAAGAATCTCGTGGATGAGACTTAGGGAAGAGGCCCCTCTTCGGATCCCTCTCCTTTGTCCCATGTGTATGAGATAATTCCCCAGCCATTATGGATTATGAATGGGCTGCTAATTTTAGTTGTGCAAGCCAAACAAAGACCCTGGTTGGTAGATCCGGAAGGTGATTCATCTGAAATGATGTTTGTATAGTGAAAGCTGAAGGTCTTGATAGGCACCCCTGGTTATTTAAAACTTTCCTTCCAAAGAGCTGGAGAATTTAAGTGACCATCTCAGCACTGACAACCAAACATGAACTCCGGTACCTTCTTTTCTGCTCAAGGTCTTTCTATCTTGGCGGTGCTGGGTGCTTTGGGTGTGAGTGTCCTCTCATAGTTCTTAATTGGGAAGAATCAGGAAGGCAACAGTGAAAGACCCAGAGTAAAAGCCACAGAGACCCAACATAAACCAAGTCCAACGGTCTTTGGTACCTGTGGGGAGAACAAACAAGAGGTAAGAGAATTTGGGAAGCCAAGTGGAAGAGAAGTTCAGGAACCTTTGAGCAGGGTTAAAGGTTGACTGGAGAGCCCTGGTGCCTTCTTTGATTCATTTGTTTATTGTTTGTGAGTGGTTCTTGGGCTTCTTAGGCTGAGAGCTGCAGGGTTGGTGCCTTTTTTTTTTTTTTTTTAAGTCCACCATAATAGCCAAGAGAATATTATACTATACTTAGCTGGCTTTGCTTACTTGCTTGCTGTTTCCCTCCAGTAAGTCACTCTATTTGATTAGGCCTTGAGGTGACCAACTTACCTCAGTTTTCCAGATACTTTACAGTTTTAGCCCTGGAAGTCCTGCATCTGGGAAAACCCCTCAGTTCCAGAAAAACCATATATCCTGCTTCAATGGGGCAGAGTACCTAGGGATAAGAGTGGAGAGGTAAGGGTTAGATGTGATGAATTCTGGCTACTAGGCAAAAGGCCCCAAAGTTATCTTGATAACCCATTTTTTGTCGGCTCTATCCAAACATTGCTGTTGTTTCTGGAAACCTGTTCTCTCTAGCCTTTATTGTACTTACTGACACACTTGTCTTTTCTGTGAGCAATTTGAGGGTAAGGGCTCTTCTCCAAGGGACAAAGTACCTGATACCTATCAGGCCCTTTGTTAATGTATTATTGAGTTAGATCCATCACCCTTTGGGCCTTCTGTCTATAGGTCCAGAAACCATTCAAATGAACAGCCTCTTAAGATCACTGTGATAACTAAGAGGCTTAAATGCATAAATAGAAAATAATAGATCCAAGCCCTTGTAAATCTTCTCCTACAAATTTGCTGTGTGACTTTGAATAAATTACTTTCCATCTCTGTAGCAGTTTTCTGATGAGTAGTAAGAGAAACTAACAATGTGGTGGTCTTGTACTATATGAGCTTAGCTAAACTGGAACTACGGATCCTAGAATTCTCTTTTCTGTCTGGTTTCAAGTTAGAGTTGGCCACAAGCCCGTGTTCCAAGTTAGGGTCATGTGAGCTTTGGAAGAGGGACACGAAGGAGAGCCATTTAATAATTTTGCACTCTGAAAGTCACTGAGGGCTGGCACTGTTGTCACCAGTCTAAAAGCTTACTTGATTGCTATGGGGTACAGTTGGTCCTTCAGCTCATCCAGTCCCTACAAGATCCTCTCCTTCAACTTCTCTGAGTCATGGGCCATGTGCAGGTGCTACACTGGGGTCTGGGGGAGCCAGTTCATCCTGATGCCTTTATTGTAAGTCAGCAGCATCATTGAGATTGAAAGGGGTGAGGGACGGATACTGTTCCAGCTAATTATTGTAGGTTCTAGTCTGTTCTTTGTATCTCTACTTTGTGTCTATTTCCCTCTATATTTCTAGTCCTGCTGACTTTAGGCCCAACACTAAATACAGAAATTATAGACTCAAGTGGCCAACATTATTAGCCTCCACAATTGTGTACAAACTCACAATTGACAAACTCACAAAGTTGACAAACTCACAATTGACAAACTCACAAAGTTTGTTTAAATAACAAACTCAAACTCAGATGTCCAATCCTTGTAATATATTTCTCATTCTATACCACATGAAGCAATTCTGCTTCTTGGAATCCTGAATGATGCAAGTGATATTTATCAAATGCTTACTATGTGCTA